>NC_135548.1:66976871-67288626 GCF_045843805.1 Urocitellus parryii
TTTCATTACTCAGAGTCGATCAACTCTATACTTCAAGTGACACAGATTTATTACAGAATGCCTAAGATCCTAAGGATCTATTTTAGCTCAGCCCATGGTATTGCTTCATTATTTTATTATTTTGTAAGTAATAAAATATAACTTCATGTTGGATGATATATTCAAGCCATGAATATATCATCCAACATTGTTCTTCCCAAAATATTAGCCCAATTTCTGCGCGCGCTCACTTACTGTTCAGGAATTTTACTAATTGTTTGAAGGTTCTAGAGGACCTGTTAGACTCCTAATGGACAAACCATACAACATACTCCAGAGAACGGACGAGTGCCATAAGAAGAAAATAAGGTCAGCCTACAGCAATGGGCAGCTGCCTGCCCTCGGCTGGGAGGAGCCCTGGCCATGGCACCAGGGCTGCTGGGCAGCAGAAGCCTCCACAGCCCTGCAGGGAGCCTGGAGCACAGCTCTGCCTAACCATGCTCAGCCCTGGACAGATGCACATGAGTTCCCATCACAGGCTCGAGTGTGACAGTCCCAGGTGCATGCCTGTCATGCCAGCCACCAGGGAGGCTGAGGCAAGAGGAACGTTTGAGGTCAGCCTTGGCAACTTAGACCCCGAGGCAAAGGGGAAATACTTTTACAGGGGTCTCTGAGGGTGTAGCTCAGGTAGGTCACTTGCCTCACAGGCTCAAGGCCCTGGGTTCAATCCCCAGAACCCACGTACACACAAAAAGTGAACTTGGAATATTGTTTAAAATGATGGATCAGGTACACACAAGGACTTCAATATGACCTCTCAGAGGAGCTCAATTTGAGATCAGACTGAACAAAAGACCACCTGGACCATTGACTCAGTGTCTGAAACCCTCTGTGAGCATGGGAAGCACTGCTGGCAAGACACCAGAGGGCCAAAGCACTTGTGCCCCCTGCAGGGGCGTCTCTTGTCTACCGCCAAAGACTGTTCCCCTCCTGGGGCAGCTGAGAGCAAGCTGGGCCTTGGAGCAAGGACTAGTGCTTTAGATATAGACTATGCAAGCAAGGGGCAATGTCTTTAATAAAACTAAAATTAAAAAGTCACATTGAAAAAATTTTAAAAAGAAGAAAATAAGGTCAAGTAGAGGAAGCCCATTTTCACAGGAAAAAATCCCCCACTGAAAAGCATAAGAATAGATACCAAGAAAAATACCAACAAAAACAGTGTGCTCCCAATATGTATCTACTCAACATGCAAAAGTTAGAAAGCTAGATAATACAATCCTGGCCACAGGTAGAGCTATGCAGAAGAGCCACCTGGCAGTGCTTAGTCAAAGAAGTAAACATGCACACTTTGACCTAGAAATTCCACCTGTGTGTAAACCAGGCGGTGCTTAAGCAGTTTCACAAGGGGACATGCACAGGGAAATTTATCCTCAGGTTCTTATAGAGTTGTCTGTGCTTACAGGGAGTTGATGGTTGTCAAGATGCCCACAGCTGCGAAAGTCAAAAGCTAAAAAAATAATAGATGCCAACCTGGATATATTAATAATCCCGTACCTATGATCACCTTCATAAGGTAGCTTCCCAACTTCTGTGTGGAAGTGAGTTCCTCCTTGGCCCTTACACTGTTGTGGAGACCACTAGGAGTTCAGCTTTGTGCAGGATCATCTGACCTGGACTTTTGGCAAGACCTGTACAGCCCTCACACATGCTCAGATGCTACAGGACTTTTCAGACCAGTCCAGACAACAGTAGGCATCCATTCATTGTCTGCACTCTACAGATTCCTAGATGCACGACATTCATTACCATCAAATGCAGAATTTTCATCAAAAACTAATATATATATCATTCCAATCTGAATCAAGAAAATCGGAAATATCCCCAAATCCAAAGAGTGGATCCCCATTGTGATGCTACAAGTTGAAAATTCCACAGCTGACCTCATGGGATGGTTCACAGTCAAAAGACAGCTGCATGAAAAAATATTACATGACCTTCCTGCTATGTGAAAAGTGGCATGTGAAGTACACATGCATGTCTTCCTCAGACATGGGTTCATTTTCAAGACACCTTGTGCAATTGAAAATACTCCAAAAGGGGAGAAATCAGAACCATGTCTCCAAAGTATTTCAGCAGAGACCAACTCCATCTGTCTATCTATCTCTCAGTGAGTGTGTGTGCTCTTGTGTGTGTTTGTGTGTCTTTGTTTGTGTTTGTACCATCATAGCTGATACTTCATTGCCCCCATTGGAAAACTGACTCAGATAATGCCATCTGCCAAACTCCTAAAAACCAAAGTTCTTGCTGATAGAATGAAACATTCCTTCCTGTTGGTTTGGATGTGTCCTTTAGGAATCACTGCTACATTTAGTATACTCAAATCATCACAGTAGATCAGGTAACAAAAACATATATATTTTAAAATAATAATAATATATTAATGGAAACAACAAATACAGGATAGAGTAACAACTGTGTTACTAAACAAGGTCAAGGACAATGGCAAACTATAGATTCAAACTTTGAAGAAAATAGTAATCAATGTAAATATTCCTGGGCTGCCTCAGCCCCGCCCAGGCACACAGCAACAGAATGGTTTTGCAAGCATCCTCAGGAGGGCAGGAGCCTTCTTTGCAGGACGAGAGGGAGGTTGAGGCTCGATCCACCCATCATTCTTTTGGGAGAGGCTCCTTTTCCTCAGCACAAAGTTGGATTTTTTGTGAGGATTCTTGGCATAAAATACGTTGGCCTCTGCTGGAATCCTCAGCTCTGGGGAGGGAGGGGTGTACAAAAAGAAGGTGGCACTCAGGAGGTGCTCCCTAGGACACGCCAACATCTGAGAGCCTGTGCCAGAAAAGGCCAGAGCCACACACCTGAGAGCTCTCCAATTCAGCACCAATACCAACAAAGACAGCCTCCACAGTCCTCCCTGAGGAAGAACTAGGCAGAGCACTTCAACAGACCTAATGTCTGTTCCTACCGAAGGCTTTGGACTCCAGAATATCTCAGGTCCTCTTGCATCTGCCAAAGCACACCACTAGGGTTTGCATCTGAAATCTCCCACAAAAGGCTCCTGTGCCGAAGATTCAGTCCCCACATGAGCCATCTTCATAGGTGGGTTTGGAGGGAAGCATTGGATGGTGAGTGCTCTGATGTCAACATGAAATTCTCATTCAAGATGAATACACTACTCGGGGGTGGGAGGGACTGGAAGAAAGGTTGAGCATGGTTGGAGTAAGACCTAAACAGGGTTGTGCCCTGGGCAACAGTACCTTGTTCCTGTTGGCTCCACTGAATCCTCATTCTCCAAGGAGAGGTCCTCCCTCTCCATCTTTCTCTCTCTCCCTCTCTGCCAGCCTCGTTCTCTCTCTCCCAGTCTATGCCTTTGTGGCAAGGGCTGAGGAGCTCTCCACTGCCACACACTAGAGCTTTATGGACAGCCTCAGTGCACAACCAAAGAGAAAGCTATGAAACCCAGAGAAAAAAGGCCTAGGATTCCTCCTCTGAGTTATTTTCCTCAAGTATGGCCACAGTGAGGACAGGCTGACCAGCGCGGATACCACGTTAGAGCCATGCTTCTGCCTTGGTGGAGCCCGCCTCCATGTGAACCAGGCTTCTGAGAATGGAGGCCACATTCCAAATACTGCCCTACTGAGAACAATGGTTCCAAAGACCAGCAAAGGGACTGCTTCCCTCCAACATGGTGTATGGCCCAGTGGTGCCATGACCCCGAGTGGGGGAATACAACAGCCGCTTCTCCTTCCTCTGAACATGTGTTTCCTGTCGCCCTCCTCTAACCTAGAGCCTGTTCTCCATCCCTTCTGGGTTGGATGTGGAGATCTCTGCTATGAATTTCTTAGGCTACCAAGGCCCCAGACAGACTTCCTCTTCCATAGACTCTACTAACCTAACAGTAGGTTAAGATAGGAGACAAGTGATCCTAGAACTCATAGGGATGGTGGTCTTCAGGGTACATAGGCTGGGATAATGGCTGCTGTGGTGTTTGGCTCACAAAAACCAACCAACCAACCAACGAAAAAGCGCTGGCATTATTATCAGATGAGCTCTGTGGCTACGTGCTCAGGAAGCCCTCATCTGACTTTAGTTAGGGATCACAACCTGGCTATTGTGATCACTCCTTGCCTAGTGGACTCAGGTGCGTAAGACCATGGAATTTATGCAAAAACAGATGATTCAGGCTGTCTCGCAGGCTGTGTTTTCTTCCCAATTTCATCCTGTTACTGCTTGCTAGAATCCTGGCAATGCTCTGCCCAGGCAGTGGTTTTTTGGTCACACAGAAGGCTTTCAATAGTACTGCTTCAGTCCACAAAATGCCAGTTCCCTCTTTAGCCCATGCATTCCCATGTTCCTTTGAAACCACTCCTATCCCAGACCATGAAAACATACTGCTCCTGGAGAGAGGCTTTCCTCCTCACTCCTCAAAGATGTCAGCTTTGGATGCCTGTTCATGTCCAGGGGAGGGCACCTGGTGGGGAGCCGCAATATCCACCGGGGTATACCATTGGACCTCAAGACCTTCCACCAGCAGAAGTGCAGTTGGCTTTGTGCACGAACCCAACACACCTGTTGGAGTGTTCTTGGGGGTCAGAGACTACTCTTTGTTGCTAAGAGTTGACCTGAGTCCACATCCTGACCCTTGCTCTCTGCTATCTGATTGTCTCACTTACTCTGACGGCGAGAGATGATTTGGCCCAGCTCATAATCCTCTGGATTCTCCTCAGTAAGGAAGTGTAGGTCGAGGGCGCTGCGGATGACGACAGGAGCCCTATCGTGGCAGGTCACCTGGAGCAGCATGGGAGACAGGCCTTCAGGAAATGGGCCTTGAAGTGACTACTCAAGGACAGTGGGCAGGGGCATTCTGGAGGCACCTCCACTCTAAATACAAGGGCAACATCCATGACCCTACTACCCGAGGCTGACCTCCTGCTCATCGTGTGGGCTCTTCCCACAGGCTACTAGCCCAATCCTTGTACATAGGACTTCCTGGGCCTGCCATTGCTCTTTGTGGAGCTGCACTCCTCTCGGAGTGAAAGGACCCCACTACCTGCATACAGATGCAATCTCATCCCACAAGTTGGGAGGAATGGGACAATAGCCTCCAAGATCCCAGGTCTGCCCGAGGATGCAGGCGGCATTGGGAATGGCCTAGGCACAAAACCTAGAGGCTTTGGTCTGGATTGCCAGGGCCAAAAACAGACCCAGGAACATGACCACACACAGGAGAGCTGAAAGATAGCCACGAGAGCTCCTGGCCTCCAGAGGCTCAGTGCTGGCTGGGATGTAGGAGGGCACCTCATCCGGCAAGGGTGGTCATTGGGTTACCTGGACATTTAGTGTGCTTGCTCCACATCCATATCGACTCTGCAGAGAGACTCTCTCAGCTCCTTGTTCAAGGAACATGGAGAACCTCACACTGCTGTCCTCCTCCATAGACGTCAGCATCCCATACAAGGGAACCTGCAACCTACTTCCTGTCCTATTCTCATCTGTCACCCATACCTGTCCCTGCCCTTCTGGACTGCATGCTGCCACCTGACACACAGACTCCCTGAGACATGGCAGTGGACAAGCTGCTGCACTCGCTCATCTCAGCTCCAGCCCTTCACACTGACCTCTCCCTTCTTGATTCCCATCTATCCTCCTGATCATCCAGAAGCTCCAAATTCAAGAGGGCATGAGTAGTCCATGGTATTGGACCAGTGTCTGCTCCCCACCCAGGTGTAAGCACCACGGGACACCCCTGCTCCCAGGCTTACCAGAACACTCTTGGCCATCTCTGGACTTTGTGTTTCTAAGTGGACACGAATTAAGCAGGTGTCTCCCACCTGCTTGTGGGAAAGCGGCCTGGAGGACTTGCAGGTTGATTCTGAGAACTGTGGGGGATGGAACATCAGCAAACCCAGAAACAGAAAGCCACCCCAGACTGTCAGTTGGCTCTATGGGCTTCCAGCAAATATGTCCAGGTGCTGAGGCTTCTTATTTCCTCAGGTCGGAGTGGAATGGCAGCACATGCACAGCTTGAATAAGGTAGGTGTTTACCTCCTTTCCCTTGACCTGGGGGCGTTTCCTCACCATGAAATATTGTATTCCCAGATTCATGGACAGACACACGAGTGAGTGGTCAGAGACCTTGATTTCTGCAGAGCGAAGTGGAGAGAATTGTTAGGTGGCACTCAAGGATTATACCACAAAACACCCACAACCCCTGAGAGTCTCCGCCAGGCCCATCACACTTTGGTATTTTGGGGCCAAGGCCCACTTTCTCTTGGCTGTCAGTTATCCTGAGCCCACTGTGGATCATGTCTCCCCACTGTCTGATTGTCCTACTTACTCTCATCCTCAGACATCATATACAGCAGCTCAAAGTTGTCCACATCCTCATGCTGCAACAAATTTTGGTCCAAGGCCCTGCGGATGAGGCTTGTCACCGTCTCCTGAAAGGTCACCTGGATCAGGGTGGGACAAATGTCATCAGAGAATGGCTTTTAGAAGAGCTACCCAGAAGACTGTGGTCAAACATTCAGGAGAAATCTCAGCTACATATACAAGGGCACAATCTTGTTATCCTGCTACCTGAGTGTGTCCTCCATATACCACCTGGGTTCTTGCAATGTGCTACTAGAACAATCCTGGTACAAATATCTGCCTGTACCTGCCATCTCCCCTCCCCCTGGGGAGCCACATTCCACTCATGTCAAAGGACCAAACTGCCTATGCACAGACACACTCTCATCTCACTGAGATGAGAGCAATGGGCCAGGGATCTGCGCACCAAGTGTGATCTGGGATGCAGGCTGCCTTTGTGGGTGCAAGAGGCAGATGCACTGAAAATTTGGGTCCTGACTGCCACGACACAAAACAGACTCAGATACAAGAGTGTGCACTTGAGTGCTTCATGATAGCTTTGAGAGGCCCTGGCCTCTGGAAGCTCGGTGCGGGTCTGGTTGTCATGATGTACTTGACTCAGCACTGGCAGTCACTGAACATGTCTCCTCTGCAGCTGGACACCTGCAGCATTAGCGTGTCTACTGCACATCCATAGAAATTCTGCCAAGAACCCCTTTAGCTCCGTATTTACATACATGCAAAGCCTAACATTCCGAAGCTTTGGCATGACCCCCCAGGTGATCCCGACCCCAAATTCCTACACCTAGTCATGCTAAGGAGGTTCTCTTCCCTGCCACCAGGAACACATCCCCTCCTACACATGTGACAAGTCACTGCCACCTCCTCTGCTCCAACTTCACTCATTGAGAATACCAAGTTCTAGGCACTGCAGCCTGCACCCTGGACATATCTCTGCCTTCATCTGTCCACAGCACTTCCGTCTGCACTTCTGGCCTGCAAAACCCACAATACACAGGCCCACTCACCACTGAAGCTGGGCATGCTGATGCTCTCCCTCCTCAGGTCAAGCCCTTAAGACGGACCTCTCTCTTCTTTATTTCCCACCATAGCCCTGGGGTTGGCTGTGTCTCCTGCCTTCCACTGTGTGGACACCCAGGAGGCAGCCCTGCTGTCGGGCTTACCGGGATGCGCTTTGTCTCCCTCAGGCTCTGTCCCTCTAGGAGGACGTGAACAACGCGGCTGTCTTCCACCTGCTCGCTGGAGTGAAGCAGTGAGGAGCTGCTACTCACAGCTGCTGGGGTCCTGGATGCCACTGCCACAGAAGGTTCCAAGAACTGTGGGGGATGACAACATCAGCAAAGCCCAGCAACTGCACCCCACCCAGCCTGGCAGTTGGCTCTGTGGGCATTCTACAACATCCATCCAGAACCTGAGGTTCTTGTCCCCTTGGAGGATGTGGAGTGGCACCAGGAGTAAAGACTGAAGAAGGTGGCTGTTTTGGGAACAAGAGATCCAGCACCTGCTGGGTGGGGATGAAATCCCAGGAGATTAACCCCATGTTGCTGCTGAAATGTAGGTTCCTCCCACAAATGACAGGCAGGAGCTCATTCCTAAGCTGGTCCTGCCTGTAAGGTTCAAGGCTCTGAACCCTGAAGGGCTCCTCCGTGTTCTGATCATTTTCACCCTGGGTTGGGACCAAGAATGGTGGGTTCAAAATGGAAATGGTGACAAACAGAAAAATGACTTGTGCCAATACACTAGAGTCAAAGCACAATGGGACAGTTCCCATCAGTACAAACACACACACACACACACACACACACACACACACACAGAGTCAGAATAGGAGTCCTGGGCCATTCATCAGGGATCAGACTAGAGGGCCTGCTGGGCTCACCTGCCCTGTGCTACTCACTGTTACTCTTGAGCTCCTCTGCGACAATCGCCAGAGGCTCTGGCGTCTAAGATGAAGCCTCACCCAGTGTATCCACAAAAGGGCTAGTTGGCCCCGCTGAGATTCCTGGGAGCCTGAGGCTCGGCATTGTCTGCAACCACAGGAGAACATCCTTCTCCCTCCAGTGGCTCCAACCAAGTGAGCTCGGATGGCTTGGTCAGTGAAGTGGGTGCCTGGATACCAGGGTTCCATGTTCTGTTTGATCCATTGTCAAGGCAATGATGTCATTTCCTGTGCCCATACCTGAGCCTCTTTTCACATAAGACCACTTTCAACAGCCCTATGGGCTGCCGATTTCTCCTCCATGCCTACCCATCTCAGGTGCGCAGGTGTTCACCAACAACTACCCAAACATCCCCACCAGCATCTGCCCTGCTTGGTGCCACTAGAGTTCCAGCTTGGAGCCTTCAAAAATGCATTCACAACCAGTCCTTCCCTCTCAGCAGCTTTTGGACCCTGGTCCCATCATTGTGCAACTCATGGTGTGCCCAGTCTTTTCTGGAAAGTAGGGTAGCATCTAATCTCTAGGGTTTAATTAATCTCTAATTAATCTCTAATCTCTGCTCCCCTCTGCCATACAACTTCCCAAGGCTTCTCCTAAGATTTCAAAAGTCAAGTGTGTCTAGTGTTGGGGTCTCACAGAGACTCCGAGGTACCACAGCATCCTGCTGCCCAGAACCGGTTCACCCCTCACCTCAAGGGGGCTCAGCCTCTGGATTCATGGGAATTGAAGTGGGTACAGGTGATGGGATATCACCTCCAAGACTGAGTTATGCCAAGTCCATGACCCCTGTCTGCATCCCTGTCTCCAGCACCACTCCCCCCTCTCTCTTTCCTCCTCAGAGCAAACAAATCCATTTAGCAAGTGTGTCCTGTGATAAAGACATGACGGTCACCCATCCTCTCATTACAAAAACACTGAGGCTCAGCCAACATGGATCCTACAGGGAACACAGGCATAAACTCAGACTCCGATCCTCCCAGCCGAGCCTCAGTGGAGCCTGGACTCCCAGCCTCCTGAGTCAAGGAAACAGAGGTTCCTAGCCGAGCCACCTTGGATGCAGCCGCACACAAACTGAACTCATCAATGCCCCTTGCTCTCAGTTGTGAGTAAGAGGGGAAGTGGTGTTTCACAACCCTGGACATCAAGTGCAGTCTCCAGGCTTTGGGGTGTGCCCTGGCCTCTGTCTATCTGCCCAGGCTCCCCAACCCACACTGGCCTCTTACCCAACCTCCTCCTAGGGCCAAACTCAATCCTGCCTCTCAATTTCTGCTGCCTTCCCCAACACACTGCTCCCCAAAATGAGCAGGGCTGGCTCTCGGTTATCATGCTGGTGCCAGCAGCAATGCCACCCCACTGACATAATTCTGAGTCCCAACCTAGGCACTCCAGCTGTCTTTGCCACACCTGGCCTGTTTGGGCTCTGGCTCTTGCTCTTTTCTTTCATGTGCATGTGTTTTGAGGTTTTGAGTTTCTCCCACTGCAGAACTGCAGCTGTGGCAGGGTAGAGCTCATGAGGGTGACATTCTGAGCCACATCCAATCCCATCAGGACTGTTCACTGGGGTGACTGCTGGAACACAGTGATGAGTGAACACATGGGAGGTGGTTGGACCCACCTTGCCTCTGAGTGGCTTCCTTTCAGGACAGGAATGTAGGCATGGGAGCCCCTGGCGTGGGATGCTTTGCACAAGGCGTGACCATGGGCTCTCTTTCCTGGCAAAAATGGCTCCACTCAGCATGGAGAGCACTGTCATTCCTGGTGGCTAACAACAGCCCTGGACCCCAGAAAGGAACCCACACTCAAGATTAACGTCTGAGTGTGCGTGTCCTCGAGGAAATGAGGTCTCCTGATCCCAGGTGCAAAGGGGTAAGTCCTCTAACTCCAGGGGCCATGAAGGGACATCTGAGTTTCCCTCGTCCTTCTTTCCCTCTCTAACTAACCACAGTTAGGACCCTGGCCTCATTCCCCAGTGAGGATCATTAGGCTCCATAAAGGACAGTCTCTAAGATGCTCAGTGGACCAACACCCTCTGCACAACCCATAACCCTATTCACCCAAGAGGCAAGAGGATTTCTATTCAGGAAAACCAGGAAAGGGAGAGCCTTTCTCAAGGACACAAGGACATTAGTGAGTGAGGGAGTGATTAATGGATGGAGAACTATTTCCAACACCAACTTCCAGGAGCATATATGGCCCCCTGGAGAATTCTGCAGTGTGTTGGTGATTAAGGAGAATGTGTGAATTCAGGGGTCACTAGGTCCTCTCAGCCATAAGGAGGGAAACTGCCATAAAGGAACTAGGACAAGGGTGCGAGGAATGCTCACTGGTGGGAGATCGGAAGGAAGGAAAGTGTACTCATTAGAAAAGTGTCGCCTGAAAATTCTTAGCCAGCCAAAAGTCGTGCGAACTTGTGTGGGAAAAGAGTCTTTGCACAGTGATGAAGCTAAGAGCTCACATGATGGAACACAGGATCAACTGGGACCAAATCCAATATCTGATATTCTTGTAGGAAGAGGAGAGTCTGGACCCAGATACCAGGGAGACTGGGGGATACCGGATATGTGAGGTTGGAGCCAGGGCGGGATGCCCATATGGGAACCACAGATCGTGGGCAGCAATAGGAGAGTGGGCAAGGGCTGGGAGAGTTGGGGAGACAGTCCCCTTGAAACCTGGGAGGGGTTATGGCACTGGGACAGCCCAACACCTACTGTGTTGAGCCTCTGGAGCTCAACGGAAGACACTTCCTCTGTTGTCGGCCACCCAGTTAACAGAGTTTGGTTGCAGCAGCCTAGGACCCAGCTGAAGGTCTGAGCATGTTGGCCATGCAGGTTGGATCTGGACCACAGACACCCTCATCAGAGATTGTAGGGTCTCAGCCCTGAGGCAAGACAGGCACTAAGTCAGGCCAGGTGGGGAAACCGATAGGCACACACTCTGGGGGCTGGTGCCTGTGTTACTGGGAGCACTTCTGATCGCAATTCCCTGATCTGCTGCCAACACAGGCTACAGAGGAGCGTACAGAAACACAGACCACGGATCTGCCCCACTCAGTGGGCCCAGGCCAACACCACACCCAGCAGCCTCGTGCCATACCCAATGAGTCTCGAAGCGGCCCCCTCTTCCCATCCTGAGAGCTCTTCCCTTCCTCATGTGCCAATAGCTCCCTACTGTCACTGGCAATATCTACTCTGTGAGATGTCAACATCCGTGGGTACTGTTCTCTCATCCCAGGACAGTGTGGTCCCACACACCCTGGTGAAATGGGCCACCTGGAGGCTGGACCTGGAGGTTGTTGAGGCTGAATGGCAGCGGTGGTCCTCTGGCACTTAATATTATTTAAGTTAAAAAAAAAACAAAAACAAAAACAAAAAACGGGTCTTGGTGCTCAAAAATGTTTGATTTGCATATTCTCATCCCCTAACCCCAATATTTTCATTATTTCCTCACATATGAAATCTTACTAGCATAAAGGTAATTTCGTATTAAACAAAGTGGATTGAAATAACATTGGTAAAAATAATCAATCACCATACTTTCAATTTTTGTTCTGCTTTCCTATTAGAAACCACTTGGATACAAGAGAACAGAGGACAGACTCATGGAAATGCTTGAAATGACAAGAAGCTCCCACTCAAGCTCAGCATTCAGTCCTGGACAGGGTAAGACCAGGCCACTTTGACATCTGTGCCAAAGAGTCTACCAGACAGAATCCTCTCACTGATCCCTGACTGAGCCATAGGAACTGGCTAGAAAAGCCTTCACATCCTCAATACATTCTTCACGTCAGAATACTTGACAACCATTGATATCCATCTCTCGTTAACTTGCTCCCCAGCCAACCATTCTTCAACAAATTCAAAGGAGTAACTCATGCAAGCACACAGAAAGGGGTGTTCACTACACACATCCATGTGCGAAAAAGACAACTGGTATTTCTTGTTTGGGCTATTTCAAATGAAATCCCTTCTGCATGAACTCCACAAACCAAAGGAAAATATTTGTGAAATTCCCACGTAGAAGACAAGATACACTTGCCAAGGAGGCAGTGGCAAGAATTTTGACACTCCAAATGTAGAGTGTGTGTTTAGGAAGCAGTCACAGTTTCCATGAGAGAGTCCCATGAAATCAATTAGGAAGATCCATGCTCTAGCCCTACCATGCAAGTGATGTGACTTGAAAGAGTCACTTAGTCTTAGTAACCATCATCACTAACAACTAAGTCAATGAATAAAGGTCCTCAGGTGCCAAGCTACAAAATGTGGGATGAGCATGGATGAGGATGGGTGGGAGAAGTCTCCAAATCTAACACAATTAGGGAAGGATGTGCTGACCTCAAGTGGCTGGGGGGGCTGGGATCCTGCCACAGAGGGGAATTCCAATCCTCACATCCCCTGACCCAGGCCAGAAGACCAGGTAGAGTCCAAGGACCCTGGGGTGGCCCAATGGCAATAAAGGTCAAAAGGAACTAGGGATCTGCCTGGTCCCTCAATCCCCTACTCTGAGCAGGGCTGCATGACGAGGCCAGAGGCCATCCACAGCAATCTGCCTTTACAGGAAAACAGGGACTGCAGGCTGCCTCTGGCTCACTGAATCAGGGTGGTGTTTTCATAAAGCAAGACCACTTCCTCACATTTGACCAGCAGCTCATGTGTTGACAGCACAATGACTGACTTGACTCAGGCCCTGATGAATGAAATAGAAAATTCATAGCAAACCCATCTTTAGCTCTTCCACATCATCAGGGGCTCTGATTCAATTCCGTCCAGAAAGGTGTCTGAAATGATTTCTAAAAATGCTGGGGACTCACTTCTGTGTGGAACTTTTCAGGAAAAAGGGGATCAAATCTCATGAAGCATCTCTTCTCTCTTCTAGCTCATGGGCAATGCAAGGAACCTGCATGATACCAGAGGCTCACTTCTCTCTTCTCATGTCTTCTGGAAAGGATTCGTTAATGCTTCCTGCAAGGTGAAGCAGAAGCCTGCATCCCCAGCTGCACAGAAGTGTTTTAGGGCAGTGTCTCCCTTAAAACCCAAAAATAAAAAAAACAGGTCATTCAACAGGCACATGGATTCGAGTACATGTTCAATGATCCCTCCTCCCTTGAGCCTTCCACATGCCCATCTTCCACATTCACAGAGCAATGCTTGGCCATTCTCAAGACCAGGAGACCATGATGCTCATCACCAGGAAGTCAATAAGGAACATGAAGAGAGCAGCATGGATTGCAGAAGGTGGCACATCAAGGATCTTCAGCTCTGCTGCTAGAACACAAGAGCTTAACTTCAGTATTGACTTTTTGCCAACTACCAAGTACGATAGCAGTGTCAAGCCCAATATGCAGATATGCAAGTAGTAGGTGACACCCCGCATCCATTCACAAAAGTGGGCAACATCTGCATCAGAACAAGGAAGGATCTTACCCTTACTCATAAAAATCATCAGAAACAAAATAAAATGGATGCAAGACTTCTCATTTCACTATTAGGTAGCTGTTGGAATTCCCTATTAAATAATACCTCCTCCAAAATAAAAAGTATCTCAGACATGTGTCAACTATTCAATGGATGACATTTTAAAAACTATGGACTTTACTTAATATTTATGTATGCTATATCCCTGCCTAAGGCTCTATGAGAAAGGAGCACATAGAATTGGATCTTTGAAAATCTCACATTTGCTGATAAATATTACTGCTGATCTCAGGCATGGCGAAGTGAAAAGTGGGACTTTGGATATTCCAAGAATGCTATGTTGTGGGATTGGTGTCCCTGATTCATACATAGCATATGGTTTCTATGAAATCCAGTGAGGGAGCAGGAGTAACGAAGCTGATTGCACAGATGACCTCAGGGAATACTGACAGATAGGCCAAATGAAAAATATGCTCCAGCTAACCATTGGTATTTGGGCTTCTGATCCCAGTCCTGTTTTTAAAAAAGGTGCAGACAGGCAGTGTTCATTAAAAACTGTCTACCATGTAAAAGTGGGTAATTTAAATGGCATCTAGTTACACATCTGATAGAATGGTCTGGCAACATATGAATTTCATTCTAACAACAACAACAACAACAAAACATAGAAAATGAGACATAAAGATAAAACCTTGTCTTCACCAGGATGCCTAAAAATAGGTTTTATTTGGCTCATGCCAATAAATATCTTTCAATAGAATTTCTGATTTCTGAATGAATCCATTCAACTTCATACTGCACAGATCACAAGGTTTTCTTTACAGAATATTCTCTTCTTCTTCTTAAAGCCTCACATAGAAAATGTCTCACAGGACATAGGAGGGGAATGACCCAAAGGATGAGAGAATGGCTGGAACCGTTCTCAAATGTGCCCATGTAGCCTAAAGTTTGAAGGCATCTAATTGTACTCTAAAACAATTATGAACCTATTCGATCCATTATTAATAAATATCACCACTTTACCACTTGAACCAAATCACAGAAAATTGGAAACAGATGATCATTGGCTTTGATACCTTTACTTCTGTTTCATTACTCAGAGTCGATCAACTCTATACTTCAAGTGACACAGATTTATTACAGAATGCCTAAGATCCTAAGGATCTATTTTAGCTCAGCCCATGGTATTGCTTCATTATTTTATTATTTTGTAAGTAATAAAATATAACTTCATGTTGGATGATATATTCAAGCCATGAATATATCATCCAACATTGTTCTTCCCAAAATATTAGCCCAATTTCTGCGCGCGCTCACTTACTGTTCAGGAATTTTACTAATTGTTTGAAGGTTCTAGAGGACCTGTTAGACTCCTAATGGACAAACCATACAACATACTCCAGAGAACGGACGAGTGCCATAAGAAGAAAATAAGGTCAGCCTACAGCAATGGGCAGCTGCCTGCCCTCGGCTGGGAGGAGCCCTGGCCATGGCACCAGGGCTGCTGGGCAGCAGAAGCCTCCAGAGCCCTGCAGGGAGCCTGGAGCACAGCTCTGCCTAACCATGCTCAGCCCTGGACAGATGCACATGAGTTCCCATCACAGGCTCGAGTGTGACAGTCCCAGGTGCATGCCTGTCATGCCAGCCACCAGGGAGGCTGAGGCAAGAGGAACGTTTGAGGTCAGCCTTGGCAACTTAGACCCCGAGGCAAAGGGGAAATACTTTTACAGGGGTCTCTGAGGGTGTAGCTCAGGTAGGTCACTTGCCTCACAGGCTCAAGGCCCTGGGTTCAATCCCCAGAACCCACGTACACACAAAAAGTGAACTTGGAATATTGTTTAAAATGATGGATCAGGTACACACAAGGACTTCAATATGACCTCTCAGAGGAGCTCAATTTGAGATCAGACTGAACAAAAGACCACCTGGACCATTGACTCAGTGTCTGAAACCCTCTGTGAGCATGGGAAGCACTGCTGGCAAGACACCAGAGGGCCAAAGCACTTGTGCCCCCTGCAGGGGCGTCTCTTGTCTACCGCCAAAGACTGTTCCCCTCCTGGGGCAGCTGAGAGCAAGCTGGGCCTTGGAGCAAGGACTAGTGCTTTAGATATAGACTATGCAAGCAAGGGGCAATGTCTTTAATAAAACTAAAATTAAAAAGTCACATTGAAAAAATTTTAAAAAGAAGAAAATAAGGTCAAGTAGAGGAAGCCCATTTTCACAGGAAAAAATCCCCCAGTGAAAAGCATCAGAATAGATACCAAGAAAAATACCAACAAAAACAGTGTGCTCCCAATATGTATCTACTCAACATGCAAAAGTTAGAAAGCTAGATAATACAATCCTGGCCACAGGTAGAGCTATGCAGAAGAGCCACCTGGCAGTGCTTAGTCAAAGAAGTAAACATGCACACTTTGACCTAGAAATTCCACCTGTGTGTAAACCAGGCGGTGCTTAAGCAGTTTCACAAGGGGACATGCACAGGGAAATTTATCCTCAGGTTCTTATAGAGTTGTCTGTGCTTACAGGGAGTTGATGGTTGTCAAGATGCCCACAGCTGCGAAAGTCAAAAGCTAAAAAAATAATAGATGCCAACCTGGATATATTAATAATCCCGTACCTATGATCACCTTCATAAGGTAGCTTCCCAACTTCTGTGTGGAAGTGAGTTCCTCCTTGGCCCTTACACTGTTGTGGAGACCACTAGGAGTTCAGCTTTGTGCAGGATCATCTGACCTGGACTTTTGGCAAGACCTGTACAGCCCTCACACATGCTCAGATGCTACAGGACTTTTCAGACCAGTCCAGACAACAGTAGGCATCCATTCATTGTCTGCACTCTACAGATTCCTAGATGCACGACATTCATTACCATCAAATGCAGAATTTTCATCAAAAACTAATATATATATCATTCCAATCTGAATCAAGAAAATCGGAAATATCCCCAAATCCAAAGAGTGGATCCCCATTGTGATGCTACAAGTTGAAAATTCCACAGCTGACCTCATGGGATGGTTCACAGTCAAAAGACAGCTGCATGAAAAATATTACATGACCTTCCTGCTATGTGAAAAGTGGCATGTGAAGTACACATGCATGTCTTCCTCAGACATGGGTTCATTTTCAAGACACCTTGTGCAATTGAAAATACTCCAAAAGGGGAGAAATCAGAACCATGTCTCCAAAGTATTTCAGCAGAGACCAACTCCATCTGTCTATCTATCTCTCAGTGAGTGTGTGTGCTCTTGTGTGTGTTTGTGTGTCTTTGTTTGTGTTTGTACCATCATAGCTGATACTTCATTGCCCCCATTGGAAAACTGACTCAGATAATGCCATCTGCCAAACTCCTAAAAACCAAAGTTCTTGCTGATAGAATGAAACATTCCTTCCTGTTGGTTTGGATGTGTCCTTTAGGAATCACTGCTACATTTAGTATACTCAAATCATCACAGTAGATCAGGTAACAAAAACATATATATTTTAAAATAATAATAATATATTAATGGAAACAACAAATACAGGATAGAGTAACAACTGTGTTACTAAACAAGGTCAAGGACAATGGCAAACTATAGATTCAAACTTTGAAGAAAATAGTAATCAATGTAAATATTCCTGGGCTGCCTCAGCCCCGCCCAGGCACACAGCAACAGAATGGTTTTGCAAGCATCCTCAGGAGGGCAGGAGCCTTCTTTGCAGGACGAGAGGGAGGTTGAGGCTCGATCCACCCATCATTCTTTTGGGAGAGGCTCCTTTTCCTCAGCACAAAGTTGGATTTTTTGTGAGGATTCTTGGCATAAAATACGTTGGCCTCTGCTGGAATCCTCAGCTCTGGGGAGGGAGGGGTGTACAAAAAGAAGGTGGCACTCAGGAGGTGCTCCCTAGGACACGCCAACATCTGAGAGCCTGTGCCAGAAAAGGCCAGAGCCACACACCTGAGAGCTCTCCAATTCAGCACCAATACCAACAAAGACAGCCTCCACAGTCCTCCCTGAGGAAGAACTAGGCAGAGCACTTCAACAGACCTAATGTCTGTTCCTACCGAAGGCTTTGGACTCCAGAATATCTCAGGTCCTCTTGCATCTGCCAAAGCACACCACTAGGGTTTGCATCTGAAATCTCCCACAAAAGGCTCCTGTGCCGAAGATTCAGTCCCCACATGAGCCATCTTCATAGGTGGGTTTGGAGGGAAGCATTGGATGGTGAGTGCTCTGATGTCAACATGAAATTCTCATTCAAGATGAATACACTACTCGGGGGTGGGAGGGACTGGAAGAAAGGTTGAGCATGGTTGGAGTAAGACCTAAACAGGGTTGTGCCCTGGGCAACAGTACCTTGTTCCTGTTGGCTCCACTGAATCCTCATTCTCCAAGGAGAGGTCCTCCCTCTCCATCTTTCTCTCTCTCCCTCTCTGCCAGCCTCGTTCTCTCTCTCCCAGTCTATGCCTTTGTGGCAAGGGCTGAGGAGCTCTCCACTGCCACACACTAGAGCTTTATGGACAGCCTCAGTGCACAACCAAAGAGAAAGCTATGAAACCCAGAGAAAAAAGGCCTAGGATTCCTCCTCTGAGTTATTTTCCTCAAGTATGGCCACAGTGAGGACAGGCTGACCAGCGCGGATACCACGTTAGAGCCATGCTTCTGCGTTGGTGGAGCCCGCCTCCATGTGAACCAGGCTTCTGAGAATGGAGGCCACATTCCAAATACTGCCCTACTGAGAACAATGGTTCCAAAGACCAGCAAAGGGACTGCTTCCCTCCAACATGGTGTATGGCCCAGTGGTGCCATGACCCCGAGTGGGGGAATACAACAGCCGCTTCTCCTTCCTCTGAACATGTGTTTCCTGTCGCCCTCCTCTAACCTAGAGCCTGTTCTCCATCCCTTCTGGGTTGGATGTGGAGATCTCTGCTATGAATTTCTTAGGCTACCAAGGCCCCAGACAGACTTCCTCTTCCATAGACTCTACTAACCTAACAGTAGGTTAAGATAGGAGACAAGTGATCCTAGAACTCATAGGGATGGTGGTCTTCAGGGTACATAGGCTGGGATAATGGCTGCTGTGGTGTTTGGCTCACAAAAACCAACCAACCAACCAACGAAAAAGCGCTGGCATTATTATCAGATGAGCTCTGTGGCTACGTGCTCAGGAAGCCCTCATCTGACTTTAGTTAGGGATCACAACCTGGCTATTGTGATCACTCCTTGCCTAGTGGACTCAGGTGCGTAAGACCATGGAATTTATGCAAAAACAGATGATTCAGGCTGTCTCCCAGGCTGTGTTTTCTTCCCAATTTCATCCTGTTACTGCTTGCTAGAATCCTGGCAATGCTCTGCCCAGGCAGTGGTTTTTTGGTCACACAGAAGGCTTTCAATAGTACTGCTTCAGTCCACAAAATGCCAGTTCCCTCTTTAGCCCATGCATTCCCATGTTCCTTTGAAACCACTCCTATCCCAGACCATGAAAACATACTGCTCCTGGAGAGAGGCTTTCCTCCTCACTCCTCAAAGATGTCAGCTTTGGATGCCTGTTCATGTCCAGGGGAGGGCACCTGGTGGGGAGCCGCAATATCCACCGGGGTATACCATTGGACCTCAAGACCTTCCACCAGCAGAAGTGCAGTTGGCTTTGTGCACGAACCCAACACACCTGTTGGAGTGTTCTTGGGGGTCAGAGACTACTCTTTGTTGCTAAGAGTTGACCTGAGTCCACATCCTGACCCTTGCTCTCTGCTATCTGATTGTCTCACTTACTCTGACGGCGAGAGATGATTTGGCCCAGCTCATAATCCTCTGGATTCTCCTCAGTAAGGAAGTGTAGGTCGAGGGCGCTGCGGATGACGACAGGAGCCCTATCGTGGCAGGTCACCTGGAGCAGCATGGGAGACAGGCCTTCAGGAAATGGGCCTTGAAGTGACTACTCAAGGACAGTGGGCAGGGGCATTCTGGAGGCACCTCCACTCTAAATACAAGGGCAACATCCATGACCCTACTACCCGAGGCTGACCTCCTGCTCATCGTGTGGGCTCTTCCCACAGGCTACTAGCCCAATCCTTGTACATAGGACTTCCTGGGCCTGCCATTGCTCTTTGTGGAGCTGCACTCCTCTCGGAGTGAAAGGACCCCACTACCTGCATACAGATGCAATCTCATCCCACAAGTTGGGAGGAATGGGACAATAGCCTCCAAGATCCCAGGTCTGCCCGAGGATGCAGGCGGCATTGGGAATGGCCTAGGCACAAAACCTAGAGGCTTTGGTCTGGATTGCCAGGGCCAAAAACAGACCCAGGAACATGACCACACACAGGAGAGCTGAAAGATAGCCACGAGAGCTCCTGGCCTCCAGAGGCTCAGTGCTGGCTGGGATGTAGGAGGGCACCTCATCCGGCAAGGGTGGTCATTGGGTTACCTGGACATTTAGTGTGCTTGCTCCACATCCATATCGACTCTGCAGAGAGACTCTCTCAGCTCCTTGTTCAAGGAACATGGAGAACCTCACACTGCTGTCCTCCTCCATAGACGTCAGCATCCCATACAAGGGAACCTGCAACCTACTTCCTGTCCTATTCTCATCTGTCACCCATACCTGTCCCTGCCCTTCTGGACTGCATGCTGCCACCTGACACACAGACTCCCTCAGACATGGCAGTGGACAAGCTGCTGCACTCGCTCATCTCAGCTCCAGCCCTTCACACTGACCTCTCCCTTCTTGATTCCCATCTATCCTCCTGATCATCCAGAAGCTCCAAATTCAAGAGGGCATGAGTAGTCCATGGTATTGGACCAGTGTCTGCTCCCCACCCAGGTGTAAGCACCACGGGACACCCCTGCTCCCAGGCTTACCAGAACACTCTTGGCCATCTCTGGACTTTGTGTTTCTAAGTGGACACGAATTAAGCAGGTGTCTCCCACCTGCTTGTGGGAAAGCGGCCTGGAGGACTTGCAGGTTGATTCTGAGAACTGTGGGGGATGGAACATCAGCAAACCCAGAAACAGAAAGCCACCGCAGACTGTCAGTTGGCTCTATGGGCTTCCAGCAAATATGTCCAGGTGCTGAGGCTTCTTATTTCCTCAGGTCGGAGTGGAATGGCAGCACATGCACAGCTTGAATAAGGTAGGTGTTTACCTCCTTTCCCTTGACCTGGGGGCGTTTCCTCACCATGAAATATTGTATTCCCAGATTCATGGACAGACACACGAGTGAGTGGTCAGAGACCTTGATTTCTGCAGAGCGAAGTGGAGAGAATTGTTAGGTGGCACTCAAGGATTATACCACAAAACACCCACAACCCCTGAGAGTCTCCGCCAGGCCCATCACACTTTGGTATTTTGGGGCCAAGGCCCACTTTCTCTTGGCTGTCAGTTATCCTGAGCCCACTGTGGATCATGTCTCCCCACTGTCTGATTGTCCTACTTACTCTCATCCTCAGACATCATATACAGCAGCTCAAAGTTGTCCACATCCTCATGCTGCAACAAATTTTGGTCCAAGGCCCTGCGGATGAGGCTTGTCACCGTCTCCTGAAAGGTCACCTGGATCAGGGTGGGACAAATGTCATCAGAAATGGCTTTTAGAAGAGCTACCCAGAAGACTGTGGTCAAACATTCAGGAGAAATCTCAGCTACATATACAAGGGCACAATCTTGTTATCCTGCTACCTGAGTGTGTCCTCCATATACCACCTGGGTTCTTGCAATGTGCTACTAGAACAATCCTGGTACAAATATCTGCCTGTACCTGCCATCTCCCCTCCCCCTGGGGAGCCACATTCCACTCATGTCAAAGGACCAAACTGCCTATGCACAGACACACTCTCATCTCACTGAGATGAGAGCAATGGGCCAGGGATCTGCGCACCAAGTGTGATCTGGGATGCAGGCTGCCTTTGTGGGTGCAAGAGGCAGATGCACTGAAAATTTGGGTCCTGACTGCCACGACACAAAACAGACTCAGATACAAGAGTGTGCACTTGAGTGCTTCATGATAGCTTTGAGAGGCCCTGGCCTCTGGAAGCTCGGTGCGGGTCTGGTTGTCATGATGTACTTGACTCAGCACTGGCAGTCACTGAACATGTCTCCTCTGCAGCTGGACACCTGCAGCATTAGCGTGTCTACTGCACATCCATAGAAATTCTGCCAAGAACCCCTTTAGCTCCGTATTTACATACATGCAAAGCCTAACATTCCGAAGCTTTGGCATGACCCCCCAGGTGATCCCGACCCCAAATTCCTACACCTAGTCATGCTAAGGAGGTTCTCTTCCCTGCCACCAGGAACACATCCCCTCCTACACATGTGACAAGTCACTGCCACCTCCTCTGCTCCAACTTCACTCATTGAGAATACCAAGTTCTAGGCACTGCAGCCTGCACCCTGGACATATCTCTGCCTTCATCTGTCCACAGCACTTCCGTCTGCACTTCTGGCCTGCAAAACCCACAATACACAGGCCCACTCACCACTGAAGCTGGGCATGCTGATGCTCTCCCTCCTCAGGTCAAGCCCTTAAGACGGACCTCTCTCTTCTTTATTTCCCACCATAGCCCTGGGGTTGGCTGTGTCTCCTGCCTTCCACTGTGTGGACACCCAGGAGGCAGCCCTGCTGTCGGGCTTACCGGGATGCGCTTTGTCTCCCTCAGGCTCTGTCCCTCTAGGAGGACGTGAACAACGCGGCTGTCTTCCACCTGCTCGCTGGAGTGAAGCAGTGAGGAGCTGCTACTCACAGCTGCTGGGGTCCTGGATGCCACTGCCACAGAAGGTTCCAAGAACTGTGGGGGATGACAACATCAGCAAAGCCCAGCAACTGCACCCCACCCAGCCTGGCAGTTGGCTCTGTGGGCATTCTACAACATCCATCCAGAACCTGAGGTTCTTGTCCCCTTGGAGGATGTGGAGTGGCACCAGGAGTAAAGACTGAAGAAGGTGGCTGTTTTGGGAACAAGAGATCCAGCACCTGCTGGGTGGGGATGAAATCCCAGGAGATTAACCCCATGTTGCTGCTGAAATGTAGGTTCCTCCCACAAATGACAGGCAGGAGCTCATTCCTAAGCTGGTCCTGCCTGTAAGGTTCAAGGCTCTGAACCCTGAAGGGCTCCTCCGTGTTCTGATCATTTTCACCCTGGGTTGGGACCAAGAATGGTGGGTTCAAAATGGAAATGGTGACAAACAGAAAAATGACTTGTGCCAATACACTAGAGTCAAAGCACAATGGGACAGTTCCCATCAGTACAAACACACACACACACACACACACACACACACACAGAGTCAGAATAGGAGTCCTGGGCCATTCATCAGGGATCAGACTAGAGGGCCTGCTGGGCTCACCTGCCCTGTGCTACTCACTGTTACTCTTGAGCTCCTCTGCGACAATCGCCAGAGGCTCTGGCGTCTAAGATGAAGCCTCACCCAGTGTATCCACAAAAGGGCTAGTTGGCCCCCCTGAGATTCCTGGGAGCCTGAGGCTCGGCATTGTCTGCAACCACAGGAGAACATCCTTCTCCCTCCAGTGGCTCCAACCAAGTGAGCTCGGATGGCTTGGTCAGTGAAGTGGGTGCCTGGATACCAGGGTTCCATGTTCTGTTTGATCCATTGTCAAGGCAATGATGTCATTTCCTGTGCCCATACCTGAGCCTCTTTTCACATAAGACCACTTTCAACAGCCCTATGGGCTGCCGATTTCTCCTCCATGCCTACCCATCTCAGGTGCGCAGGTGTTCACCAACAACTACCCAAACATCCCCACCAGCATCTGCCCTGCTTGGTGCCACTAGAGTTCCAGCTTGGAGCCTTCAAAAATGCATTCACAACCAGTCCTTCCCTCTCAGCAGCTTTTGGACCCTGGTCCCATCATTGTGCAACTCATGGTGTGCCCAGTCTTTTCTGGAAAGTAGGGTAGCATCTAATCTCTAGGGTTTATTGTGTCTATTGGCCCATAACACCCTCTGTTCTCTCTGAAACCAGAGATGGGACTCACAGGTGGCTAAAGCACAAATGTAGAGATGGGATAATCACAAGAAAGGGAGAGACAAAGAATGCACCCTAACTCAATCAGGCCTGTGTCCCACACAGGGACATGGCCAATGTCCGTCCCATCGTGGCTGCAGTTCCCTCTCTACACCATGGCAAGTTGGAGGGGACTGAGATGCAGAGGCTGCTCCCCTCTGCCATACAACTTCCCAAGGCTTCTCCTAAGATTTCAAAAGGGCCAAGTGTGTCTAGTGTTGGGGTCTCACAGAGACTCCGAGGTACCACAGCATCCTGCTGCCCAGAACCGGTTCACCCCTCACCTCAAGGGGGCTCAGCCTCTGGATTCATGGGAATTGAAGTGGGTACAGGTGATGGGATATCACCTCCAAGACTGAGTTATGCCAAGTCCATGACCCCTGTCTGCATCCCTGTCTCCAGCACCACTCCCCCCTCTCTCTTTCCTCCTCAGAGCAAACAAATCCATTTAGCAAGTGTGTCCTGTGATAAAGACATGACGGTCACCCATCCTCTCATTACAAAAACACTGAGGCTCAGCCAACATGGATCCTACAGGGAACACAGGCATAAACTCAGACTCCGATCCTCCCAGCCGAGCCTCAGTGGAGCCTGGACTCCCAGCCTCCTGAGTCAAGGAAACAGAGGTTCCTAGCCGAGCCACCTTGGATGCAGCCGCACACAAACTGAACTCATCAATGCCCCTTGCTCTCAGTTGTGAGTAAGAGGGGAAGTGGTGTTTCACAACCCTGGACATCAAGTGCAGTCTCCAGGCTTTGGGGTGTGCCCTGGCCTCTGTCTATCTGCCCAGGCTCTCCAACCCACACTGGCCTCTTACCCAACCTCCTCCTAGGGCCAAACTCAATCCTGCCTCTCAATTTCTGCTGCCTTCCCCAACACACTGCTCCCCAAAATGAGCAGGGCTGGCTCTCGGTTATCATGCTGGTGCCAGCAGCAATGCCACCCCACTGACATAATTCTGAGTCCCAACCTAGGCACTCCAGCTGTCTTTGCCACACCTGGCCTGTTTGGGCTCTGGCTCTTGCTCTTTTCTTTCATGTGCATGTGTTTTGAGGTTTTGAGTTTCTCCCACTGCAGAACTGCAGCTGTGGCAGGGTAGAGCTCATGAGGGTGACATTCTGAGCCACATCCAATCCCATCAGGACTGTTCACTGGGGTGACTGCTGGAACACAGTGATGAGTGAACACATGGGAGGTGGTTGGACCCACCTTGCCTCTGAGTGGCTTCCTTTCAGGACAGGAATGTAGGCATGGGAGCCCCTGGCGTGGGATGCTTTGCACAAGGCGTGACCATGGGCTCTCTTTCCTGGCAAAAATGGCTCCACTCAGCATGGAGAGCACTGTCATTCCTGGTGGCTAACAACAGCCCTGGACCCCAGAAAGGAACCCACACTCAAGATTAACGTCTGAGTGTGCGTGTCCTCGAGGAAATGAGGTCTCCTGATCCCAGGTGCAAAGGGGTAAGTCCTCTAACTCCAGGGGCCATGAAGGGACATCTGAGTTTCCCTCGTCCTTCTTTCCCTCTCTAACTAACCACAGTTAGGACCCTGGCCTCATTCCCCAGTGAGGATCATTAGGCTCCATAAAGGACAGTCTCTAAGATGCTCAGTGGACCAACACCCTCTGCACAACCCATAACCCTATTCACCCAAGAGGCAAGAGGATTTCTATTCAGGAAAACCAGGAAAGGGAGAGCCTTTCTCAAGGACACAAGGACATTAGTGAGTGAGGGAGTGATTAATGGATGGAGAACTATTTCCAACACCAACTTCCAGGAGCATATATGGCCCCCTGGAGAATTCTGCAGTGTGTTGGTGATTAAGGAGAATGTGTGAATTCAGGGGTCACTAGGTCCTCTCAGCCATAAGGAGGGAAACTGCCATAAAGGAACTAGGACAAGGGTGCGAGGAATGCTCACTGGTGGGAGATCGGAAGGAAGGAAAGTGTACTCATTAGAAAAGTGTCGCCTGAAAATTCTTAGCCAGCCAAAAGTCGTGCGAACTTGTGTGGGAAAAGAGTCTTTGCACAGTGATGAAGCTAAGAGCTCACATGATGGAACACAGCATCAACTGGGACCAAATCCAATATCTGATATTCTTGTAGGAAGAGGAGAGTCTGGACCCAGATACCAGGGAGACTGGGGGATACCGGATATGTGAGGTTGGAGCCAGGGCGGGATGCCCATATGGGAACCACAGATCGTGGGCAGCAATAGGAGAGTGGGCAAGGGCTGGGAGAGTTGGGGAGACAGTCCCCTTGAAACCTGGGAGGGGTTATGGCACTGGGACAGCCCAACACCTACTGTGTTGAGCCTCTGGAGCTCAACGGAAGACACTTCCTCTGTTGTCGGCCACCCAGTTAACAGAGTTTGGTTGCAGCAGCCTAGGACCCAGCTGAAGGTCTGAGCATGTTGGCCATGCAGGTTGGATCTGGACCACAGACACCCTCATCAGAGATTGTAGGGTCTCAGCCCTGAGGCAAGACAGGCACTAAGTCAGGCCAGGTGGGGAAACCGATAGGCACACACTCTGGGGGCTGGTGCCTGTGTTACTGGGAGCACTTCTGATCGCAATTCCCTGATCTGCTGCCAACACAGGCTACAGAGGAGCGTACAGAAACACAGACCACGGATCTGCCCCACTCAGTGGGCCCAGGCCAACACCACACCCAGCAGCCTCGTGCCATACCCAATGAGTCTCGAAGCGGCCCCCTCTTCCCATCCTGAGAGCTCTTCCCTTCCTCATGTGCCAATAGCTCCCTACTGTCACTGGCAATATCTACTCTGTGAGATGTCAACATCCGTGGGTACTGTTCTCTCATCCCAGGACAGTGTGGTCCCACACACCCTGGTGAAATGGGCCACCTGGAGGCTGGACCTGGAGGTTGTTGAGGCTGAATGGCAGCGGTGGTCCTCTGGCACTTAATATTATTTAAGTTAAAAAAAAACAAAAACAAAAACAAAAAACGGGTCTTGGTGCTCAAAAATGTTTGATTTGCATATTCTCATCCCCTAACCCCAATATTTTCATTATTTCCTCACATATGAAATCTTACTAGCATAAAGGTAATTTCGTATTAAACAAAGTGGATTGAAATAACATTGGTAAAAATAATCAATCACCATACTTTCAATTTTTGTTCTGCTTTCCTATTAGAAACCACTTGGATACAAGAGAACAGAGGACAGACTCATGGAAATGCTTGAAATGACAAGAAGCTCCCACTCAAGCTCAGCATTCAGTCCTGGACAGGGTAAGACCAGGCCACTTTGACATCTTTGCCAAAGAGTCTACCAGACAGAATCCTCTGACTGATCCCTGACTGAGCCATAGGAACTGGCTAGAAAAGCCTTCACATCCTCAATACATTCTTCACGTCAGAATACTTGACAACCATTGATATCCATCTCTCGTTAACTTGCTCCCCAGCCAACCATTCTTCAACAAATTCAAAGGAGTAACTCATGCAAGCACACAGAAAGGGGTGTTCACTACACACATCCATGTGCGAAAAAGACAACTGGTATTTCTTGTTTGGGCTATTTCAAATGAAATCCCTTCTGCATGAACTCCACAAACCAAAGGAAAATATTTGTGAAATTCCCACGTAGAAGACAAGATACACTTGCCAAGGAGGCAGTGGCAAGAATTTTGACACTCCAAATGTAGAGTGTGTGTTTAGGAAGCAGTCACAGTTTCCATGAGAGAGTCCCATGAAATCAATTAGGAAGATCCATGCTCTAGCCCTACCATGCAAGTGATGTGACTTGAAAGAGTCACTTAGTCTTAGTAACCATCATCACTAACAACTAAGTCAATGAATAAAGGTCCTCAGGTGCCAAGCTACAAAATGTGGGATGAGCATGGATGAGGATGGGTGGGAGAAGTCTCCAACTCTAACACAATTAGGGAAGGATGTGCTGACCTCAAGTGGCTGGGGGGGCTGGGATCCTGCCACAGAGGGGGATTCCAAACCTCACATCCCCTGACCCAGGCCAGAAGACCAGGTAGAGTCCAAGGACCCTGGGGTGGCCCAATGGCAATAAAGGTCAAAAGGAACTAGGGATCTGCCTGGTCCCTCAATCCCCTACTCTGAGCAGGGCTGCATGACGAGGCCAGAGGCCATCCACAGCAATCTGCCTTTACAGGAAAACAGGGACTGCAGGCTGCCTCTGGCTCACTGAATCAGGGTGGTGTTTTCATAAAGCAAGACCACTTCCTCACATTTGACCAGCAGCTCATGTGTTGACAGCACAATGACTGACTTGACTCAGGCCCTGATGAATGAAATAGAAAATTCATAGCAAACCCATCTTTAGCTCTTCCACATCATCACGGGCTCCGATTCAATTCCGTCCAGAAAGGTGTCTGAAATGATTTCTAAACATGCTGGGGACTCACCTCTGTGTGGAACTTTTCAGGAAAAAGGGGATCAAATCTCATGAAGCAACTCTTCTCTCTTCTAGCCCATGGGCAATGCAAGGAACCTGCATGATACCAGAGGCTCACTTCTCTCTTCTCATGTCTTCTGGAAAGGATTCGTTAATGCTTCCTGCAAGGTGAAGCAGAAGCCTGCATCCCCAGCTGCACAGAAGTGTTTTAGGGCAGTGTCTCCCTTAAAACCCAAAAATAAAAAAACAGGTCATTCAACAGGCACATGGATTCGAGTACATGTTCAATGATCCCTCCTCCCTGGAGCCTTCCACATGCCCATCTTCCACATTCACAGAGCAATGCTTGGCCATTCTCAAGACCAGGAGACCATGATGCTCATCACCAGGAAGTCAATAAGGAACATGAAGAGAGCAGCATGGATTGCAGAAGGTGGCACATCAAGGATCTTCAGCTCTGCTGCTAGAACACAAGAGCTTAACTTCAGTATTGACTTTTTGCCAACTACCAAGTACGATAGCAGTGTCAAGCCCAATATGCAGATATGCAAGTAGTAGGTGACACCCCGCATCCATTCACAAAAGTGGGCAACATCTGCATCAGAACAAGGAAGTATCTTACCCTTACTCATAAAAATCATCAGAAACAAAATAAAATGGATGCAAGACTTCTCATTTCACTATTAGGTAGCTGTTGGAATTCCCTATTAAATAATACCTCCTCCAAAATAAAAAGTATCTCAGACATGTGTCAACTATTCAATGGATGACATTTTAAAAACTATGGACTTTACTTAATATTTATGTATGCTATATCCCTGCCTAAGGCTCTATGAGAAAGGAGCACATAGAATTGGATCTTTGAAAATCTCACATTTGCTGATGAATATTACTGCTGATCTCAGGCATGGCGAAGTGAAAAGTGGGAATTTGGATATTCCAAGAATGCTATGTTGTGGGATTGGTGTCCCTGATTCATACATAGCATATGGTTTCTATGAAATCCAGTGAGGGAGCAGGAGTAACGAAGCTGATTGCACAGATGACCTCAGGGAATACTGACAGATAGGCCAAATGAAAAATATGCTCCAGCTAACCATTGGTATTTGGGCTTCTGATCCCAGTCCTGTTTTTAAAAAAGGTGCAGACAGGCAGTGTTCATTAAAAACTGTCTACCATGTAAAAGTGGGTAATTTAAATGGCATCTAGTTACACATCTGATAGAATGGTCTGGCAACATATGAATTTCATTCTAACAACAACAACAACAACAACAAAACAAAGAAAATGAGACATAAAGATAAAACCTTGTCTTCACCAGGATGCCTAAAAATAGGTTTTATTTGGCTCATGCAAATAAATATCTTTCAATAGAATTTCTGATTTCTGAATGAATCCATTCAACTTCATACTGCACAGATCACAAGGTTTTCTTTACAGAATATTCTCTTCTTCTTCTTAAAGCCTCACATAGAAAATGTCTCACAGGACATAGGAGGGGAATGACCCAAAGGATGAGAGAATGGCTGGAACCGTTCTCAAATGTGCCCATGTAGCCTAAAGTTTGAAGGCATCTAATTGTACTCTAAAACAATTATGAACCTATTCGATCCATTATTAATAAATATCACCACTTTACCACTTGAACCAAATCACAGAAAATTGGAAACAGATGATCATTGGCTTTGATACCTTTACTTCTGTTTCATTACTCAGAGTCGATCAACTCTATACTTCAAGTGACACAGATTTATTACAGAATGCCTAAGATCCTAAGGATTTATTTTAGCTCAGCCCATGGTATTGCTTCATTATTTTATTATTTTGTAAGTAATAAAATATAACTTCATGTTGGATGACATATTCAAGCCATGAATATATCATCCAACATTGTTCTTCCCAAAATATTAGCCCAATTTCTGCGCGCGCTCACTTACTGTTCAGGAATTTTACTAATTGTTTGAAGGTTCTAGAGGACCTGTTAGACTCCTAATGGACAAACCATACAACATACTCCAGAGAACGGACGAGTGCCATAAGAAGAAAATAAGGTCAGCCTACAGCAATGGGCAGCTGCCTGCCCTCGGCTGGGAGGAGCCCTGGTCATGGCACCAGGGCTGCTGGGCAGCAGAAGCCTCCAGAGCCCTGCAGGGAGCCTGGAGCACAGCTCTGCCTAACCATGCTCAGCCCTGGACAGATGCACATGAGTTCCCATCACAGGCTCGAGTGTGACAGTCCCAGGTGCATGCCTGTCATGCCAGCCACCAGGGAGGCTGAGGCAAGAGGAACGTTTGAGGTCAGCCTTGGCAACTTAGACCCCGAGGCAAAGGGGAAATACTTTTACAGGGGTCTCTGAGGGTGTAGCTCAGGTAGGTCACTTGCCTCACAGGCTCAAGGCCCTGGGTTCAATCCCCAGAACCCACGTACACACAAAAAGTGAACTTGGAATATTGTTTAAAATGATGGATCAGGTACACACAAGGACTTCAATATGACCTCTCAGAGGAGCTCAATTTGAGATCAGACTGAACAAAAGACCACCTGGACCATTGACTCAGTGTCTGAAACCCTCTGTGAGCATGGGAAGCACTGCTGGCAAGACACCAGAGGGCCAAAGCACTTGTGCCCCCTGCAGGGGCGTCTCTTGTCTACCGCCAAAGACTGTTCCCCTCCTGGGGCAGCTGAGAGCAAGCTGGGCCTTGGAGCAAGGACTAGTGCTTTAGATATAGACTATGCAAGCAAGGGTCAATGTCTTTAATAAAACTAAAATTAAAAAGTCACATTGAAAAAATTTTAAAAAGAAGAAAATAAGGTCAAGTAGAGGAAGCCCATTTTCACAGGAAAAAATCCCCCAGTGAAAAGCATCAGAATAGATACCAAGAAAAATACCAACAAAAACAGTGTGCTCCCACTATGTATCTACTCAACATGCAAAAGTTAGAAAGCTAGATAATACAATCCTGGCCACAGGTAGAGCTATGCAGAAGAGCCACCTGGCAGTGCTTAGTCAAAGAAGTAAACATGCACACTTTGACCTAGAAATTCCACCTGTGTGTAAACCAGGCGGTGCTTAAGCAGTTTCACAAGGGGACATGCACAGGGAAATTTATCCTCAGGTTCTTATAGAGTTGTCTGTGCTTACAGGGAGTTGATGGTTGTCAAGATGCCCACAGCTGCGAAAGTCAAAAGCTAAAAAAATAATAGATGCCAACCTGGATATATTAATAATCCCGTACCTATGATCACCTTCATAAGGTAGCTTCCCAACTTCTGTGTGGAAGTGAGTTCCTCCTTGGCCCTTACACTGTTGTGGAGACCACTAGGAGTTCAGCTTTGTGCAGGATCATCTGACCTGGACTTTTGGCAAGACCTGTACAGCCCTCACACATGCTCAGATGCTACAAGACTTTTCAGACCAGTCCAGACAACAGTAGGCATCCATTCATTGTCTGCACTCTACAGATTCCTAGATGCACGACATTCATTACCATCAAATGCAGAATTTTCATCAAAAACTAATATATATATCATTCCAATCTGAATCAAGAAAATCGGAAATATCCCCAAATCCAAAGAGTGGATCCCCATTGTGATGCTACAAGTTGAAAATTCCACAGCTGACCTCATGGGATGGTTCACAGTCAAAAGACAGCTGCATGAAAAATATTACATGACCTTCCTGCTATGTGAAAAGTGGCATGTGAAGTACACATGCATGTCTTCCCCAGACATGGGTTCATTTGCAAGACACCTTGTGCAATTGAAAATACTCCAAAAGGGGAGAAATCAGAACCATGTCGCCAAAGTATTTCAGCAGAGACCAACTCCATCTGTCTATCTATCTCTCAGTGAGTGTGTGTGCTCTTGTGTGTGTTTGTGTGTCTTTGTTTGTGTTTGTACCATCATAGCTGATACTTCATTGATCCCATTGGAAAACTGACTCAGATAATGCCATCTGCCAAACTCCTAAAAACCAAAGTTCTTGCTGATAGAATGAAACATTCCTTCCTGTTGGTTTGGATGTGTCCTTTAGGAATCACTGCTACATTTAGTATACTCAAATCATCACAGTAGATCAGGTAACAAAAACATATATATTTTAAAATAATAATAATATATTAATGGAAACAACAAATACAGGATAGAGTAACAACTGTGTTACTAAACAAGGTCAAGGACAATGGCAAACTATAGATTCAAACTTTGAAGAAAATAGTAATCAATGTAAATATTCCTGGGCTGCCTCAGCCCCGCCCAGGCACACAGCAACAGAATGGTTTTGCAAGCATCCTCAGGAGGGCAGGAGCCTTCTTTGCAGGACGAGAGGGAGGTTGAGGCTCGATCCACCCATCATTCTTTTGGGAGAGGCTCCTTTTCCTCAGCACAAAGTTGGATTTTTTGTGAGGATTCTTGGCATCAAATACGTTGGCCTCTGCTGGAATCCTCAGCTCTGGGGAGGGAGTGGTGTACAAAAAGAAGGTGGCACTCAGGAGGTGCTCCCTAGGACACGCCAACATCTGAGAGCCTGTGCCAGAAAAGGCCAGAGCCACACACCTGAGAGCTCTCCAATTCAGCACCAATACCAACAAAGACAGCCTCCACAGTCCTCCCTGAGGAAGAACTAGGCAGAGCACTTCAACAGACCTAATGTCTGTTCCTACCGAAGGCTTTGGACTCCAGAATATCTCAGGTCCTCTTGCATCTGCCAAAGCACACCACTAGGGTTTGCATCTGAAATCTCCCACAAAAGGCTCCTGTGCCGAAGATTCAGTCCCCACATGAGCCATCTTCATAGGTGGGTTTGGAGGGAAGCACTGGATGGTGAGTGCTCTGATGTCAACATGAAATTCTCATTCAAGATGAATACACTACTCGGGGGTGGGAGGGACTGGAAGAAAGGTTGAGCATGGTTGGAGTAAGACCTAAACAGGGTTGTGCCCTGGGCAACAGTACCTTGTTCCTCTTGGCTCCACTGAATCCTCATTCTCCAAGGAGAGGTCCTCCCTCTCCATCTTTCTCTCTCTCCCTCTCTGCCAGCCTCGTTCTCTCTCTCCCAGTCTATGCCTTTGTGGCAAGGGCTGAGGAGCTCTCCACTGCCACACACTAGAGCTTTATGGACAGCCTCAGTGCACAACCAAAGAGAAAGCTATGAAACCCAGAGAAAAAAGGCCTAGGATTCCTCCTCTGAGTTATTTTCCTCAAGTATGGCCACAGTGAGGACAGGCTGACCAGCGCGGATACCACGTTAGAGCCATGCTTCTGCGTTGGTGGAGCCCGCCTCCATGTGAACCAGGCTTCTGAGAATGGAGGCCACATTCCAAATACTGCCCTACTGAGAACAATGGTTCCAAAGACCAGCAAAGGGACTGCTTCCCTCCAACATGGTGTATGGCCCAGTGGTGCCATGACCCCGAGTGGGGGAATACAACAGCCGCTTCTCCTTCCTCTGAACATGTGTTTCCTGTCGCCCTCCTCTAACCTAGAGCCTGTTCTCCATCCCTTCTGGGTTGGATGTGGAGATCTCTGCTATGAATTTCTTAGGCTATCAAGGCCCCAGACAGACTTCCTCTTCCATAGACTCTACTAACCTAACAGTAGGTTAAGATAGGAGACAAGTGATCCTAGAACTCATAGGGATGGTGGTCTTCAGGGTACATAGGCTGGGATAATGGCTGCTGTGGTGTTTGGCTCACAAAAACCAACCAACCAACCAACGAAAAAGCGCTGGCATTATTATCAGATGAGCTCTGTGGCTACGTGCTCAGGAAGCCCTCATCTGACTTTAGTTAGGGATCACAACCTGGCTATTGTGATCACTCCTTGCCTAGTGGACTCAGGTGCGTAAGACCATGGAATTTATGCAAAAACAGATGATTCAGGCTGTCTCCCAGGCTGTGTTTTCTTCCCAATTTCATCCTGTTACTGCTTGCTAGAATCCTGGCAATGCTCTGCCCAGGCAGTGGTTTTTTGGTCACACAGAAGGCTTTCAATAGTACTGCTTCAGTCCACAAAATGCCAGTTCCCTCTTTAGCCCATGCATTCCCATGTTCCTTTGAAACCACTCCTATCCCAGACCATGAAAACATACTGCTCCTGGAGAGAGGCTTTCCTCCTCACTCCTCAAAGATGTCAGCTTTGGATGCCTGTTCATGTCCAGGGGAGGGCACCTGGTGGGGAGCCGCAATATCCACCGGGGTATACCATTGGACCTCAAGACCTTCCACCAGCAGAAGTGCAGTTGGCTTTGTGCACGAACCCAACACACCTGTTGGAGTGTTCTTGGGGGTCAGAGACTACTCTTTGTTGCTAAGAGTTGACCTGAGTCCACATCCTGACCCTTGCTCTCTGCTATCTGATTGTCTCACTTACTCTGACGGCGAGAGATGATTTGGCCCAGCTCATAATCCTCTGGATTCTCCTCAGTAAGGAAGTGTAGGTCGAGGGCGCTGCGGATGACGACAGGAGCCCTATCGTGGCAGGTCACCTGGAGCAGCATGGGAGACAGGCCTTCAGGAAATGGGCCTTGAAGTGACTACTCAAGGACAGTGGGCAGGGGCATTCTGGAGGCACCTCCACTCTAAATACAAGGGCAACATCCATGACCCTACTACCCGAGGCTGACCTCCTGCTCATCGTGTGGGCTCTTCCCACAGGCTACTAGCCCAATCCTTGTACATAGGACTTCCTGGGCCTGCCATTGCTCTTTGTGGAGCTGCACTCCTCTCGGAGTGAAAGGACCCCACTACCTGCATACAGATGCAATCTCATCCCACAAGTTGGGAGGAATGGGACAATAGCCTCCAAGATCCCAGGTCTGCCCGAGGATGCAGGCGGCATTGGGAATGGCCTAGGCACAAAACCTAGAGGCTTTGGTCTGGATTGCCAGGGCCAAAAACAGACCCAGGAACATGACCACACACAGGAGAGCTGAAAGATAGCCACGAGAGCTCCTGGCCTCCAGAGGCTCAGTGCTGGCTGGGATGTAGGAGGGCACCTCATCCGGCAAGGGTGGTCATTGGGTTACCTGGACATTTAGTGTGCTTGCTCCACATCCATATCGACTCTGCAGAGAGACTCTCTCAGCTCCTTGTTCAAGGAACATGGAGAACCTCACACTGCTGTCCTCCTCCATAGACGTCAGCATCCCATACAAGGGAACCTGCAACCTAGTTCCTGTCCTATTCTCATCTGTCACCCATACCTGTCCCTGCCCTTCTGGACTGCATGCTGCCACCTGACACACAGACTCCCTCAGACATGGCAGTGGACAAGCTGCTGCACTCGCTCATCTCAGCTCCAGCCCTTCACACTGACCTCTCCCTTCTTGATTCCCATCTATCCTCCTGATCATCCAGAAGCTCCAAATTCAAGAGGGCATGAGTAGTCCATGGTATTGGACCAGTGTCTGCTCCCCACCCAGGTGTAAGCACCACGGGACACCCCTGCTCCCAGGCTTACCAGAACACTCTTGGCCATCTCTGGACTTTGTGTTTCTAAGTGGACACGAATTAAGCAGGTGTCTCCCACCTGCTTGTGGGAAAGCGGCCTGGAGGACTTGCAGGTTGATTCTGAGAACTGTGGGGGATGGAACATCAGCAAACCCAGAAACAGAAAGCCACCCCAGACTGTCAGTTGGCTCTATGGGCTTCCAGCAAATATGTCCAGGTGCTGAGGCTTCTTATTTCCTCAGGTCGGAGTGGAATGGCAGCACATGCACAGCTTGAATAAGGTAGGTGTTTACCTCCTTTCCCTTGACCTGGGGGCGTTTCCTCACGATGAAATATTGTATTCCCAGATTCATGGACAGACACACGAGTGAGTGGTCAGAGACCTTGATTTCTGCAGAGCAAAGTGGAGAGAATTGTTAGGTGGCACTCAAGGATTATACCACAAAACACCCACAACCCCTGAGAGTCTCCGCCAGGCCCATCACACTTTGGTATTTTGGGGCCAAGGCCCACTTTCTCTTGGCTGTCAGTTATCCTGAGCCCACTGTGGATCATGTCTCCCCACTGTCTGATTGTCCTACTTACTCTCATCCTCAGACATCATATACAGCAGCTCAAAGTTGTCCACATCCTCATGCTGCAACAAATTTTGGTCCAAGGCCCTGCGGATGAGGCTTGTCACCGTCTCCTGAAAGGTCACCTGGATCAGGGTGGGACAAATGTCATCAGAGAATGGCTTTTAGAAGAGCTACCCAGAAGACTGTGGTCAAACATTCAGGAGAAATCTCAGCTACATATACAAGGGCACAATCTTGTTATCCTGCTACCTGAGTGTGTCCTCCATATACCACCTGGGTTCTTGCAATGTGCTACTAGAACAATCCTGGTACAAATATCTGCCTGTACCTGCCATCTCCCCTCCCCCTGGGGAGCCACATTCCACTCATGTCAAAGGACCAAACTGCCTATGCACAGACACACTCTCATCTCACTGAGATGAGAGCAATGGGCCAGGGATCTGCGCACCAAGTGTGATCTGGGATGCAGGCTGCCTTTGTGGGTGCAAGAGGCAGATGCACTGAAAATTTGGGTCCTGACTGCCACGACACAAAACAGACTCAGATACAAGAGTGTGCACTTGAGTGCTTCATGATAGCTTTGAGAGGCCCTGGCCTCTGGAAGCTCGGTGCGGGTCTGGTTGTAATGATGTACTTGACTCAGCACTGGCAGTCACTGAACATGTCTCCTCTGCAGCTGGACACCTGCAGCATTAGCGTGTCTACTGCACATCCATAGAAATTCTGCCAAGAACCCCTTTAGCTCCGTATTTACATACATGCAAAGCCTAACATTCCGAAGCTTTGGCATGACCCCCCAGGTGATCCCGACCCCAAATTCCTACACCTAGTCATGCTAAGGAGGTTCTCTTCCCTGCCACCAGGAACACATCCCCTCCTACACATGTGACAAGTCACTGCCACCTCCTCTGCTCCAACTTCACTCATTGAGAATACCAAGTTCTAGGCACTGCAGCCTGCACCCTGGACATATCTCTGCCTTCATCTGTCCACAGCACTTCCGTCTGCACTTCTGGCCTGCAAAACCCACAATACACAGGCCCACTCACCACTGAAGCTGGGCATGCTGATGCTCTCCCTCCTCAGGTCAAGCCCTTAAGACGGACCTCTCTCTTCTTTATTTCCCACCATAGCCCTGGGGTTGGCTGTGTCTCCTGCCTTCCACTGTGTGGACACCCAGGAGGCAGCCCTGCTGTCGGGCTTACCGGGATGCGCTTTGTCTCCCTCAGGCTCTGTCCCTCTAGGAGGACGTGAACAACGCGGCTGTCTTCCACCTGCTCGCTGGAGTGAAGCAGTGAGGAGCTGCTACTCACAGCTGCTGGGGTCCTGGATGCCACTGCCACAGAAGGTTCCAAGAACTGTGGGGGATGACAACATCAGCAAAGCCCAGCAACTGCACCCCACCCAGCCTGGCAGTTGGCTCTGTGGGCATTCTACAACATCCATCCAGAACCTGAGGTTCTTGTCCCCTTGGAGGATGTGGAGTGGCACCAGGAGTAAAGACTGAAGAAGGTGGCTGTTTTGGGAACAAGAGATCCAGCACCTGCTGGGTGGGGATGAAATCCCAGGAGATTAACCCCATGTTGCTGCTGAAATGTAGGTCCCTCCCACAAATGACAGGCAGGAGCTCATTCCTAAGCTGGTCCTGCCTGTAAGGTTCAAGGCTCTGAACCCTGAAGGGCTCCTCCGTGTTCTGATCATTTTCACCCTGGGTTGGGACCAAGAATGGTGGGTTCAAAATGGAAATGGTGACAAACAGAAAAATGACTTGTGCCAATACACTAGAGTCAAGCACAATGGGACAGTTCCCATCAGTACCAACACACACACACACACACACACACACACACACACACACAGAGTCAGAATAGGAGTCCTGGGCCATTCATCAGGGATCAGACTAGAGGGCCTGCTGGGCTCACCTGCCCTGTGCTACTCACTGTTACTCTTGAGCTCCTCTGCGACAATCGCCAGAGGCTCTGGCGTCTAAGATGAAGCCTCACCCAGTGTATCCACAAAAGGGCTAGTTGGCCCCCCTGAGATTCCTGGGAGCCTGAGGCTCGGCATTGTCTGCAACCACAGGAGAACATCCTTCTCCCTCCAGTGGCTCCAACCAAGTGAGCTCGGATGGCTTGGTCAGTGAAGTGGGTGCCTGGATACCAGGGTTCCATGTTCTGTTTGATCCATTGTCAAGGCAATGATGTCATTTCCTGTGCCCATACCTGAGCCTCTTTTCACATAAGACCACTTTCAACAGCCCTATGGGCTGCCGATTTCTCCTCCATGCCTACCCATCTCAGGTGCGCAGGTGTTCACCAACAACTACCCAAACATCCCCACCAGCATCTGCCCTGCTTGGTGCCACTAGAGTTCCAGCTTGGAGCCTTCAAAAATGCATTCACAACCAGTCCTTCCCTCTCAGCAGCTTTTGGACCCTGGTCCCATCATTGTGCAACTCATGGTGTGCCCAGTCTTTTCTGGAAAGTAGGGTAGCATCTAATCTCTAGGGTTTATTGTGTCTATTGGCCCATAACACCCTCTGTTCTCTCTGAAACCAGAGATGGGACTCACAGGTGGCTAAAGCACAAATGTAGAGATGGGATAATCACAAGAAAGGGAGAGACAAAGAATGCACCCTAACTCAATCAGGCCTGTGTCCCACACAGGGACATGGCCAATGTCCGTCCCATCGTGGCTGCAGTTCCCTCTCTACACCATGGCAAGTTGGAGGGGACTGAGATGCAGAGGCTGCTCCCCTCTGCCATACAACTTCCCAAGGCTTCTCCTAAGATTTCAAAAGGGCCAAGTGTGTCTAGTGTTGGGGTCTCACAGAGACTCCGAGGTACCACAGCATCCTGCTGCCCAGAACCGGTTCACCCCTCACCTCAAGGGGGCTCAGCCTCTGGATTCATGGGAATTGAAGTGGGTACAGGTGATGGGATATCACCTCCAAGACTGAGTTATGCCAAGTCCATGACCCCTGTCTGCATCCCTGTCTCCAGCACCACTCCCCCCTCTCTCTTTCCTCCTCAGAGCAAACAAATCCATTTAGCAAGTGTGTCCTGTGATAAAGACATGACGGTCACCCATCCTCTCATTACAAAAACACTGAGGCTCAGCCAACATGGATCCTACAGGGAACACAGGCATAAACTCAGACTCCGATCCTCCCAGCCGAGCCTCAGTGGAGCCTGGACTCCCAGCCTCCTGAGTCAAGGAAACAGAGGTTCCTAGCCGAGCCACCTTGGATGCAGCCGCACACAAACTGAACTCATCAATGCCCCTTGCTCTCAGTTGTGAGTAAGAGGGGAAGTGGTGTTTCACAACCCTGGACATCAAGTGCAGTCTCCAGGCTTTGGGGTGTGCCCTGGCCTCTGTCTATCTGCCCAGGCTCTCCAACCCACACTGGCCTCTTACCCAACCTCCTCCTAGGGCCAAACTCAACCCTGCCTCTCAATTTCTGCTGCCTTCCCCAACACACTGCTCCCCAAAATGAGCAGGGCTGGCTCTCGGTTATCATGCTGGTGCCAGCATCAATGCCACCCCACTGACATAATTCTGAGTCCCAACCTAGGCACTCCAGCTGTCTTTGCCACACCTGGCCTGTTTGGGCTCTGGCTCTTGCTCTTTTCTTTCATGTGCATGTGTTTTGAGGTTTTGAGTTTCTCCCACTGCAGAACTGCAGCTGTGGCAGGGTAGAGCTCATGAGGGTGACATTCTGAGCCACATCCAATCCCATCAGGACTGTTCACTGGGGTGACTGCTGGAACACAGTGATGAGTGAACACATGGGAGGTGGTTGGACCCACCTTGCCTCTGAGTGGCTTCCTTTCAGGACAGGAATGTAGGCATGGGAGCCCCTGGCGTGGGATGCTTTGCACAAGGCGTGACCATGGGCTCTCTTTCCTGGCAAAAATGGCTCCACTCAGCATGGAGAGCACTGTCATTCCTGGTGGCTAACAACAGCCCTGGACCCCAGAAAGGAACCCACACTCAAGATTAACGTCTGAGTGTGCGTGTCCTCGAGGAAATGAGGTCTCCTGATCCCAGGTGCAAAGGGGTAAGTCCTCTAACTCCAGGGGCCATGAAGGGACATCTGAGTTTCCCTTGTCCTTCTTTCCCTCTCTAACTAACCACAGTTAGGACCCTGGCCTCATTCCCCAGTGAGGATCATTAGGCTCCATAAAGGACAGTCTCTAAGATGCTCAGTGGACCAACACCCTCTGCACAACCCATAACCCTATTCACCCAAGAGGCAAGAGGATTTCTATTCAGGAAAACCAGGAAAGGGAGAGCCTTTCTCAAGGACACAAGGACATTAGTGAGTGAGGGAGTGATTAATGGATGGAGAACTATTTCCAACACCAACTTCCAGGAGCATATATGGCCCCCTGGAGAATTCTGCAGTGTGTTGGTGATTAAGGAGAATGTGTGAATTCAGGGGTCACTAGGTCCTCTCAGCCATAAGGAGGGAAACTGCCATAAAGGAACTAGGACAAGGGTGCGAGGAATGCTCACTGGTGGGAGATCGGAAGGAAGGAAAGTGTACTCATTAGAAAAGTGTCGCCTGAAAATTCTTAGCCAGCCAAAAGTCGTGCGAACTTGTGTGGGAAAAGAGTCTTTGCACAGTGATGAAGCTAAGAGCTCACATGATGGAACACAGCATCAACTGGGACCAAATCCAATATCTGATATTCTTGTAGGAAGAGGAGAGTCTGGACCCAGATACCAGGGAGACTGGGGGATACCGGATATGTGAGGTTGGAGCCAGGGCGGGATGCCCATATGGGAACCACAGATCTTGGGCAGCAATAGGAGAGTGGGCAAGGGCTGGGAGAGTTGGGGAGACAGTCCCCTTGAAACCTGGGAGGGGTTATGGCACTGGGACAGCCCAACACCTACTGTGTTGAGCCTCTGGAGCTCAACGGAAGACACTTCCTCTGTTGTCGGCCACCCAGTTAACAGAGTTGGGTTGCAGCAGCCTAGGACCCAGCTGAAGGTCTGAGCATGTTGGCCATGCAGGTTGGATCTGGACCACAGACTCCCTCATCAGAGATTGTAGGGTCTCAGCCCTGAGGCAAGACAGGCACTAAGTCAGGCCAGGTGGGGAAACCGATAGGCACACACTCTGGGGGCTGGTGCCTGTGTTACTGGGAGCACTTCTGATCGCAATTCCCTGATCTGCTGCCAACACAGACTACAGAGGAGGGTACAGAAACACAGACCACGGATCTGCCCCAGTCAGTGGGCCCAGGCCAACACCACACCCAGCAGCCTCGTGCCATACCCAATGAGTCTCGAAGCGGCCCCCTCTTCCCATCCTGAGAGCACTTCCCTTCCTCATGTGCCAATAGCTCCCTACTGTCACTGGCAATATCTACTCTGTGAGATGTCAACATCCGTGGGTACTGTTCTCTCATCCCAGGACAGTGTGGTCCCACACACCCTGGTGAAATGGGCCACCTGGAGGCTGGACCTGGAGGTTGTTGAGGCTGAATGGCAGCGGTGGTCCTCTGGCACTTAATATTATTTACGTTAAAAAAAAACAAAAACAAAAACAAACAAAAAACGGGTCTTGGTGCTCAAAAATGTTTGATTTGCATATTCTCATCCCCTAACCCCAATATTTTCATTATTTCCTCACATATGAAATCTTACTAGCATAAAGGTAATTTCGTATTAAACAAAGTGGATTGAAATAACATTGGTAAAAATAATCAATCACCATACTTTCAATTTTTGTTCTGCTTTCCTATTAGAAACCACTTGGATACAAGAGAACAGAGGACAGACTCATGGAAATGCTTGAAATGACAAGAAGCTCCCACTCAAGCTCAGCATTCAGTCCTGGACAGGGTAAGACCAGGCCACTTTGACATCTGTGCCAAAGAGTCTACCAGACAGAATCCTCTGACTGATCCCTGACTGAGCCATAGGAACTGGCTAGAAAAGCCTTCACATCCTCAATACATTCTTCACGTCAGAATACTTGACAACCATTGATATCCATCTCTCGTTAACTTGCTCCCCAGCCAACCATTCTTCAACAAATTCAAAGGAGTAACTCATGCAAGCACACAGAAAGGGGTGTTCACTACACACATCCATGTGCGAAAAAGACAACTGGTATTTCTTGTTTGGGCTATTTCAAATGAAATCCCTTCTGCATGACCTCCACAAACCAAAGGAAAATATTTGTGAAATTCCCACGTAGAAGACAAGATACACTTGCCAAGGAGGCAGTGGCAAGAATTTTGACACTCCAAATGTAGAGTGTGTGTTTAGGAAGCAGTCACAGTTTCCATGAGAGAGTCCCATGAAATCAATTAGGAAGATCCATGCTCTAGCCCTACCATGCAAGTGATGTGACTTGAAAGAGTCACTTAGTCTTAGTAACCATCATCACTAACAACTAAGTCAATGAATAAAGGTCCTCAGGTGCCAAGCTACAAAATGTGGGATGAGCATGGATGAGGATGGGTGGGAGAAGTCTCCAACTCTAACACAATTAGGGAAGGATGTGCTGACCTCAAGTGGATGGGGGGCTGGGATCCTGCCACAGAGGGGGATTCCAAACCTCACATCCCCTGACCCAGGCCAGAAGACCAGGTAGAGTCCAAGGACCCTGGGGTGGCCCAATGGCAATAAAGGTCAAAAGGAACTAGGGATCTGCCTGGTCCCTCAATCCCCTACTCTGAGCAGGGCTGCATGACGAGGCCAGAGGCCATCCACAGCAATCTGCCTTTACAGGAAAACAGGGACTGCAGGCTGCCTCTGGCTCACTGAATCAGGGTGGTGTTTTCATAAAGCAAGACCACTTCCTCACACTTGACCAGCAGCTCATGTGTTGACAGCACAATGACTGACTTGACTCAGGCCCTGATGAATGAAATAGAAAATTCATAGCAAACCCATCTTTAGCTCTTCCACATCATCAGGGGCTCTGATTCAATTCCGTCCAGAAAGGTGTCTGAAATGATTTCTAAACATGCTGGGGACTCACCTCTGTGTGGAACTTTTCAGGAAAAAGGGGATCAAATCTCATGAAGCAACTCTTCTCTCTTCTAGCCCATGGGCAATGCAAGGAACCTGCATGATACCAGAGGCTCACTTCTCTCTTCTCATGTCTTCTGGAAAGGATTCGTTAATGCTTCCTGCAAGGTGAAGCAGAAGCCTGCATCCCCAGCTGCACAGAAGTGTTTTAGGGCAGTGTCTCCCTTAAAACCCAAAAATAAAAAAAAAAAACAGGTCATTCAACAGGCACATGGATTCGAGTACATGTTCAATGATCCCTCCTCCCTGGAGCCTTCCACATGCCCATCTTCCACATTCACAGAGCAATGCTTGGCCATTCTCAAGACCAGGAGACCATGATGCTCATCACCAGGAAGTCAATAAGGAACATGAAGAGAGCAGCATGGATTGCAGAAGGTGGCACATCAAGGATCTTCAGCTCTGCTGCTAGAACACAAGAGCTTAACTTCAGTATTGACTTTTTGCCAACTACCAAGTACGATAGCAGTGTCAAGCCCAATATGCAGATATGCAAGTAGTAGGTGACACCCCGCATCCATTCACAAAAGTGGGCAACATCTGCATCAGAACAAGGAAGTATCTTACCCTTACTCATAAAAATCATCAGAAACAAAATAAAATGGATGCAAGACTTCTCATTTCACTATTAGGTAGCTGTTGGAATTCCCTATTAAATAATACCTCCTCCAAAATAAAAAGTATCTCAGACATGTGTCAACTATTCAATGGATGACATTTTAAAAACTATGGACTTTACTTAATATTTATGTATGCTATATCCCTGCCTAAGGCTCTATGAGAAAGGAGCACATAGAATTGGATCTTTGAAAATCTCACATTTGCTGATAAATATTACTGCTGATCTCAGGCATGGCGAAGTGAAAAGTGGGACTTTGGATATTCCAAGAATGCTATGTTGTGGGATTGGTGTCCCTGATTCATACATAGCATATGGTTTCTATGAAATCCAGTGAGGGAGCAGGAGTAACGAAGCTGATTGCACAGATGACCTCAGGGAATACTGACAGATAGGCCAAATGAAAAATATGCTCCAGCTAACCATTGGTATTTGGGCTTCTGATCCCAGTCCTGTTTTTAAAAAAGGTGCAGACAGGCAGTGTTCATTAAAAACTGTCTACCATGTAAAAGTGGGTAATTTAAATGGCATCTAGTTACACATCTGATAGAATGGTCTGGCAACATATGAATTTCATTCTAACAACAACAACAACAACAAAACATAGAAAATGAGACATAAAGATAAAACCTTGTCTTCACCAGGATGCCTAAAAATAGGTTTTATTTGGCTCATGCCAATAAATATCTTTCAATAGAATTTCTGATTTCTGAATGAATCCATTCAACTTCATACTGCACAGATCACAAGGTTTTCTTTACAGAATATTCTCTTCTTCTTCTTAAAGCCTCACATAGAAAATGTCTCACAGGACATAGGAGGGGAATGACCCAAAGGATGAGAGAATGGCTGGAACCGTTCTCAAATGTGCCCATGTAGCCTAAAGTTTGAAGGCATCTCATTGTACTCTAAAACAATTATGAACCTATTCGATCCATTATTAATAAATATCACCACTTTACCACTTGAACCAAATCACAGAAAATTGGAAACAGATGATCATTGGCTTTGATACCTTTACTTCTGTTTCATTACTCAGAGTCGATCAACTCTATACTTCAAGTGACACAGATTTATTACAGAATGCCTAAGATCCTAAGGATCTATTTTAGCTCAGCCCATGGTATTGCTTCATTATTTTATTATTTTGTAAGTAATAAAATATAACTTCATGTTGGATGATATATTCAAGCCATGAATATATCATCCAACATTGTTCTTCCCAAAATATTAGCCCAATTTCTGCGCGCGCTCACTTACTGTTCAGGAATTTTACTAATTGTTTGAAGGTTCTAGAGGACCTGTTAGACTCCTAATGGACAAACCATACAACATACTCCAGAGAACGGACGAGTGCCATAAGAAGAAAATAAGGTCAGCCTACAGCAATGGGCAGCTGCCTGCCCTCGGCTGGGAGGAGCCCTGGCCATGGCTCCAGGGCTGCTGGGCAGCAGAAGCCTCCACAGCCCTGCAGGGAGCCTGGAGCACAGCTCTGCCTAACCATGCTCAGCCCTGGACAGATGCACATGAGTTCCCATCACAGGCTCGAGTGTGACAGTCCCAGGTGCATGCCTGTCATGCCAGCCACCAGGGAGGCTGAGGCAAGAGGAACGTTTGAGGTCAGCCTTGGCAACTTAGACCCCGAGGCAAAGGGGAAATACTTTTACAGGGGTCTCTGAGGGTGTAGCTCAGGTAGGTCACTTGCCTCACAGGCTCAAGGCCCTGGGTTCAATCCCCAGAACCCACGTACACACAAAAAGTGAACTTGGAATATTGTTTAAAATGATGGGTCAGGTACACACAAGGACTTCAATATGACCTCTCAGAGGAGCTCAATTTGAGATCAGACTGAACAAAAGACCACCTGGACCATTGACTCAGTGTCTGAAACCCTCTGTGAGCATGAGAAGCACTGCTGGCAAGACACCAGAGGGCCAAAGCACTTGTGCCCCCTGCAGGGGTGTCTCTTGTCTACAGCCAAAGACTGTTCCCCTCCTGGGGCAGCTGAGAGCAAGCTGGGCCTTGGAGCAAGGACTAGTGCTTTAGATATAGACTATGCAAGCAAGGGGCAATGTCTTTAATAAAACTAAAATTAAAAAGTCACATTGAAAAAATTTTAAAAAGAAGAAAATAAGGTCAAGTAGAGGAAGCCCATTTTCACAGGAAAAAATCCCCCACTGAAAAGCATCAGAATAGATACCAAGAAAAATACCAACAAAAACAGTGTGCTCCCACTATGTATCTACTCAACATGCAAAAGTTAGAAAGCTAGATAATACAATCCTGGCCACAGGTAGAGCTATGCAGAAGAGCCACCTGGCAGTGCTTAGTCAAAGAAGTAAACATGCACACTTTGACCTAGAAATTCCACCTGTGTGTAAACCAGGCGGTGCTTAAGCAGTTTCACAAGGGGACATGCACAGGGAAATTTATCCTCAGGTTCTTATAGACTTGTCTGTGCTTACAGGGAGTTGATGGTTGTCAAGATGCCCACAGCTGCGAAAGTCAAAAGCTAAAAAATAATAGATGCCAACCTGGATATATTAATAATCCCGTATCTATGATGACCTTCATAAGGTAGCTTCCCAACTTCTGTGTGGAAGTGTGTTTCTCCTTGGCCCTTACACTGTTGTGGAGACCACTAGGAGTTCAGCTTTGTGCAGGATCATCTGACCTGGACTTTTGGCAAGACCTGTGCAGCCCTCACACATGCTCAGATGCTACAGGACTTTTCAGACCAGTCCAGACAACAGTAGGCATCCATTCATTGTCTGCACTCTACAGATTCCTAGATGCACGACATTCATTACCATCAAATGCAGAATTTTCATCAAAAACTAATATATATATCATTCCAATCTGAATCAAGAAAATCGGAAATATCCCCAAATCCAAAGAGTGGATCCCCATTGTGATGCTACAAGTTGAAAATTCCACAGCTGACCTCATGGGATGGTTCACAGTCAAAAGACAGCTGCATGAAAAATATTACATGACCTTCCTGCTATGTGAAAAGTGGCATGTGAAGTACACATGCATGTCTTCCTCAGACATGGGTTCATTTGCAAGACACCTTGTGCAATTGAAAATACTCCAAAAGGGGAGAAATCAGAACCATGTCTCCAAAGTATTTCAGCAGAGACCAACTCCATCTGTCTATCTATCTCTCAGTGAGTGTGTGTGCTCTTGTGTGTGTTTGTGTGTCTTTGTTTGTGTTTGTACCATCATAGCTGATACTTCATTGCCCCCATTGGAAAACTGACTCAGATAATGCCATCTGCCAAACTCCTAAAAACCAAAGTTCTTGCTGATAGAATGAAACATTCCTTCCTGTTGGTTTGGATGTGTCCTTTAGGAATCACTGCTACATTTAGTATACTCAAATCATCACAGTAGATCAGGTAACAAATCATATATATTTTAAAATAATAATAATATATTAATGGAAATAACAAATACAGGATAGAGTAACAACTGTGTTACTAAACAAGGTCAAGGACAATGGCAAACTATAGATTCAAACTTTGAAGAAAATAGTAATCAATGTAAATATTCCTGGGCTGCCTCAGCCCCGCCCAGGCACACAGCAACAGAATGGTTTTGCAAGCATCCTCAGGAGGGCAGGAGCCTTCTTTGCAGGACGAGAGGGAGGTTGAGGCTCGATCCACCCATCATTCTTTTGGGAGAGGCTCCTTTTCCTCAGCACAAAGTTGGATTTTTTGTGAGGATTCTTGGCATCAAATACGTTGGCCTCTGCTGGAATCCTCAGCTCTGGGGAGAGAGGGGTGTACAAAAAGAAGGTGGCACTCAGGAGGTGCTCCCTAGGACACGCCAACATCTGAGAGCCTGTGCCAGAAAAGGCCAGAGCCACACACCTGAGAGCTCTCCAATTCAGCACCAATACCAACAAAGACAGCCTCCACAGTCCTCCCTGAGGAAGAACTAGGCAGAGCACTTCAACAGACCTAATGTCTGTTCCTACCGAAGGCTTTGGACTCCAGAATATCTCAGGTCCTCTTGCATCTGCCAAAGCACACCACTAAGGTTTGCATCTGAAATCTCCCACAAAAGGCTCCTGTGCCGAAGATTCAGTCCCCACATGAGCCATCTTCATAGGTGGGTTTGGAGGGAAGCATTGGATGGTGAGTGCTCTGATGTCAACATGAAATTCTCATTCAAGATGAATACACTACTGGGGGGTGGGAGGGACTGGAAGAAAGGTTGAGCATGGTTGGAGTAAGACCTAAACAGGGTTGTGCCCTGGGCAACAGTACCTTGTTCCTCTTGGCTCCACTGAATCCTCATTCTCCAAGGAGAGGTCCTCCCTCTCCATCTTTCTCTCTCTCCCTCTCTGCCAGCCTCGTTCTCTCTCTCCCAGTCTATGCCTTTGTGGCAAGGGCTGAGGAGCTCTCCACTGCCACACACTAGAGCTTTATGGACAGCCTCAGTGCACAACCAAAGAGAAAGCTATGAAACCCAGAGAAAAAAGGCCTAGGATTCCTCCTCTGAGTTATTTTCCTCAAGTATGGCCACAGTGAGGACAGGCTGACCAGCACGGATACCACGTTAGAGCCATGCTTCTGCGTTGGTGGAGCCCGCCTCCATGTGAACCAGGCTTCTGAGAATGGAGGCCACATTCCAAATACTGCCCTACTGAGAACAATGGTTCCAAAGACCAGCAAAGGGACTGCTTCCCTCCAACATGGCGTATGGCCCAGTGGTGCCATGACCCCGAGTGGGGGAATACAACAGCTGCTTCTCCTTCCTCTGAACATGTGTTTCCTGTCGCCCTCCTCTAACCTAGAGCCTGTTCTCCATCCCTTCTGGGTTGGATGTGGAGATCTCTGCTATGAATTTCTTAGGCTACCAAGGCCCCAGACAGACTTCCTCTTCCATAGACTCTACTAACCTAACAGTAGGTTAAGATAGGAGACAAGTGATCCTAGAACTCATAGGGATGGTGGTCTTCAGGGTACATAGGCTGGGATAATGGCTGCTGTGGTGTTTGGCTCACAAAAACCAACCAACCAACCAACGAAAAAGCGCTGGCATTATTATCAGATGAGCTCTGTGGCTACGTGCTCAGGAAGCCCTCATCTGACTTTAGTTAGGGATCACAACCTGGCTATTGTGATCACTCCTTGCCTAGTGGACTCAGGTGCGTAAGACCATGGAATTTATGCAAAAACAGATGATTCAGGCTGTCTCCCAGGCTGTGTTTTCTTCCCAATTTCATCCTGTTACTGCTTGCTAGAATCCTGGCAATGCTCTGCCCAGGCAGTGGTTTTTTGGTCACACAGAAGGCTTTCAATAGTACTGCTTCAGTCCACAAAATGCCAGTTCCCTCTTTAGCCCATGCATTCCCATGTTCCTTTGAAACCACTCCTATCCCAGACCATGAAAACATACTGCTCCTGGAGATAGGCTTTCCTCCTCACTCCTCAAAGATGTCAGCTTTGGATGCCTGTTCATGTCCAGGGGAGGGCACCTGGTGGGGAGCTGCAATATCCACCACCGGGGTATACCATTGGACCTCAAGACCTTCCACCAGCAGAAGTGCAGTTGGCTTTGTGCACGAACCCAACACACCTGTTGGAGTGTTCTTGGGGGTCAGAGACTACTCTTTGTTGCTAAGAGTTGACCTGAGTCCACATCCTGACCCTTGCTCTCTGCTATCTGATTGTCTCACTTACTCTGACGGCGAGAGATGATTTGGCCCAGCTCATAATCCTCTGGATTCTCCTCAGTAAGGAAGTGTAGGTCGAGGGCGCTGCGGATGACGACAGGAGCCCTATCGTGGCAGGTCACCTGGAGCAGCATGGGAGACAGGCCTTCAGGAAATGGGCCTTGAAGTGACTACTCAAGGACAGTGGGCAGGGGCATTCTGGAGGCACCTCCACTCTAAATACAAGGGCAACATCCATGACCCTACTACCCGAGGCTGACCTCCTGCTCATCGTGTGGGCTCTTCCCACAGGCTACTAGCCCAATCCTTGTACATAGGACTTCCTGGGCCTGCCATTGCTCTTTGTGGAGCTGCACTCCTCTCGGAGTGAAAGGACCCCACTACCTGCATACAGATGCAATCTCATCCCACAAGTTGGGAGGAATGGGACAATAGCCTCCAAGATCCCAGGTCTGCCCGAGGATGCAGGCGGCATTGGGAATGGCCTAGGCACAAAACCTAGAGGCTTTGGTCTGGATTGCCAGGGCCAAAAACAGACCCAGGAACATGACCACACACAGGAGAGCTGAAAGATAGCCACGAGAGCTCCTGGCCTCCAGAGGCTCAGTGCTGGCTGGGATGTAGGAGGGCACCTCATCCGGCAAGGGTGGTCATTGGGTTACCTGGACATTTAGTGTGCTTGCTCCACATCCATATCGACTCTGCAGAGAGACTCTCTCAGCTCCTTGTTCAAGGAACATGGAGAACCTCACACTGCTGTCCTCCTCCATAGACGTCAGCATCCCATACAAGGGAACCTGCAACCTAGTTCCTGTCCTATTCTCATCTGTCACCCATACCTGTCCCTGCCCTTCTGGACTGCATGCTGCCACCTGACACACAGACTCCCTCAGACATGGCAGTGGACAAGCTGCTGCACTCGCTCATCTCAGCTCCAGCCCTTCACACTGACCTCTCCCTTCTTGATTCCCATCTATCCTCCTGATCATCCAGAAGCTCCAAATTCAAGAGGGCATGAGTAGTCCATGGTATTGGACCAGTGTCTGCTCCCCACCCAGGTGTAAGCACCACGGGACACCCCTGCTCCCAGGCTTACCAGAACACTCTTGGCCATCTCTGGACTTTGTGTTTCTAAGTGGACACGAATTAAGCAGGTGTCTCCCACCTGCTTGTGGGAAAGCGGCCTGGAGGACTTGCAGGTTGATTCTGAGAACTGTGGGGGATGGAACATCAGCAAACCCAGAAACAGAAAGCCACCCCAGACTGTCAGTTGGCTCTATGGGCTTCCAGCAAATATGTCCAGGTGCTGAGGCTTCTTATTTCCTCAGGTCAGAGTGGAATGGCAGCACATGCACAGCTTGAATAAGGTAGGTGTTTACCTCCTTTCCCTTGACCTGGGGGCGTTTCCTCACCATGAAATATTGTATTCCCAGATTCATGGACGGACACACGAGTGAGTGGTCAGAGACCTTGATTTCTGCAGAGCGAAGTGGAGAGAATTGTTAGGTGGCACTCAAGGATTATACCACAAAACACCCACAACCCCTGAGAGTCTCCGCCAGGCCCATCATACTTTGGTATTTTGGGGCCAAGGCCCACTTTCTCTTGGCTGTCAGTTATCCTGAGCCCACTGTGGATCATGTCTCCCCACTGTCTGATTGTCCTACTTACTCTCATCCTCAGACATCATATACAGCAGCTCAAAGTTGTCCGCATCCTCATGCTGCAACAAATTTTGGTCCAAGGCCCTGCGGATGAGGCTTGTCACCGTCTCCTGAAAGGTCACCTGGATCAGGGTGGGACAAATGTCATCAGAGAATGGCTTTTAGAAGAGCTACCCAGAAGACTGTGGTCAAACATTCAGGAGAAATCTCAGCTACATATACAAGGGCACAATCTTGTTATCCTGCTACCTGAGTGTGTCCTCCATATACCACCTGGGTTCTTGCAATGTGCTACTAGAACAATCCTGGTACAAATATCTGCCTGTACCTGCCATCTCCCCTCCCCCTGGGGAGCCACATTCCACTCATGTCAAAGGACCAAACTGCCTATGCACAGACACACTCTCATCTCACTGAGATGAGAGCAATGGGCCAGGGATCTGCGCACCAAGTGTGATCTGGGATGCAGGCTGCCTTTGTGGGTGGAAGAGGCAGATGCACTGAAAATTTGGGTCCTGACTGCCACGACACAAAACAGACTCAGATACAAGAGTGTGCACTTGAGTGCTTCATGATAGCTTTGAGAGGCCCTGGCCTCTGGAAGCTCGGTGCGGGTCTGGTTGTCATGATGTACTTGACTCAGCACTGGCAGTCACTGAACATGTCTCCTCTGCAGCTGGACACCTGCAGCATTAGCGTGTCTACTGCACATCCATAGAAATTCTGCCAAGAACCCCTTTAGCTCCGTATTTACCTACATGCAAAGCCTAACATTCCGAAGCTTTGGCATGACCCCCCAGGTGATCCCGACCCCAAATTCCTACACCTAGTCATGCTAAGGAGGTTCTCTTCCCTGCCACCAGGAACACATCCCCTCCTACACATGTGACAAGTCACTGCCACCTCCTCTGCTCCAACTTCACTCATTGAGAATACCAAGTTCTAGGCACTGCAGCCTGCACCCTGGACATATCTCTGCCTTCATCTGTCCACAGCACTTCCGTCTGCACTTCTGGCCTGCAAAACCCACAATACACAGGCCCACTCACCACTGAAGCTGGGCATGCTGATGCTCTCCCTCCTCAGGTCAAGCCCTTAAGACGGACCTCTCTCTTCTTTATTTTCCACCATAGCCCTGGGGTTGGCTGTGTCTCCTGCCTTCCACTGTGTGGACACCCAGGAGGCAGCCCTGCTGTCGGGCTTACCGGGATGCGCTTTGTCTCCCTCAGGCTCTGTCCCTCTAGGAGGACGTGAACAACGCGGCTGTCTTCCACCTGCTCGCTGGAGTGAAGCAGTGAGGAGCTGCTACTCACAGCTGCTGGGGTCCTGGATGCCACTGCCACAGAAGGTTCCAAGAACTGTGGGGGATGACAACATCAGCAAAGCCCAGCAACTGCACCCCACCCAGCCTGGCAGTTGGCTCTGTGGGCATTCTACAACATCCATCCAGAACCTGAGGTTCTTGTCCCCTTGGAGGATGTGGAGTGGCACCAGGAGTAAAGACTGAAGAAGGTGGCTGTTTTGGGAACAAGAGATCCAGCACCTGCTGGGTGGGGATGAAATACCAGGAGATTAACCCCATGTTGCTGCTGAAATGTAGGTTCCTCCCACAAATGACAGGCAGGAGCTCATTCCTAAGCTGGTCCTGCCTGTAAGGTTCAAGGCTCTGAACCCTGAAGGGCTCCTCCGTGTTCTGATCATTTTCACCCTGGGTTGGGACCAAGAATGGTGGGTTCAAAATGGAAATGGTGACAAACAGAAAAATGACTTGTGCCAATACACTAGAGTCAAAGCACAATGGGACAGTTCCCATCAGTACAAACACACACACACACACACACACACACACACACAGAGTCAGAATAGGAGTCCTGGGCCATTCATCAGGGATCAGACTAGAGGGCCTGCTGGGCTCACCTGCCCTGTGCTACTCACTGTTACTCTTGAGCTCCTCTGCGACAATCGCCAGAGGCTCTGGCGTCTAAGATGAAGCCTCACCCAGTGTATCCACAAAAGGGCTAGTTGGCCCCCCTGAGATTCCTGGGAGCCTGAGGCTCGGCATTGTCTGCAACCACAGGAGAACATCCTTCTCCCTCCAGTGGCTCCAACCAAGTGAGCTCGGATGGCTTGGTCAGTGAAGTGGGTGCCTGGATACCAGGGTTCCATGTTCTGTTTGATCCATTGTCAAGGCAATGATGTCATTTCCTGTGCCCATACCTGAGCCTCTTTTCACATAAGACCACTTTCAACAGCCCTATGGGCTGCCGATTTCTCCTCCATGCCTACCCATCTCAGGTGCGCAGGTGTTCACCAACAACTCCCCAAACATCCCCACCAGCATCTGCCCTGCTTGGTGCCACTAGAGTTCCAGCTTGGAGCCTTCAAAAATGCATTCACAACCAGTCCTTCCCTCTCAGCAGCTTTTGGACCCTGGTCCCATCATTGTGCAACTCATGGTGTGCCCAGTCTTTTCTGGAAAGTAGGGTAGCATCTAATCTCTAGGGTTTATTGTGTCTATTGGCCCATAACACCCTCTGTTCTCTCTGAAACCAGAGATGGGACTCACAGGTGGCTAAAACACAAATGTAGAGATGGGATAATCACAAGAAAGGGAGAGACAAAGAATGCACCCTAACTCCATCAGGCCTGTGTCCCACACAGGGACATGGCCAATGTCCGTCCCATCGTGGCTGCAGTTCCCTCTCTACACCATGGCAAGTTGGAGGGGACTGAGATGCAGAGGCTGCTCCCCTCTGCCATACAACTTCCCAAGGCTTCTCCTAAGATTTCAAAAGGGCCAAGTGTGTCTAGTGTTGGGGTCTCACAGAGACTCCGAGGTACCACAGCATCCTGCTGCCCAGAACCGGTTCACCCCTCACCTCAAGGGGGCTCAGCCTCTGGATTCATGGGAATTGAAGTGGGTACAGGTGATGGGATATCACCTCCAAGACTGAGTTATGCCAAGTCCATGACCCCTGTCTGCATCCCTGTCTCCAGCACCACTCCCCCCTCTCTCTTTCCTCCTCAGAGCAAACAAATCCATTTAGCAAGTGTGTCCTGTGATAAAGACATGACGGTCACCCATCCTCTCATTACAAAAACACTGAGGCTCAGCCAACATGGATCCTACAGGGAACACAGGCATAAACTCAGACTCCGATCCTCCCAGCCGAGCCTCAGTGGAGCCTGGACTCCCAGCCTCCTGAGTCAAGGAAACAGAGGTTCCTAGCCGAGCCACCTTGGATGCAGCCGCACACAAACTGAACTCATCAATGCCCCTTGCTCTCAGTTGTGAGTAAGAGGGGAAGTGGTGTTTCACAACCCTGGACATCAAGTGCAGTCTCCAGGCTTTGGGGTGTGCCCTGGCCTCTGTCTATCTGCCCAGGCTCTCCAACCCACACTGGCCTCTTACCCAACCTCCTCCTAGGGCCAAACTCAATCCTGCCTCTCAATTTCTGCTGCCTTCCCCAACACACTGCTCCCCAAAATGAGCAGGGCTGGCTCTCGGTTATCATGCTGGTGCCAGCAGCAATGCCACCCCACTGACATAATTCTGAGTCCCAACCTAGGCACTCCAGCTGTCTTTGCCACACCTGGCCTGTTTGGGCTCTGGCTCTTGCTCTTTTCTTTCATGTGCATGTGTTTTGAGGTTTTGAGTTTCTCCCACTGCAGAACTGCAGCTGTGGCAGGGTAGAGCTCATGAGGGTGACATTCTGAGCCACATCCAATCCCATCAGGACTGTTCACTGGGGTGACTGCTGGAACACAGTGATGAGTGAACACATGGGAGGTGGTTGGACCCACCTTGCCTCTGAGTGGCTTCCTTTCAGGACAGGAATGTAGGCATGGGAGCCCCTGGCGTGGGATGCTTTGCACAAGGCGTGACCATGGGCTCTCTTTCCTGGCAAAAATGGCTCCACTCAGCATGGAGAGCACTGTCATTCCTGGTGGCTAACAACAGCCCTGGACCCCAGAAAGGAACCCACACTCAAGATTAACGTCTGAGTGTGCGTGTCCTCGAGGAAATGAGGTCTCCTGATCCCAGGTGCAAAGGGGTAAGTCCTCTAACTCCAGGGGCCATGAAGGGACATCTGAGTTTCCCTCGTCCTTCTTTCCCTCTCTAACTAACCACAGTTAGGACCCTGGCCTCATTCCCCAGTGAGGATCATTAGGCTCCATAAAGGACAGTCTCAAAGATGCTCAGTGGACCAACACCCTCTGCACAACCCATAACCCTATTCACCCAAGAGGCAAGAGGATTTCTATTCAGGAAAACCAGGAAAGGGAGAGCCTTTCTCAAGGACACAAGGACATTAGTGAGTGAGGGAGTGATTAATGGATGGAGAACTATTTCCAACACCAACTTCCAGGAGCATATATGGCCCCCTGGAGAATTCTGCAGTGTGTTGGTGATTAAGGAGAACGTGTGAATTCAGGGGTCACTAGGTCCTCTCAGCCATAAGGAGGGAAACTGCCATAAAGGAACTAGGACAAGGGTGCGAGGAATGCTCACTGGTGGGAGATCGGAAGGAAGGAAAGTGTACTCATTAGAAAAGTGTCGCCTGAAAATTCTTAGCCAGCCAAAAGTCGTGCGAACTTGTGTGGGAAAAGAGTCTTTGCACAGTGATGAAGCTAAGAGCTCACATGATGGAACACAGCATCAACTGGGACCAAATCCAATATCTGATATTCTTGTAGGAAGAGGAGAGTCTGGACCCAGATACCAGGGAGACTGGGGGATACCGGATATGTGAGGTTGGAGCCAGGGCGGGATGCCCATATGGGAACCACAGATCGTGGGCAGCAATAGGAGAGTGGGCAAGGGCTGGGAGAGTTGGGGAGACAGTCCCCTTGAAACCTGGGAGGGGTTATGGCACTGGGACAGCCCAACACCTACTGTGTTGAGCCTCTGGAGCTCAACGGAAGACACTTCCTCTGTTGTCGGCCACCCAGTTAACAGAGTTTGGTTGCAGCAGCCTAGGACCCAGCTGAAGGTCTGAGCATGTTGGCCATGCAGGTTGGATCTGGACCACAGACACCCTCATCAGAGATTGTAGGGTCTCAGCCCTGAGGCAAGACAGGCACTAAGTCAGGCCAGGTGGGGAAACGGATAGGCACACACTCTGGGGGCTGGTGCCTGTGTTACTGGGAGCACTTCTGATCGCAATTCCCTGATCTGCTGCCAACACAGGCTACAGAGGAGGGTACAGAAACACAGACCACGGATCTGCCCCACTCAGTGGGCCCAGGCCAACACCACACCCAGCAGCCTCGTGCCATACCCAATGAGTCTCGAAGCGGCCCCCTCTTCCCATCCTGAGAGCTCTTCCCTTCCTCATGTGCCAATAGCTCCCTACTGTCACTGGCAATATCTACTCTGTGAGATGTCAACATCCGTGGGTACGGTTCTCTCATCCCAGGACAGTGTGGTCCCACACACCCTGGTGAAATGGGCCACCTGGAGGCTGGACCTGGAGGTTGTTGAGGCTGAATGGCAGCGGTGGTCCTCTGGCACTTAATATTATTTAAGTTAAAAAAAAAAAACAAAAACAAAAACAAAAAACGGGTCTTGGTGCTCAAAAATGTTTGATTTGCATATTCTCATCCCCTAACCCCAATATTTTCATTATTTCCTCACATATGAAATCTTACTAGCATAAAGGTAATTTCGTATTAAACAAAGTGGATTGAAATAACATTGGTAAAAATAATCAATCACCATACTTTCAATTTTTGTTCTGCTTTCCTATTAGAAACCACTTGGATACAAGAGAACAGAGGACAGACTCATGGAAATGCTTGAAATGACAAGAAGCTCCCACTCAAGCTCAGCATTCAGTCCTGGACAGGGTAAGACCAGGCCACTTTGACATCTGTGCCAAAGAGTCTACCAGACAGAATCCTCTGACTGATCCCTGACTGAGCCATAGGAACTGGCTAGAAAAGCCTTCACATCCTCAATACATTCTTCACGTCAGAATACTTGACAACCATTGATATCCATCTCTCGTTAACTTGCTCCCCAGCCAACATTTCTTCAACAAATTCAAAGGAGTAACTTATGCAAGCACACAGAAAGGGGTGTTCACTACACACATCCATGTGCAAAAAAGACAACTGGTATTTCTTGTTTGGGCTATTTCAAATGAAATCCCTTCTGCATGACCTCCACAAACCAAAGGAAAACATTTGTGAAATTCCCACGTAGAAGACAAGATACACTTGCCAAGGAGGCAGTGGCAAGAATTTTGACACTCCAAATGTAGAGTGTGTGTTTAGGAAGCAGTCACAGTTTCCATGAGAGAGTCCCATGAAATCAATTAGGAAGATCCATGCTCTAGCCCTACCATGCAAGTGATGTGACTTGAAAGAGTCACTTAGTCTTAGTAACCATCATCACTAACAACTAAGTCAATGAATAAAGGTCCTCAGGTGCCAAGCTACAAAATGTGGGATGAGCATGGATGAGGATGGGTGGGAGAAGTCTCCAACTCTAACACAATTAGGGAAGGATGTGCTGACCTCAAGTGGCTGGGGGGCTGGGATCCTGCCACAGAGGGGGATTCCAAACCTCACATCCCCTGACCCAGGCCAGAAGACCAGGTAGAGTCCAAGGACCCTGGGGTGGCCCAATGGCAATAAAGGTCAAAAGGAACTAGGGATCTGCCTGGTCCCTCAATCCCCTACTCTGAGCAGGGCTGCATGACAAGGCCAGAGGCCATCCACAGCAATCTGCCTTTACAGGAAAAGAGGGACTGCAGGCTGCCTCTGGCTCACTGAATCAGGGTGGTGTTTTCATAAAGCAAGACCACTTCCTCACATTTGACCAGCAGCTCATGTGTTGACAGCACAATGACTGACTTGACTCAGGCCCTGATGAATGAAATAGAAAATTCATAGCAAACCCATCTTTAGCTCTTCCACATCATCAGGGGCTCTGATTCAATTCCGTCCAGAAAGGTGTCTGAAATGATTTCTAAACATGCTGGGGACTCACCTCTGTGTGGAACTTTTCAGGAAAAAGGGGATCAAATCTCATGAAGCAACTCTTCTCTCTTCTAGCCCATGGGCAATGCAAGGAACCTGCATGATACCAGAGGCTCACTTCTCTCTTCTCATGTCTTCTGGAAAGGATTCGTTAATGCTTCCTGCAAGGTGAAGCAGAAGCCTGCATCCCCAGCTGCACAGAAGTGTTTTAGGGCAGTGTCTCCCTTAAAACCCAAAAATAAAAAAAAAAAAACAGGTCATTCAACAGGCACATGGATTCGAGTACATGTTCAATGATCCCTCCTCCCTGGAGCCTTCCACATGCCCATCTTCCACATTCACAGAGCAATGCTTGGCCATTCTCAAGACCAGGAGACCATGATGCTCATCACCAGGAAGTCAATAAGGAACATGAAGAGAGCAGCATGGATTGCAGAAGGTGGCACATCAAGGATCTTCAGCTCTGCTGCTAGAACACAAGAGCTTAACTTCAGTATTGACTTTTTGCCAACTACCAAGTACGATAGCAGTGTCAAGCCCAATATGCAGATATGCAAGTAGTAGGTGACACCCCGCATCCATTCACAAAAGTGGGCAACATCTGCATCAGAACAAGGAAGTATCTTACCCTTACTCATAAAAATCATCAGAAACAAAATAAAATGGATGCAAGACTTCTCATTTCACTATTAGGTAGCTGTTGGAATTCCCTATTAAATAATACCTCCTCCAAAATAAAAAGTATCTCAGACATGTGTCAACTATTCAATGGATGACATTTTAAAAACTATGGACTTTACTTAATATTTATGTATGCTATATCCCTGCCTAAGGCTCTATGAGAAAGGAGCACATAGAATTGGATCTTTGAAAATCTCAGATTTGCTGATAAATATTACTGCTGATCTCAGGCATGGCGAAGTGAAAAGTGGGACTTTGGATATTCCAAGAATGCTATGTTGTGGGATTGGTGTCCCTGATTCATACATAGCATATGGTTTCTATGAAATCCAGTGAGGGAGCAGGAGTAACGAAGCTGATTGCACAGATGACCTCAGGGAATACTGACAGATAGGCCAAATGAAAAATATGCTCCAGCTAACCATTGGTATTTGGGCTTCTGATCCCAGTCCTGTTTTTAAAAAAGGTGCAGACAGGCAGTGTTCATTAAAAACTGTCTACCATGTAAAAGTGGGTAATTTAAATGGCATCTAGTTACACATCTGATAAAATGGTCTGGCAACATATGAATTTCATTCTAACAACAACAACAACAACAAAACATAGAAAATGAGACATAAAGATAAAACCTTGTCTTCACCAGGATGCCTAAAAATAGGTTTTATTTGGCTCATGCCAATAAATATCTTTCAATAGAATTTCTGATTTCTGAATGAATCCATTCAACTTCATACTGCACAGATCACAAGGTTTTCTTTACAGAATATTCTCTTCTTCTTCTTAAAGCCTCACATAGAAAATGTCTCACAGGACATAGGAGGGGAATGACCCAAAGGATGAGAGAATGGCTGGAACCGTTCTCAAATGTGCCCATGTAGCCTAAAGTTTGAAGGCATCTAATTGTACTCTAAAACAATTATGAACCTATTCGATCCATTATTAATAAATATCACCACTTTACCACTTGAACCAAATCACAGAAAATTGGAAACAGATGATCATTGGCTTTGATACCTTTACTTCTGTTTCATTACTCAGAGTCGATCAACTCTATACTTCAAGTGACACAGATTTATTACAGAATGCCTAAGATCCTAAGGATCTATTTTAGCTCAGCCCATGGTATTGCTTCATTATTTTATTATTTTGTAAGTAATAAAATATAACTTCATGTGGGATGATATATTCAAGCCATGAATATATCATCCAACATTGTTCTTCCCAAAATATTAGCCCAATTTCTGCGTGCGCTCACTTACTGTTCAGGAATTTTACTAATTGTTTGACGGTTCTAGAGGACCTGTTAGACTCCTAATGGACAAACCATACAACATACTCCAGAGAACGGACGAGTGCCATAAGAAGAAAATAAGGTCAGCCTACAGCAATGGGCAGCTGCCTGCCCTCGGCTGGGAGGAGCCCTGGCCATGGCACCAGGGCTGCTGGGCAGCAGAAGCCTCCACAGCCCTGCAGGGAGCCTGGAGCACAGCTATGCCTAACCATGCTCAGCCCTGGACAGATGCACATGAGTTCCCATCACAGGCTTGAGTGTTTCAGTCCCAGGTGCATGCCTGTCATGCCAGCCACCAGGGAGGCTGAGGCAAGAGGAACGTTTGAGGTCAGCCTTGGCAACTTAGACCACGAGGCAAAGGGGAAATACATTTACAGGGGTCTCTGAGGGTGTAGCTCAGGTAGGTAACTTGCCTCACAGGCTCAAGGCCCTGGGTTCAATCCCCAGAACCCACGTACACACAAAAAGTGAACTTGGAATATTGTTTAAAATGATGGGTCAGGTACACACAAGGACTTCAATATGACCTCTCAGAGGAGCTCAATTTGAGATCAGACTGAACAAAAGACCACCTGGACCATTGACTCAGTGTCTGAAACCCTCTGTGAGCATGGGAAGCACTGCTGGCAAGACACCAGAGGGCCAAAGCACTTGTGCCCCCTGCAGGGGCGTCTCTTGTCTACCGCCAAAGACTGTTCCCCTCCTGGGGCAGCTGAGAGCAAGCTGGGCCTTGGAGCAAGGACTAGTGCTTTAGATATAGACTATGCAAGCAAGGGGCAATGTCTTTAATAAAACTAAAATTAAAAAGTCACATTGAAAAAATTTTAAAAAGAAGAAAATAAGGTCAAGTAGAGGAAGCCCAATTTCACAGGAAAAAATCCCCCAGTGAAAAGCATCAGAATAGATACCAAGAAAAATACCAACAAAAACAGTGTGCTCCCACTATGTATCTACTCAACATGCAAAAGTTAGAAAGCTAGATAATACAATCCTGGCCACAGGTAGAGCCATGCAGAAGAGCCACCTGGCAGTGCTTAGTCAAAGAAGTAAACATGCACACTTTGACCTAGAAATTCCACCTGTGTGTAAACCAGGCGGTGCTTAAGCAGTTTCACAAGGGGACATGCACAGGGAAATTTATCCTCAGGTTCTTATAGAGTTGTCTGTGCTTACAGGGAGTTGATGGTTGTCAAGATGCCCACAGCTGCGAAAGTCAAAAGCTAAAAAAATAATAGACGCCAACCTGGATATATTAATAATCCCGTATCTATGATCACCTTCATAATTTAGCTTCCCAACTTCTGTGTGGAAGTGTGTTTCTCCTTGGCCCTTACACTGTTGTGGAGACCACTAGGAGTTCAGCTTTGTGCAGGATCATCTGACCTGGACTTTTGGCAAGACCTGTACAGCCCTCACACATGCTCAGATGCTACAGGACTTTTCAGACCAGTCCAGACAACAGTAGGCATCCATTCATTGTCTGCACTCTACAGATTCCTAGATGCACGACATTCATTACCATCAAATGCAGAATTTTCATCAAAAACTAATATATATATATATCATTCCAATCTGAATCAAGAAAATCGGAAATATCCCCAAATCCAAAGAGTGGATCCCCATTGTGATGCTACAAGTTGAAAATTCCACAGCTGACCTCATGGGATGGTTCACAGTCAAAAGACAGCTGCATGAAAAATATTACATGACCTTCCTGCTATGTGAAAAGTGGCATGTGAAGTACACATGCATGTCTTCCTCAGACATGGGTTCATTTGCAAGACACCTTGTGCAATTGAAAATACTCCAAAAGGGGAGAAATCAGAACCATGTCTCCAAAGTATTTCAGCAGAGACCAACTCCATCTGTCTATCTATCTCTCAGTGAGTGTGTGTGCTCTTGTGTGTGTTTGTGTGTCTTTGTTTGTGTTTGTACCATCATAGCTGATACTTCATTGATCCCATTGGAAAACTGACTCAGATAATGCCATCTGCCAAACTCCTAAAAACCAAAGTTCTTGCTGATAGAATGAAGCATTCCTTCCTGTTGGTTTGGATGTGTCCTTTAGGAATCACTGCTACATTTAGTATACTCAAATCATCACAGTAGATCAGGTAACAAAAACATATATATTTTAAAATAATAATAATATATTAATGGAAACAACAAATACAGGATAGAGTAACAACTGTGTTACTAAACAAGGTCAAGGACAATGGCAAACTATAGATTCAAACTTTGAAGAAAATAGTAATCAATGTAAATATTCCTGGGCTGCCTCAGCCCCGCCCAGGCACACAGCAACAGAATGGTTTTGCAAGCATCCTCAGGAGGGCAGGAGCCTTCTTTGCAGGACGAGAGGGAGGTTGAGGCTCGATCCACCCATCATTCTTTTGGGAGAGGCTCCTTTTCCTCAGCACAAAGTTGGATTTTTTGTGAGGATTCTTGGCATCAAATACGTTGGCCTCTGCTGGAATCCTCAGCTCTGGGGAGAGAGGGGTGTACAAAAAGAAGGTGGCACTCAGGAGGTGCTCCCTAGGACACGCCAACATCTGAGAGCCTGTGCCAGAAAAGGCCAGAGCCACACACCTGAGAGCTCTCCAATTCAGCACCAATACCAACAAAGACAGCCTCCACAGTCCTCCCTGAGGAAGAACTAGGCAGAGCACTTCAACAGACCTAATGTCTGTTCCTACCGAAGGCTTTGGACTCCAGAATATCTCAGGTCCTCTTGCATCTGCCAAAGCACACCACTAGGGTTTGCATCTGAAATCTCCCACAAAAGGCTCCTGTGCCGAAGATTCAGTCCCCACATGAGCCATCTTCATAGGTGGGTTTGGAGGGAAGCATTGGATGGTGAGTGCTCTGATGTCAACATGAAATTCTCATTCAAGATGAATGCACTACTGGGGGGTGGGAGGGACTGGAAGAAAGGTTGAGCATGGTTGGAGTAAGACCTAAACAGGGTTGTGCCCTGGGCAACAGTACCTTGTTCCTCTTGGCTCCACTGAATCCTCATTCTCCAAGGAGAGGTCCTCCCTCTCCATCTTTCTCTCTCTCCCTCTCTGCCAGCCTCGTTCTCTCTCTCCCAGTCTATGCCTTTGTGGCAAGGGCTGAGGAGCTCTCCACTGCCACACACTAGAGCTTTATGGACAGCCTCAGTGCACAACCAAAGAGAAAGCTATGAAACCCAGAGAAAAAAGGCCTAGGATTCCTCCTCTGAGTTATTTTCCTCAAGTATGGCCACAGTGAGGACAGGCTGACCAGCACGGATACCACGTTAGAGCCATGCTTCTGCGTTGGTGGAGCCCGCCTCCATGTGAACCAGGCTTCTGAGAATGGAGGCCACATTCCAAATACTGCCCTACTGAGAACAATGGTTCCAAAGACCAGCAAAGGGACTGCTTCCCTCCAACATGGCGTATGGCCCAGTGGTGCCATGACCCCGAGTGGGGGAATACAACAGCCGCTTCTCCTTCCTCTGAACATGTGTTTCCTGTCGCCCTCCTCTAACCTAGAGCCTGTTCTCCATCCCTTCTGGGTTGGATGTGGAGATCTCTGCTATGAATTTCTTAGGCTACCAAGGCCCCAGACAGACTTCCTCTTCCATAGACTCTACTAACCTAACAGTAGGTTAAGATAGGAGACAAGTGATCCTAGAACTCATAGGGATGGTGGTCTTCAGGGTACATAGGCTGGGATAATGGCTGCTGTGGTGTTTGGCTCACAAAAACCAACCAACCAACCAACGAAAAAGCGCTGGCATTATTATCAGATGAGCTCTGTGGCTACGTGCTCAGGAAGCCCTCATCTGACTTTAGTTAGGGATCACAACCTGGCTATTGTGATCACTCCTTGCCTAGTGGACTCAGGTGCGTAAGACCATGGAATTTATGCAAAAACAGATGATTCAGGCTGTCTCCCAGGCTGTGTTTTCTTCCCAATTTCATCCTGTTACTGCTTGCTAGAATCCTGGAAATGCTCTGCCCAGGCAGTGGTTTTTTGGTCACACAGAAGGCTTTCAATAGTACTGCTTCAGTCCACAAAATGCCAGTTCCCTCTTTAGCCCATGCATTCCCATGTTCCTTTGAAACCACTCCTATCCCAGACCATGAAAACATACTGCTCCTGGAGAGAGGCTTTCCTCCTCACTCCTCAAAGATGTCAGCTTTGGATGCCTGTTCATGTCCAGGGGAGGGCACCTGGTGGGGAGCCGCAATATCCACCGGGGTATACCATTGGACCTCAAGACCTTCCACCAGCAGAAGTGCAGTTGGCTTTGTGCACGAACCCAACACACCTGTTGGAGTGTTCTTGGGGGTCAGAGACTACTCTTTGTTGCTAAGAGTTGACCTGAGTCCACATCCTGACCCTTGCTCTCTGCTATCTGATTGTCTCACTTACTCTGACGGCGAGAGATGATTTGGCCCAGCTCATAATCCTCTGGATTCTCCTCAGTAAGGAAGTGTAGGTCGAGGGCGCTGCGGATGACGACAGGAGCCCTATCGTGGCAGGTCACCTGGAGCAGCATGGGAGACAGGCCTTCAGGAAATGGGCCTTGAAGTGACTACTCAAGGACAGTGGGCAGGGGCATTCTGGAGGCACCTCCACTCTAAATACAAGGGCAACATCCATGACCCTACTACCCGAGGCTGACCTCCTGCTCATCGTGTGGGCTCTTCCCACAGGCTACTAGCCCAATCCTTGTACATAGGACTTCCTGGGCCTGCCATTGCTCTTTGTGGAGCTGCACTCCTCTCGGAGTGAAAGGACCCCACTACCTGCATACAGATGCAATCTCATCCCACAAGTTGGGAGGAATGGGACAATAGCCTCCAAGATCCCAGGTCTGCCCGAGGATGCAGGCGGCATTGGGAATGGCCTAGGCACAAAACCTAGAGGCTTTGGTCTGGATTGCCAGGGCCAAAAACAGACCCAGGAACATGACCACACACAGGAGAGCTGAAAGATAGCCACGAGAGCTCCTGGCCTCCAGAGGCTCAGTGCTGGCTGGGATGTAGGAGGGCACCTCATCCGGCAAGGGTGGTCATTGGGTTACCTGGACATTTAGTGTGCTTGCTCCACATCCATATCGACTCTGCAGAGAGACTCTCTCAGCTCCTTGTTCAAGGAACATGGAGAACCTCACACTGCTGTCCTCCTCCATAGACGTCAGCATCCCATACAAGGGAACCTGCAACCTAGTTCCTGTCCTATTCTCATCTGTCACCCATACCTGTCCCTGCCCTTCTGGACTGCATGCTGCCACCTGACACACAGACTCCCTCAGACATGGCAGTGGACAAGCTGCTGCACTCGCTCATCTCAGCTCCAGCCCTTCACACTGACCTCTCCCTTCTTGATTCCCATCTATCCTCCTGATCATCCAGAAGCTCCAAATTCAAGAGGGCATGAGTAGTCCATGGTATTGGACCAGTGTCTGCTCCCCACCCAGGTGTAAGCACCACGGGACACCCCTGCTCCCAGGCTTACCAGAACACTCTTGGCCATCTCTGGACTTTGTGTTTCTAAGTGGACACGAATTAAGCAGGTGTCTCCCACCTGCTTGTGGGAAAGCGGCCTGGAGGACTTGCAGGTTGATTCTGAGAACTGTGGGGGATGGAACATCAGCAAACCCAGAAACAGAAAGCCACCCCAGACTGTCAGTTGGCTCTATGGGCTTCCAGCAAATATGTCCAGGTGCTGAGGCTTCTTATTTCCTCAGGTCGGAGTGGAATGGCAGCACATGCACAGCTTGAATAAGGTAGGTGTTTACCTCCTTTCCCTTGACCTGGGGGCGTTTCCTCACCATGAAATATTGTATTCCCAGATTCATGGACAGACACACGAGTGAGTGGTCAGAGACCTTGATTTCTGCAGAGCGAAGTGGAGAGAATTGTTAGGTGGCACTCAAGGATTATACCACAAAACACCCACAACCCCTGAGAGTCTCCGCCAGGCCCATCACACTTTGGTATTTTGGGGCCAAGGCCCACTTTCTCTTGGCTGTCAGTTATCCTGAGCCCACTGTGGATCATGTCTCCCCACTGTCTGATTGTCCTACTTACTCTCCATCCTCAGACATCATATACAGCAGCTCAAAGTTGTCCATATCCTCATGCTGCAACAAATTTTGGTCCAAGGCCCTGCGGATGAGGCTTGTCACCGTCTCCTGAAAGGTCACCTGGATCAGGGTGGGACAAATGTTATCAGAGAATGGCTTTTAGAAGAGCTACCCAGAAGACTGTGGTCAAACATTCAGGAGAAATCTCAGCTACATATACAAGGGCACAATGTTGTTATCCTGCTACCTGAGTGTGTCCTCCATATACCACCTGGGTTCTTGCAATGTGCTACTAGAACAATCCTGGTACAAATATCTGCCTGTACCTGCCATCTCCCCTCCCCCTGGGGAGCCACATTCCACTCATGTCAAAGGACCAAACTGCCTATGCACAGACACACTCTCATCTCACTGAGATGAGAGCAATGGGCCAGGGATCTGCGCACCAAGTGTGATCTGGGATGCAGGCTGCCTTTGTGGGTGGAAGAGGCAGATGCACTGAAAATTTGGGTCCTGACTGCCACGACACAAAACAGACTCAGATACAAGAGTGTGCACTTGAGTGCTTCATGATAGCTTTGAGAGGCCCTGGCCTCTGGAAGCTCGGTGCGGGTCTGGTTGTCATGATGTACTTGACTCAGCACTGGCAGTCACTGAACATGTCTCCTCTGCAGCTGGACACCTGCAGCATTAGCGTGTCTACTGCACATCCATAGAAATTCTGCCAAGAACCCCTTTAGCTCCGTATTTACATACATGCAAAGCCTAACATTCCGAAGCTTTGGCATGACCCCCCAGGTGATCCCGACCCCAAATTCCTACACCTAGTCATGCTAAGGAGGTTCTCTTCCCTGCCACCAGGAACACATCCCCTCCTACACATGTGACAAGTCACTGCCACCTCCTCTGCTCCAACTTCACTCATTGAGAATACCAAGTTCTAGGCACTGCAGCCTGCACCCTGGACATATCTCTGCCTTCATCTGTCCACAGCACTTCCGTCTGCACTTCTGGCCTGCAAAACCCACAATACACAGGCCCACTCACCACTGAAGCTGGGCATGCTGATGCTCTCCCTCCTCAGGTCAAGCCCTTAAGACGGACCTCTCTCTTCTTTATTTTCCACCATAGCCTTGGGGTTGGCTGTGTCTCCTGCCTTCCACTGTGTGGACACCCAGGAGGCAGCCCTGCTGTCGGGCTTACCGGGATGCGCTTTGTCTCCCTCAGGCTCTGTCCCTCTAGGAGGACGTGAACAACGCGGCTGTCTTCCACCTGCTCGCTGGAGTGAAGCAGTGAGGAGCTGCTACTCACAGCTGCTGGGGTCCTGGATGCCACTGCCACAGAAGGTTCCAAGAACTGTGGGGGATGACAACATCAGCAAAGCCCAGCAACTGCACCCCACCCAGCCTGGCAGTTGGCTCTGTGGGCATTCTACAACATCCATCCAGAACCTGAGGTTCTTGTCCCCTTGGAGGATGTGGAGTGGCACCAGGAGTAAAGACTGAAGAAGGTGGCTGTTTTGGGAACAAGAGATCCAGCACCTGCTGGGTGGGGATGAAATCCCAGGAGATTAACCCCATGTTGCTGCTGAAATGTAGGTCCCTCCCACAAATGACAGGCAGGAGCTCATTCCTAAGCTGGTCCTGCCTGTAAGGTTCAAGGCTCTGAACCCTGAAGGGCTCCTCCGTGTTCTGATCATTTTCACCCTGGGTTGGGACCAAGAATGGTGGGTTCAAAATGGAAATGGTGACAAACAGAAAAATGACTTGTGCCAATACACTAGAGTCAAAGCACAATGGGACAGTTCCCATCAGTACAAACACACACACACACACACACACACACACACACACACACACACACACAGAGTCAGAATAGGAGTCCTGGGCCATTCATCAGGGATCAGACTAGAGGGCCTGCTGGGCTCACCTGCCCTGTGCTACTCACTGTTACTCTTGAGCTCCTCTGCGACAATCGCCAGAGGCTCTGGCGTCTAAGATGAAGCCTCACCCAGTGTATCCACAAAAGGGCTAGTTGGCCCCCCTGAGATTCCTGGGAGCCTGAGGCTCGGCATTGTCTGCAACCACAGGAGAACATCCTTCTCCCTCCAGTGGCTCCAACCAAGTGAGCTCGGATGGCTTGGTCAGTGAAGTGGGTGCCTGGATACCAGGGTTCCATGTTCTGTTTGATCCATTGTCAAGGCAATGATGTCATTTCCTGTGCCCATACCTGAGCCTCTTTTCACATAAGACCACTTTCAACAGCCCTATGGGCTGCCGATTTCTCCTCCATGCCTACCCATCTCAGGTGCGCAGGTGTTCACCAACAACTACCCAAACATCCCCACCAGCATCTGCCCTGCTTGGTGCCACTAGAGTTCCAGCTTGGAGCCTTCAAAAATGCATTCACAACCAGTCCTTCCCTCTCAGCAGCTTTTGGACCCTGGTCCCATCATTGTGCAACTCATGGTGTGCCCAGTCTTTTCTGGAAAGTAGGGTAGCATCTAATCTCTAGGGTTTAATTAATCTCTAATTAATCTCTAATCTCTGCTCCCCTCTGCCATACAACTTCCCAAGGCTTCTCCTAAGATTTCAAAAGGGCCAAGTGTGTCTAGTGTTGGGGTCTCACAGAGACTCCGAGGTACCACAGCATCCTGCTGCCCAGAACCGGTTCACCCCTCACCTCAAGGGGGCTCAGCCTCTGGATTCATGGGAATTGAAGTGGGTACAGGTGATGGGATATCACCTCCAAGACTGAGTTATGCCAAGTCCATGACCCCTGTCTGCATCCCTGTCTCCAGCACCACTCCCCCCTCTCTCTTTCCTCCTCAGAGCAAACAAATCCATTTAGCAAGTGTGTCCTGTGATAAAGACATGACGGTCACCCATCCTCTCATTACAAAAACACTGAGGCTCAGCCAACATGGATCCTACAGGGAACACAGGCATAAACTCAGACTCCGATCCTCCCAGCCGAGCCTCAGTGGAGCCTGGACTCCCAGCCTCCTGAGTCAAGGAAACAGAGGTTCCTAGCCGAGCCACCTTGGATGCAGCCGCACACAAACTGAACTCATCAATGCCCCTTGCTCTCAGTTGTGAGTAAGAGGGGAAGTGGTGTTTCACAACCCTGGACATCAAGTGCAGTCTCCAGGCTTTGGGGTGTGCCCTGGCCTCTGTCTATCTGCCCAGGCTCTCCAACCCACACTGGCCTCTTACCCAACCTCCTCCTAGGGCCAAACTCAATCCTGCCTCTCAATTTCTGCTGCCTTCCCCAACACACTGCTCCCCAAAATGAGCAGGGCTGGCTCTCGGTTATCATGCTGGTGCCAGCAGCAATGCCACCCCACTGACATAATTCTGAGTCCCAACCTAGGCACTCCAGCTGTCTTTGCCACACCTGGCCTGTTTGGGCTCTGGCTCTTGCTCTTTTCTTTCATGTGCATGTGTTTTGAGGTTTTGAGTTTCTCCCACTGCACAACTGCAGCTGTGGCAGGGTAGAGCTCATGAGGGTGACATTCTGAGCCACATCCAATCCCATCAGGACTGTTCACTGGGGTGACTGCTGGAACACAGTGATGAGTGAACACATGGGAGGTGGTTGGACCCACCTTGCCTCTGAGTGGCTTCCTTTCAGGACAGGAATGTAGGCACGGGAGCCCCTGGCGTGGGATGCTTTGCACAAGGCGTGACCATGGGCTCTCTTTCCTGGCAAAAATGGCTCCACTCAGCATGGAGAGCACTGTCATTCCTGGTGGCTAACAACAGCCCTGGACCCCAGAAAGGAACCCACACTCAAGATTAACGTCTGAGTGTGCGTGTCCTCGAGGAAATGAGGTCTCCTGATCCCAGGTGCAAAGGGGTAAGTCCTCTAACTCCAGGGGCCATGAAGGGACATCTGAGTTTCCCTTGTCCTTCTTTCCCTCTCTAACTAACCACAGTTAGGACCCTGGCCTCATTCCCCAGTGAGGATCATTAGGCTCCATAAAGGACAGTCTCTAAGATGCTCAGTGGACCAACACCCTCTGCACAACCCATAACCCTATTCACCCAAGAGGCAAGAGGATTTCTATTCAGGAAAACCAGGAAAGGGAGAGCCTTTCTCAAGGACACAAGGACATTAGTGAGTGAGGGAGTGATTAATGGATGGAGAACTATTTCCAACACCAACTTCCAGGAGCATATATGGCCCCCTGGAGAATTCTGCAGTGTGTTGGTGATTAAGGAGAACGTGTGAATTCAGGGGTCACTAGGTCCTCTCAGCCATAAGGAGGGAAACTGCCATAAAGGAACTAGGACAAGGGTGCGAGGAATGCTCACTGGTGGGAGATCGGAAGGAAGGAAAGTGTACTCATTAGAAAAGTGTCGCCTGAAAATTCTTAGCCAGCCAAAAGTCGTGCGAACTTGTGTGGGAAAAGAGTCTTTGCACAGTGATGAAGCTAAGAGCTCACATGATGGAACACAGCATCAACTGGGACCAAATCCAATATCTGATATTCTTGTAGGAAGAGGAGAGTCTGGACCCAGATACCAGGGAGACTGGGGGATACCGGATATGTGAGGTTGGAGCCAGGGCAGGATGCCCATATGGGAACCACAGATCGTGGGCAGCAATAGGAGAGTGGGCAAGGGCTGGGAGAGTTGGGGAGACAGTCCCCTTGAAACCTGGGAGGGGTTATGGCACTGGGACAGCCCAACACCTACTGTGTTGAGCCTCTGGAGCTCAACGGAAGACACTTCCTCTGTTGTCGGCCACCCAGTTAACAGAGTTGGGTTGCAGCAGCCTAGGACCCAGCTGAAGGTCTGAGCATGTTGGCCATGCAGGTTGGATCTGGACCACAGACACCCTCATCAGAGATTGTAGGGTCTCAGCCCTGAAGCAAGACAGGCACTAAGTCAGGCCAGGTGGGGAAACGGATAGGCACACACTCTGGGGGCTGGTGCCTGTGTTACTGGGAGCACTTCTGATCGCAATTCCCTGATCTGCTGCCAACACAGGCTACAGAGGAGGGTACAGAAACACAGACCACGGATCTTCCCCACTCAGTGGGCCCAGGCCAACACCACACCCAGCAGCCTCCTGCCATACCCAATGAGTCTCGAAGCGGCCCCCTCTTGCCATCCTGAGAGCTCTTCCCTTCCTCATGTGCCAATAGCTCCCTACTGTCACTGGCAATATCTACTCTGTGAGATGTCAACATCCGTGGGTACTGTTCTCTCATCCCAGGACAGTGTGGTCCCACACACCCTGGTGAAATGGGCCACCTGGAGGCTGGACCTGGAGGTTGTTGAGGCTGAATGGCAGCGGTGGTCCTCTGGCACTTAATATTATTTAAGTTAAAAAAAAAAAAAAACAAAAACAAACAAAAAACGGGTCTTGGTGCTCAAAAATGTTTGATTTGCATATTCTCATCCCCTAACCCCAATATTTTCATTATTTCCTCACATATGAAATCTTACTAGCATAAAGGTAATTTCGTATTAAACAAAGTGGATTGAAATAACATTGGTAAAAATAATCAATCACCATACTTTCAATTTTTGTTCTGCTTTCCTATTAGAAACCACTTGGATACAAGAGAACAGAGGACAGACTCATGGAAATGCTTGAAATGACAAGAAGCTCCCACTCAAGCTCAGCATTCAGTCCTGGACAGGGTAAGACCAGGCCACTTTGACATCTGTGCCAAAGAGTCTACCAGACAGAATCCTCTGACTGATCCCTGACTGAGCCATAGGAACTGGCTAGAAAAGCCTTCACATCCTCAATACATTCTTCACGTCAGAATACTTGACAACCATTGATATCCATCTCTCGTTAACTTGCTCCCCAGCCAACCATTCTTCAACAAATTCAAAGGAGTAACTCATGCAAGCACACAGAAAGGGGTGTTCACTACACACATCCATGTGCGAAAAAGACAACTGGTATTTCTTGTTTGGGCTATTTCAAATGAAATCCCTTCTGCATGACCTCCACAAACCAAAGGAAAATATTTGTGAAATTCCCACGTAGAAGACAAGATACACTTGCCAAGGAGGCAGTGGCAAGAATTTTGACACTCCAAATGTAGAGTGTGTGTTTAGGAAGCAGTCACAGTTTCCATGAGAGAGTCCCATGAAATCAATTAGGAAGATCCATGCTCTAGCCCTACCATGCAAGTGATGTGACTTGAAAGAGTCACTTAGTCTTAGTAACCATCATCACTAACAACTAAGTCAATGAATAAAGGTCCTCAGGTGCCAAGCTACAAAATGTGGGATGAGCATGGATGAGGATGGGTGGGAGAAGTCTCCAACTCTAACACAATTAGGGAAGGATGTGCTGACCTCAAGTGGCTGGGGGGCTGGGATCCTGCCACAGAGGGGGATTCCAAACCTCACATCCCCTGACCCAGGCCAGAAGACCAGGTAGAGTCCAAGGACCCTGGGGTGGCCCAATGGCAATAAAGGTCAAAAGGAACTAGGGATCTGCCTGGTCCCTCAATCCCCTACTCTGAGCAGGGCTGCATGACGAGGCCAGAGGCCATCCACAGCAATCTGCCTTTACAGGAAAACAGGGACTGCAGGCTGCCTCTGGCTCACTGAATCAGGGTGGTGTTTTCATAAAGCAAGACCACTTCCTCACATTTGACCAGCAGCTCATGTGTTGACAGCACAATGACTGACTTGACTCAGGCCCTGATGAATGAAATAGAAAATTCATAGCAAACCCATCTTTAGCTCTTCCACATCATCAGGGGCTCTGATTCAATTCCGTCCAGAAAGGTGTCTGAAATGATTTCTAAACATGCTGGGGACTCACCTCTGTGTGGAACTTTTCAGGAAAAAGGGGATCAAATCTCATGAAGCAACTCTTCTCTCTTCTAGCCCATGGGCAATGCAAGGAACCTGCATGATACCAGAGGCTCACTTCTCTCTTCTCATGTCTTCTGGAAAGGATTCGTTAATGCTTCCTGCAAGGTGAAGCAGAAGCCTGCATCCCCAGCTGCACAGAAGTGTTTTAGGGCAGTGTCTCCCTTAAAACCCAAAAATAAAAAAAAACAGGTCATTCAACAGGCACATGGATTCGAGTACATGTTCAATGATCCCTCCTCCCTGGAGCCTTCCACATGCCCATCTTCCACATTCACAGAGCAATGCTTGGCCATTCTCAAGACCAGGAGACCATGATGCTCATCACCAGGAAGTCAATAAGGAACATGAAGAGAGCAGCATGGATTGCAGAAGGTGGCACATCAAGGATCTTCAGCTCTGCTGCTAGAACACAAGAGCTTAACTTCAGTATTGACTTTTTGCCAACTACCAAGTACGATAGCAGTGTCAAGCCCAATATGCAGATATGCAAGTAGTAGGTGACACCCCGCATCCATTCACAAAAGTGGGCAACATCTGCATCAGAACAAGGAAGTATCTTACCCTTACTCATAAAAATCATCAGAAACAAAATAAAATGGATGCAAGACTTCTCATTTCACTATTAGGTAGCTGTTGGAATTCCCTATTAAATAATACCTCCTCCAAAATAAAAAGTATCTCAGACATGTGTCAACTATTCAATGGATGACATTTTAAAAACTATGGACTTTACTTAATATTTATGTATGCTATATCCCTGCCTAAGGCTCTATGAGAAAGGAGCACATAGAATTGGATCTTTGAAAATCTCACATTTGCTGATAAATATTACTGCTGATCTCAGGCATGGCGAAGTGAAAAGTGGGACTTTGGATATTCCAAGAATGCTATGTTGTGGGATTGGTGTCCCTGATTCATACATAGCATATGGTTTCTATGAAATCCAGTGAGGGAGCAGGAGTAACGAAGCTGATTGCACAGATGACCTCAGGGAATACTGACAGATAGGCCAAATGAAAAATATGCTCCAGCTAACCATTGGTATTTGGGCTTCTGATCCCAGTCCTGTTTTTAAAAAAGGTGCAGACAGGCAGTGTTCATTAAAAACTGTCTACCATGTAAAAGTGGGTAATTTAAATGGCATCTAGTTACACATCTGATAGAATGGTCGGGCAACATATGAATTTCATTCTAACAACAACAACAACAACAAAACATAGAAAATGAGACATAAAGATAAAACCTTGTCTTCACCAGGATGCCTAAAAATAGGTTTTATTTGGCTCATGCCAATAAATATCTTTCAATAGAATTTCTGATTTCTGAATGAATCCATTCAACTTCATACTGCACAGATCACAAGGTTTTCTTTACAGAATATTCTCTTCTTCTTCTTAAAGCCTCACATAGAAAATGTCTCACAGGACATAGGAGGGGAATGACCCAAAGGATGAGAGAATGGCTGGAACCGTTCTCAAATGTGCCCATGTAGCCTAAAGTTTGAAGGCATCTAATTGTACTCTAAAACAATTATGAACCTATTCGATCCATTATTAATAAATATCACCACTTTACCACTTGAACCAAATCACAGAAAATTGGAAACAGATGATCATTGGCTTTGATACCTTTACTTCTGTTTCATTACTCAGAGTCGATCAACTCTATACTTCAAGTGACACAGATTTATTACAGAATGCCTAAGATCCTAAGGATCTATTTTAGCTCAGCCCATGGTATTGCTTCATTTTTTATTATTTTGTAAGTAATAAAATATAACTTCATGTTGGATGATATATTCAAGCCATGAATATATCATCCAACATTGTTCTTCCCAAAATATTAGCCCAATTTCTGCGCGCGCTCACTTACTGTTCAGGAATTTTACTAATTGTTTGAAGGTTCTAGAGGACCTGTTAGACTCCTAATGGACAAACCATACAACATACTCCAGAGAACGGACGAGTGCCATAAGAAGAAAATAAGGTCAGCCTACAGCAATGGGCAGCTGCCTGCCCTCGGCTGGGAGGAGCCCTGGCCATGGCTCCAGGGCTGCTGGGCAGCAGAAGCCTCCACAGCCCTGCAGGGAGCCTGGAGCACAGCTCTGCCTAACCATGCTCAGCCCTGGACAGATGCACATGAGTTCCCATCACAGGCTCGAGTGTGACAGTCCCAGGTGCATGCCTGTCATGCCAGCCACCAGGGAGGCTGAGGCAAGAGGAACGTTTGAGGTCAGCCTTGGCAACTTAGACCCCGAGGCAAAGGGGAAATACTTTTACAGGGGTCTCTGAGGGTGTAGCTCAGGTAGGTCACTTGCCTCACAGGCTCAAGGCCCTGGGTTCAATCCCCAGAACCCACGTACACACAAAAAGTGAACTTGGAATATTGTTTAAAATGATGGGTCAGGTACACACAAGGACTTCAATATGACCTCTCAGAGGAGCTCAATTTGAGATCAGACTGAACAAAAGACCACCTGGACCATTGACTCAGTGTCTGAAACCCTCTGTGAGCATGAGAAGCACTGCTGGCAAGACACCAGAGGGCCAAAGCACTTGTTCCCCCTGCAGGGGCGTCTCTTGTCTACAGCCAAAGACTGTTCCCCTCCTGGGGCAGCTGAGAGCAAGCTGGGCCTTGGAGCAAGGACTAGTGCTTTAGATATAGACTATGCAAGCAAGGGGCAATGTCTTTAATAAAACTAAAATTAAAAAGTCACATTGAAAAAATTTTAAAAAGAAGAAAATAAGGTCAAGTAGAGGAAGCCCATTTTCACAGGAAAAAATCCCCCACTGAAAAGCATAAGAATAGATACCAAGAAAAATACCAACAAAAACAGTGTGCTCCCACTATGTATCTACTCAACATGCAAAAGTTAGAAAGCTAGATAATACAATCCTGGCCACAGGTAGAGCTATGCAGAAGAGCCACCTGGCAGTGCTTAGTCAAAGAAGTAAACATGCACACTTTGACCTAGAAATTCCACCTGTGTGTAAACCAGGCGGTGCTTAAGCAGTTTCACAAGGGGACATGCACAGGGAAATTTATCCTCAGGTTCTTATAGACTTGTCTGTGCTTACAGGGAGTTGATGGTTGTCAAGATGCCCACAGCTGCGAAAGTCAAAAGCTAAAAAATAATAGATGCCAACCTGGATATATTAATAATCCCGTATCTATGATGACCTTCATAAGGTAGCTTCCCAACTTCTGTGTGGAAGTGTGTTTCTCCTTGGCCCTTACACTGTTGTGGAGACCACTAGGAGTTCAGCTTTGTGCAGGATCATCTGACCTGGACTTTTGGCAAGACCTGTACAGCCCTCACACATGCTCAGATGCTACAGGACTTTTCAGACCAGTCCAGACAACAGTAGGCATCCATTCATTGTCTGCACTCTACAGATTCCTAGATGCACGACATTCATTACCATCAAATGCAGAATTTTCATCAAAAACTAATATATATATCATTCCAATCTGAATCAAGAAAATCGGAAATATCCCCAAATCCAAAGAGTGGATCCCCATTGTGATGCTACAAGTTGAAAATTCCACAGCTGACCTCATGGGATGGTTCACAGTCAAAAGACAGCTGCATGAAAAATATTACATGACCTTCCTGCTATGTGAAAAGTGGCATGTGAAGTACACATGCATGTCTTCCTCAGACATGGGTTCATTTGCAAGACACCTTGTGCAATTGAAAATACTCCAAAAGGGGAGAAATCAGAACCATGTCTCCAAAGTATTTCAGCAGAGACCAACTCCATCTGTCTATCTATCTCTCAGTGAGTGTGTGTGCTCTTGTGTGTGTTTGTGTGTCTTTGTTTGTGTTTGTACCATCATAGCTGATACTTCATTGCCCCCATTGGAAAACAGACTCAGATAATGCCATCTGCCAAACTCCTAAAAACCAAAGTTCTTGCTGATAGAATGAAACATTCCTTCCTGTTGGTTTGGATGTGTCCTTTAGGAATCACTGCTACATTTAGTATACTCAAATCATCACAGTAGATCAGGTAACAAATCATATATATTTTAAAATAATAATAATATATTAATGGAAATAACAAATACAGGATAGAGTAACAACTGTGTTACTAAACAAGGTCAAGGACAATGGCAAACTATAGATTCAAACTTTGAAGAAAATAGTAATCAATGTAAATATTCCTGGGCTGCCTCAGCCCCGCCCAGGCACACAGCAACAGAATGGTTTTGCAAGCATCCTCAGGAGGGCAGGAGCCTTCTTTGCAGGACGAGAGGGAGGTTGAGGCTCGATCCACCCATCATTCTTTTGGGAGAGGCTCCTTTTCCTCAGCACAAAGTTGGATTTTTTGTGAGGATTCTTGGCATCAAATACGTTGGCCTCTGCTGGAATCCTCAGCTCTGGGGAGAGAGGGGTGTACAAAAAGAAGGTGGCACTCAGGAGGTGCTCCCTAGGACACGCCAACATCTGAGAGCCTGTGCCAGAAAAGGCCAGAGCCACACACCTGAGAGCTCTCCAATTCAGCACCAATACCAACAAAGACAGCCTCCACAGTCCTCCCTGAGGAAGAACTAGGCAGAGCACTTCAACAGACCTAATGTCTGTTCCTACCGAAGGCTTTGGACTCCAGAATATCTCAGGTCCTCTTGCATCTGCCAAAGCACACCACTAAGGTTTGCATCTGAAATCTCCCACAAAAGGCTCCTGTGCCGAAGATTCAGTCCCCACATGAGCCATCTTCATAGGTGGGTTTGGAGGGAAGCATTGGATGGTGAGTGCTCTGATGTCAACATGAAATTCTCATTCAAGATGAATACACTACTGGGGGGTGGGAGGGACTGGAAGAAAGGTTGAGCATGGTTGGAGTAAGACTTAACAGGGTTGTGCCCTGGGCAACAGTACCTTGTTCCTCTTGGCTCCACTGAATCCTCATTCTCCAAGGAGAGGTCCTCCCTCTCCATCTTTCTCTCTCTCCCTCTCTGCCAGCCTCGTTCTCTCTCTCCCAGTCTATGCCTTTGTGGCAAGGGCTGAGGAGCTCTCCACTGCCACACACTAGAGCTTTATGGACAGCCTCAGTGCACAACCAAAGAGAAAGCTATGAAACCCAGAGAAAAAAGGCCTAGGATTCCTCCTCTGAGTTATTTTCCTCAAGTATGGCCACAGTGAGGACAGGCTGACCAGCACGGATACCACGTTAGAGCCATGCTTCTGCGTTGGTGGAGCCCGCCTCCATGTGAACCAGGCTTCTGAGAATGGAGGCCACATTCCAAATACTGCCCTACTGAGAACAATGGTTCCAAAGACCAGCAAAGGGACTGCTTCCCTCCAACATGGCGTATGGCCCAGTGGTGCCATGACCCCGAGTGGGGGAATACAACAGCCGCTTCTCCTTCCTCTGAACATGTGTTTCCTGTCGCCCTCCTCTAACCTAGAGCCTGTTCTCCATCCCTTCTGGGTTGGATGTGGAGATCTCTGCTATGAATTTCTTAGGCTACCAAGGCCCCAGACAGACTTCCTCTTCCATAGACTCTACTAACCTAACAGTAGGTTAAGATAGGAGACAAGTGATCCTAGAACTCATAGGGATGGTGGTCTTCAGGGTACATAGGCTGGGATAATGGCTGCTGTGGTGTTTGGCTCACAAAAACCAACCAACCAACCAACGAAAAAGGGCTGGCATTATTATCAGATGAGCTCTGTGGCTACGTGCTCAGGAAGCCCTCATCTGACTTTAGTTAGGGATCACAACCTGGCTATTGTGATCACTCCTTGCCTAGTGGACTCAGGTGCGTAAGACCATGGAATTTATGCAAAAACAGATGATTCAGGCTGTCTCCCAGGCTGTGTTTTCTTCCCAATTTCATCCTGTTACTGCTTGCTAGAATCCTGGCAATGCTCTGCCCAGGCAGTGGTTTTTTGGTCACACAGAAGGCTTTCAATAGTACTGCTTCAGTCCACAAAATGCCAGTTCCCTCTTTAGCCCATGCATTCCCATGTTCCTTTGAAACCACTCCTATCCCAGACCATGAAAACATACTGCTCCTGGAGAGAGGCTTTCCTCCTCACTCCTCAAAGATGTCAGCTTTGGATGCCTGTTCATGTCCAGGGGAGGGCACCTGGTGGGGAGCTGCAATATCCACCACCGGGGTATACCATTGGACCTCAAGACCTTCCACCAGCAGAAGTGCAGTTGGCTTTGTGCACGAACCCAACACACCTGTTGGAGTGTTCTTGGGGGTCAGAGACTACTCTTTGTTGCTAAGAGTTGACCTGAGTCCACATCCTGACCCTTGCTCTCTGCTATCTGATTGTCTCACTTACTCTGACGGCGAGAGATGATTTGGCCCAGCTCATAATCCTCTGGATTCTCCTCAGTAAGGAAGTGTAGGTCGAGGGCGCTGCGGATGACGACAGGAGCCCTATCGTGGCAGGTCACCTGGAGCAGCATGGGAGACAGGCCTTCAGGAAATGGGCCTTGAAGTGACTACTCAAGGACAGTGGGCAGGGGCATTCTGGAGGCACCTCCACTCTAAATACAAGGGCAACATCCATGACCCTACTACCCGAGGCTGACCTCCTGCTCATCGTGTGGGCTCTTCCCACAGGCTACTAGCCCAATCCTTGTACATAGGACTTCCTGGGCCTGCCATTGCTCTTTGTGGAGCTGCACTCCTCTCGGAGTGAAAGGACCCCACTACCTGCATACAGATGCAATCTCATCCCACAAGTTGGGAGGAATGGGACAATAGCCTCCAAGATCCCAGGTCTGCCCGAGGATGCAGGCGGCATTGGGAATGGCCTAGGCACAAAACCTAGAGGCTTTGGTCTGGATTGCCAGGGCCAAAAACAGACCCAGGAACATGACCACACACAGGAGAGCTGAAAGATAGCCACGAGAGCTCCTGGCCTCCAGAGGCTCAGTGCTGGCTGGGATGTAGGAGGCCACCTCATCCGGCAAGGGTGGTCATTGGGTTACCTGGACATTTAGTGTGCTTGCTCCACATCCATATCGACTCTGCAGAGAGACTCTCTCAGCTCCTTGTTCAAGGAACATGGAGAACCTCACACTGCTGTCCTCCTCCATAGACGTCAGCATCCCATACAAGGGAACCTGCAACCTAGTTCCTGTCCTATTCTCATCTGTCACCCATACCTGTCCCTGCCCTTCTGGACTGCATGCTGCCACCTGACACACAGACTCCCTCAGACATGGCAGTGGACAAGCTGCTGCACTCGCTCATCTCAGCTCCAGCCCTTCACACTGACCTCTCCCTTCTTGATTCCCATCTATCCTCCTGATCATCCAGAAGCTCCAAATTCAAGAGGGCATGAGTAGTCCATGGTATTGGACCAGTGTCTGCTCCCCACCCAGGTGTAAGCACCACGGGACACCCCTGCTCCCAGGCTTACCAGAACACTCTTGGCCATCTCTGGACTTTGTGTTTCTAAGTGGACACGAATTAAGCAGGTGTCTCCCACCTGCTTGTGGGAAAGCGGCCTGGAGGACTTGCAGGTTGATTCTGAGAACTGTGGGGGATGGAACATCAGCAAACCCAGAAACAGAAAGCCACCCCAGACTGTCAGTTGGCTCTATGGGCTTCCAGCAAATATGTCCAGGTGCTGAGGCTTCTTATTTCCTCAGGTCGGAGTGGAATGGCAGCACATGCACAGCTTGAATAAGGTAGGTGTTTACCTCCTTTCCCTTGACCTGGGGGCGTTTCCTCACCATGAAATATTGTATTCCCAGATTCATGGACGGACACACGAGTGAGTGGTCAGAGACCTTGATTTCTGCAGAGCGAAGTGGAGAGAATTGTTAGGTGGCACTCAAGGATTATACCACAAAACACCCACAACCCCTGAGAGTCTCCGCCAGGCCCATCACACTTTGGTATTTTGGGGCCAAGGCCCACTTTCTCTTGGCTGTCAGTTATCCTGAGCCCACTGTGGATCATGTCTCCCCACTGTCTGATTGTCCTACTTACTCTCATCCTCAGACATCATATACAGCAGCTCAAAGTTGTCCACATCCTCATGCTGCAACAAATTTTGGTCCAAGGCCCTGCGGATGAGGCTTGTCACCGTCTCCTGAAAGGTCACCTGGATCAGGGTGGGACAAATGTCATCAGAGAATGGCTTTTAGAAGAGCTACCCAGAAGACTGTGGTCAAACATTCAGGAGAAATCTCAGCTACATATACAAGGGCACAATCTTGTTATCCTGCTACCTGAGTGTGTCCTCCATATACCACCTGGGTTCTTGCAATGTGCTACTAGAACAATCCTGGTACAAATATCTGCCTGTACCTGCCATCTCCCCTCCCCCTGGGGAGCCACATTCCACTCATGTCAAAGGACCAAACTGCCTATGCACAGACACACTCTCATCTCACTGAGATGAGAGCAATGGGCCAGGGATCTGCGCACCAAGTGTGATCTGGGATGCAGGCTGCCTTTGTGGGTGCAAGAGGCAGATGCACTGAAAATTTGGGTCCTGACTGCCACGACACAAAACAGACTCAGATACAAGAGTGTGCACTTGAGTGCTTCATGATAGCTTTGAGAGGCCCTGGCCTCTGGAAGCTCGGTGCGGGTCTGGTTGTCATGATGTACTTGACTCAGCACTGGCAGTCACTGAACATGTCTCCTCTGCAGCTGGACACCTGCAGCATTAGCGTGTCTACTGCACATCCATAGAAATTCTGCCAAGAACCCCTTTAGCTCCGTATTTACCTACATGCAAAGCCTAACATTCCGAAGCTTTGGCATGACCCCCCAGGTGATCCCGACCCCAAATTCCTACACCTAGTCATGCTAAGGAGGTTCTCTTCCCTGCCACCAGGAACACATCCCCTCCTACACATGTGACAAGTCACTGCCACCTCCTCTGCTCCAACTTCACTCATTGAGAATACCAAGTTCTAGGCACTGCAGCCTGCACCCTGGACATATCTCTGCCTTCATCTGTCCACAGCACTTCCGTCTGCACTTCTGGCCTGCAAAACCCACAATACACAGGCCCACTCACCACTGAAGCTGGGCATGCTGATGCTCTCCCTCCTCAGGTCAAGCCCTTAAGACGGACCTCTCTCTTCTTTATTTCCCACCATAGCCCTGGGGTTGGCTGTGTCTCCTGCCTTCCACTGTGTGGACACCCAGGAGGCAGCCCTGCTGTCGGGCTTACCGGGATGCGCTTTGTCTCCCTCAGGCTCTGTCCCTCTAGGAGGACGTGAACAACGCGGCTGTCTTCCACCTGCTCGCTGGAGTGAAGCAGTGAGGAGCTGCTACTCACAGCTGCTGGGGTCCTGGATGCCACTGCCACAGAAGGTTCCAAGAACTGTGGGGGATGACAACATCAGCAAAGCCCAGCAACTGCACCCCACCCAGCCTGGCAGTTGGCTCTGTGGGCATTCTACAACATCCATCCAGAACCTGAGGTTCTTGTCCCCTTGGAGGATGTGGAGTGGCACCAGGAGTAAAGACTGAAGAAGGTGGCTGTTTTGGGAACAAGAGATCCAGCACCTGCTGGGTGGGGATGAAATCCCAGGAGATTAACCCCATGTTGCTGCTGAAATGTAGGTTCCTCCCACAAATGACAGGCAGGAGCTCATTCCTAAGCTGGTCCTGCCTGTAAGGTTCAAGGCTCTGAACCCTGAAGGGCTCCTCCGTGTTCTGATCATTTTCACCCTGGGTTGGGACCAAGAATGGTGGGTTCAAAATGGAAATGGTGACAAACAGAAAAATGACTTGTGCCAATACACTAGAGTCAAAGCACAATGGGACAGTTCCCATCAGTACAAACACACACACACACACACACACACACACACACAGAGTCAGAATAGGAGTCCTGGGCCATTCATCAGGGATCAGACTAGAGGGCCTGCTGGGCTCACCTGCCCTGTGCTACTCACTGTTACTCTTGAGCTCCTCTGCGACAATCGCCAGAGGCTCTGGCGTCTAAGATGAAGCCTCACCCAGTGTATCCACAAAAGGGCTAGTTGGCCCCCTGAGATTCCTGGGAGCCTGAGGCTCGGCATTGTCTGCAACCACAGGAGAACATCCTTCTCCCTCCAGTGGCTCCAACCAAGTGAGCTCGGATGGCTTGGTCAGTGAAGTGGGTGCCTGGATACCAGGGTTCCATGTTCTGTTTGATCCATTGTCAAGGCAATGATGTCATTTCCTGTGCCCATACCTGAGCCTCTTTTCACATAAGACCACTTTCAACAGCCGTATGGGCTGCCGATTTCTCCTCCATGCCTACCCATCTCAGGTGCGCAGGTGTTCATCAACAACTACCCAAACATCCCCACCAGCATCTGCCCTGCTTGGTGCCACTAGAGTTCCAGCTTGGAGCCTTCAAAAATGCATTCACAACCAGTCCTTCCCTCTCAGCAGCTTTTGGACCCTGGTCCCATCATTGTGCAACTCATGGTGTGCCCAGTCTTTTCTGGAAAGTAGGGTAGCATCTAATCTCTAGGGTTTATTGTGTCTATTGGCCCATAACACCCTCTGTTCTCTCTGAAACCAGAGATGGGACTCACAGGTGGCTAAAGCACAAATGTAGAGATGGGATAATCACAAGAAAGGGAGAGACAAAGAATGCACCCTAACTCCATCAGGCCTGTGTCCCACACAGGGACATGGCCAATGTCCGTCCCATCGTGGCTGCAGTTCCCTCTCTACACCATGGCAAGTTGGAGGGGACTGAGATGCAGAGGCTGCTCCCCTCTGCCATAGAACTTCCCAAGGCTTCTCCTAAGATTTCAAATGGGCCAAGTGTGTCTAGTGTTGGGGTCTCACAGAGACTCCGAGGTACCACAGCATCCTGCTGCCCAGAACTGGTTCACCCCTCACCTCAAGGGGGCTCAGCCTCTGGATTCATGGGAATTGAAGTGGGTACAGGTGATGGGATATCACCTCCAAGACTGAGTTATGCCAAGTCCATGACCCCTGTCTGCATCCCTGTCTCCAGCACCACTCCCCCCTCTCTCTTTCCTCCTCAGAGCAAACAAATCCATTTAGCAAGTGTGTCCTGTGATAAAGACATGACGGTCACCCATCCTCTCATTACAAAAACACTGAGGCTCAGCCAACATGGATCCTACAGGGAACACAGGCATAAACTCAGACTCCGATCTTCCCAGCCGAGCCTCAGTGGAGCCTGGACTCCCAGCCTCCTGAGTCAAGGAAACAGAGGTTCCTAGCCGAGCCACCTTGGATGCAGCCGCACACAAACTGAACTCATCAATGCCCCTTGCTCTCAGTTGTGAGTAAGAGGGGAAGTGGTGTTTCACAACCCTGGACATCAAGTGCAGTCTCCAGGCTTTGGGGTGTGCCCTGGCCTCTGTCTATCTGCCCAGGCTCTCCAACCCACACTGGCCTCTTACCCAACCTCCTCCTAGGGCCAAACTCAATCCTGCCTCTCAATTTCTGCTGCCTTCCCCAACACACTGCTCCCCAAAATGAGCAGGGCTGGCTCTCGGTTATCATGCTGGTGCCAGCAGCAATGCCACCCCACTGACATAATTCTGAGTCCCAACCTAGGCACTCCAGCTGTCTTTGCCACACCTGGCCTGTTTGGGCTCTGGCTCTTGCTCTTTTCTTTCATGTGCATGTGTTTTGAGGTTTTGAGTTTCTCCCACTGCAGAACTGCAGCTGTGGCAGGGTAGAGCTCATGAGGGTGACATTCTGAGCCACATCCAATCCCATCAGGACTGTTCACTGGGGTGACTGCTGGAACACAGTGATGAGTGAACACATGGGAGGTGGTTGGACCCACCTTGCCTCTGAGTGGCTTCCTTTCAGGACAGGAATGTAGGCATGGGAGCCCCTGGCGTGGGATGCTTTGCACAAGGCGTGACCATGGGCTCTCTTTCCTGGCAAAAATGGCTCCACTCAGCATGGAGAGCACTGTCATTCCTGGTGGCTAACAACAGCCCTGGACCCCAGAAAGGAACCCACACTCAAGATTAACGTCTGAGTGTGCGTGTCCTCGAGGAAATGAGGTCTCCTGATCCCAGGTGCAAAGGGGTAAGTCCTCTAACTCCAGGGGCCATGAAGGGACATCTGAGTTTCCCTCGTCCTTCTTTCCCTCTCTAACTAACCACAGTTAGGACCCTGGCCTCATTCCCCAGTGAGGATCATTAGGCTCCATAAAGGACAGTCTCTAAGATGCTCAGTGGACCAACACCCTCTGCACAACCCATAACCCTATTCACCCAAGAGGCAAGAGGATTTCTATTCAGGAAAACCAGGAAAGGGAGAGCCTTTCTCAAGGACACAAGGACATTAGTGAGTGAGGGAGTGATTAATGGATGGAGAACTATTTCCAACACCAACTTCCAGGAGCATATATGGCGCCCTGGAGAATTCTGCAGTGTGTTGGTGATTAAGGAGAACGTGGGAATTCAGGGGTCACTAGGTCCTCTCAGCCATAAGGAGGGAAACTGCCATAAAGGAACTAGGACAAGGGTGCGAGGAATGCTCACTGGTGGGAGATCGGAAGGAAGGAAAGTGTACTCATTAGAAAAGTGTCGCCTGAAAATTCTTAGCCAGCCAAAAGTCGTGCGAACTTGTGTGGGAAAAGAGTCTTTGCACAGTGATGAAGCTAAGAGCTCACATGATGGAACACAGCATCAACTGGGACCAAATCCAATATCTGATATTCTTGTAGGAAGAGGAGAGTCTGGACCCAGATACCAGGGAGACTGGGGGATACCGGATATGTGAGGTTGGAGCCAGGGCGGGATGCCCATATGGGAACCACAGATCGTGGGCAGCAATAGGAGAGTGGGCAAGGGCTGGGAGAGTTGGGGAGACAGTCCCCTTGAAACCTGGGAGGGGTTATGGCACTGGGACAGCCCAACACCTACTGTGTTGAGCCTCTGGAGCTCAACGGAAGACACTTCCTCTGTTGTCGGCCACCCAGTTAACAGAGTTTGGTTGCAGCAGCCTAGGACCCAGCTGAAGGTCTGAGCATGTTGGCCATGCAGGTTGGATCTGGACCACAGACACCCTCATCAGAGATTGTAGGGTCTCAGCCCTGAGGCAAGACAGGCACTAAGTCAGGCCAGGTGGGGAAACGGATAGGCACACACTCTGGGGGCTGGTGCCTGTGTTACTGGGAGCACTTCTGATCGCAATTCCCTGATCTGCTGCCAACACAGGCTACAGAGGAGGGTACAGAAACACAGACCACGGATCTGCCCCACTCAGTGGGCCCAGGCCAACACCACACCCAGCAGCCTCGTGCCATACCCAATGAGTCTCGAAGCGGCCCCCTCTTCCCATCCTGAGAGCTCTTCCCTTCCTCATGTGCCAATAGCTCCCTACTGTCACTGGCAATATCTACTCTGTGAGATGTCAACATCCGTGGGTACGGTTCTCTCATCCCAGGACAGTGTGGTCCCACACACCCTGGTGAAATGGGCCACCTGGAGGCTGGACCTGGAGGTTGTTGAGGCTGAATGGCAGCGGTGGTCCTCTGGCACTTAATATTATTTAAGTTAAAAAAAAAAAACAAAAACAAAAACAAAAAACGGGTCTTGGTGCTCAAAAATGTTTGATTTGCATATTCTCATCCCCTAACCCCAATATTTTCATTATTTCCTCACATATGAAATCTTACTAGCATAAAGGTAATTTCGTATTAAACAAAGTGGATTGAAATAACATTGGTAAAAATAATCAATCACCATACTTTCAATTTTTGTTCTGCTTTCCTATTAGAAACCACTTGGATACAAGAGAACAGAGGACAGACTCATGGAAATGCTTGAAATGACAAGAAGCTCCCACTCAAGCTCAGCATTCAGTCCTGGACAGGGTAAGACCAGGCCACTTTGACATCTGTGCCAAAGAGTCTACCAGACAGAATCCTCTGACTGATCCCTGACTGAGCCATAGGAACTGGCTAGAAAAGCCTTCACATCCTCAATACATTCTTCACGTCAGAATACTTGACAACCATTGATATCCATCTCTCGTTAACTTGCTCCCCAGCCAACATTTCTTCAACAAATTCAAAGGAGTAACTTATGCAAGCACACAGAAAGGGGTGTTCACTACACACATCCATGTGCAAAAAAGACAACTGGTATTTCTTGTTTGGGCTATTTCAAATGAAATCCCTTCTGCATGACCTCCACAAACCAAAGGAAAACATTTGTGAAATTCCCACGTAGAAGACAAGATACACTTGCCAAGGAGGCAGTGGCAAGAATTTTGACACTCCAAATGTAGAGTGTGTGTTTAGGAAGCAGTCACAGTTTCCATGAGAGAGTCCCATGAAATCAATTAGGAAGATCCATGCTCTAGCCCTACCATGCAAGTGATGTGACTTGAAAGAGTCACTTAGTCTTAGTAACCATCATCACTAACAACTAAGTCAATGAATAAAGGTCCTCAGGTGCCAAGCTACAAAATGTGGGATGAGCATGGATGAGGATGGGTGGGAGAAGTCTCCAACTCTAACACAATTAGGGAAGGATGTGCTGACCTCAAGTGGCTGGGGGGCTGGGATCCTGCCACAGAGGGGGATTCCAAACCTCTCATCCCCTGACCCAGGCCAGAAGACCAGGTAGAGTCCAAGGACCCTGGGGTGGCCCAATGGCAATAAAGGTCAAAAGGAACTAGGGATCTGCCTGGTCCCTCAATCCCCTACTCTGAGCAGGGCTGCATGACAAGGCCAGAGGCCATCCACAGCAATCTGCCTTTACAGGAAAAGAGGGACTGCAGGCTGCCTCTGGCTCACTGAATCAGGGTGGTGTTTTCATAAAGCAAGACCACTTCCTCACATTTGACCAGCAGCTCATGTGTTGACAGCACAATGACTGACTTGACTCAGGCCCTGATGAATGAAATAGAAAATTCATAGCAAACCCATCTTTAGCTCTTCCACATCATCAGGGGCTCTGATTCAATTCCGTCCAGAAAGGTGTCTGAAATGATTTCTAAACATGCTGGGGACTCACCTCTGTGTGGAACTTTTCAGGAAAAAGGGGATCAAATCTCATGAAGCAACTCTTCTCTCTTCTAGCCCATGGGCAATGCAAGGAACCTGCATGATACCAGAGGCTCACTTCTCTCTTCTCATGTCTTCTGGAAAGGATTCGTTAATGCTTCCTGCAAGGTGAAGCAGAAACCTGCATCCCCAGCTGCACAGAAGTGTTTTAGGGCAGTGTCTCCCTTAAAACCCAAAAATAAAAAAAACAGGTCATTCAACAGGCACATGGATTCGAGTACATGTTCAATGATCCCTCCTCCCTGGAGCCTTCCACATGCCCATCTTCCACATTCACAGAGCAATGCTTGGCCATTCTCAAGACCAGGAGACCATGATGCTCATCACCAGGAAGTCAATAAGGAACATGAAGAGAGCAGCATGGATTGCAGAAGGTGGCACATCAAGGATCTTCAGCTCTGCTGCTAGAACACAAGAGCTTAACTTCAGTATTGACTTTTTGCCAACTACCAAGTACGATAGCAGTGTCAAGCCCAATATGCAGATATGCAAGTAGTAGGTGACACCCCGCATCCATTCACAAAAGTGGGCAACATCTGCATCAGAACAAGGAAGTATCTTACCCTTACTCATAAAAATCATCAGAAACAAAATAAAATGGATGCAAGACTTCTCATTTCACTATTAGGTAGCTGTTGGAATTCCCTATTAAATAATACCTCCTCCAAAATAAAAAGTATCTCAGACATGTGTCAACTATTCAATGGATGACATTTTAAAAACTATGGACTTTACTTAATATTTATGTATGCTATATCCCTGCCTAAGGCTCTATGAGAAAGGAGCACATAGAATTGGATCTTTGAAAATCTCAGATTTGCTGATAAATATTACTGCTGATCTCAGGCATGGCGAAGTGAAAAGTGGGACTTTGGATATTCCAAGAATGCTATGTTGTGGGATTGGTGTCCCTGATTCATACATAGCATATGGTTTCTATGAAATCCAGTGAGGGAGCAGGAGTAACGAAGCTGATTGCACAGATGACCTCAGGGAATACTGACAGATAGGCCAAATGAAAAATATGCTCCAGCTAACCATTGGTATTTGGGCTTCTGATCCCAGTCCTGTTTTTAAAAAAGGTGCAGACAGGCAGTGTTCATTAAAAACTGTCTACCATGTAAAAGTGGGTAATTTAAATGGCATCTAGTTACACATCTGATAAAATGGTCTGGCAACATATGAATTTCATTCTAACAACAACAACAACAACAAAACATAGAAAATGAGACATAAAGATAAAACCTTGTCTTCACCAGGATGCCTAAAAATAGGTTTTATTTGGCTCATGCCAATAAATATCTTTCAATAGAATTTCTGATTTCTGAATGAATCCATTCAACTTCATACTGCACAGATCACAAGGTTTTCTTTACAGAATATTCTCTTCTTCTTCTTAAAGCCTCACATAGAAAATGTCTCACAGGACATAGGAGGGGAATGACCCAAAGGATGAGAGAATGGCTGGAACCGTTCTCAAATGTGCCCATGTAGCCTAAAGTTTGAAGGCATCTAATTGTACTCTAAAACAATTATGAACCTATTCGATCCATTATTAATAAATATCACCACTTTACCACTTGAACCAAATCACAGAAAATTGGAAACAGATGATCATTGGCTTTGATACCTTTACTTCTGTTTCATTACTCAGAGTCGATCAACTCTATACTTCAAGTGACACAGATTTATTACAGAATGCCTAAGATCCTAAGGATCTATTTTAGCTCAGCCCATGGTATTGCTTCATTATTTTATTATTTTGTAAGTAATAAAATATAACTTCATGTGGGATGATATATTCAAGCCATGAATATATCATCCAACATTGTTCTTCCCAAAATATTAGCCCAATTTCTGCGTGCGCTCACTTACTGTTCAGGAATTTTACTAATTGTTTGACGGTTCTAGAGGACCTGTTAGACTCCTAATGGACAAACCATACAACATACTCCAGAGAACGGACGAGTGCCATAAGAAGAAAATAAGGTCAGCCTACAGCAATGGGCAGCTGCCTGCCCTCGGCTGGGAGGAGCCCTGGCCATGGCACCAGGGCTGCTGGGCAGCAGAAGCCTCCACAGCCCTGCAGGGAGCCTGGAGCACAGCTATGCCTAACCATGCTCAGCCCTGGACAGATGCACATGAGTTCCCATCACAGGCTTGAGTGTTTCAGTCCCAGGTGCATGCCTGTCATGCCAGCCACCAGGGAGGCTGAGGCAAGAGGAACGTTTGAGGTCAGCCTTGGCAACTTAGACCACGAGGCAAAGGGGAAATACATTTACAGGGGTCTCTGAGGGTGTAGCTCAGGTAGGTAACTTGCCTCACAGGCTCAAGGCCCTGGGTTCAATCCCCAGAACCCACGTACACACAAAAAGTGAACTTGGAATATTGTTTAAAATGATGGGTCAGGTACACACAAGGACTTCAATATGACCTCTCAGAGGAGCTCAATTTGAGATCAGACTGAACAAAAGACCACCTGGACCATTGACTCAGTGTCTGAAACCCTCTGTGAGCATGGGAAGCACTGCTGGCAAGACACCAGAGGGCCAAAGCACTTGTGCCCCCTGCAGGGGCGTCTCTTGTCTACCGCCAAAGACTGTTCCCCTCCTGGGGCAGCTGAGAGCAAGCTGGGCCTTGGAGCAAGGACTAGTGCTTTAGATATAGACTATGCAAGCAAGGGGCAATGTCTTTAATAAAACTAAAATTAAAAAGTCACATTGAAAAAATTTTAAAAAGAAGAAAATAAGGTCAAGTAGAGGAAGCCCAATTTCACAGGAAAAAATCCCCCAGTGAAAAGCATCAGAATAGATACCAAGAAAAATACCAACAAAAACAGTGTGCTCCCACTATGTATCTACTCAACATGCAAAAGTTAGAAAGCTAGATAATACAATCCTGGCCACAGGTAGAGCCATGCAGAAGAGCCACCTGGCAGTGCTTAGTCAAAGAAGTAAACATGCACACTTTGACCTAGAAATTCCACCTGTGTGTAAACCAGGCGGTGCTTAAGCAGTTTCACAAGGGGACATGCACAGGGAAATTTATCCTCAGGTTCTTATAGAGTTGTCTGTGCTTACAGGGAGTTGATGGTTGTCAAGATGCCCACAGCTGCGAAAGTCAAAAGCTAAAAAAATAATAGACGCCAACCTGGATATATTAATAATCCCGTATCTATGATCACCTTCATAATTTAGCTTCCCAACTTCTGTGTGGAAGTGTGTTTCTCCTTGGCCCTTACACTGTTGTGGAGACCACTAGGAGTTCAGCTTTGTGCAGGATCATCTGACCTGGACTTTTGGCAAGACCTGTACAGCCCTCACACATGCTCAGATGCTACAGGACTTTTCAGACCAGTCCAGACAACAGTAGGCATCCATTCATTGTCTGCACTCTACAGATTCCTAGATGCACGACATTCATTACCATCAAATGCAGAATTTTCATCAAAAACTAATATATATATATATCATTCCAATCTGAATCAAGAAAATCGGAAATATCCCCAAATCCAAAGAGTGGATCCCCATTGTGATGCTACAAGTTGAAAATTCCACAGCTGACCTCATGGGATGGTTCACAGTCAAAAGACAGCTGAATGAAAAATATTACATGACCTTCCTGCTATGTGAAAAGTGGCATGTGAAGTACACATGCATGTCTTCCTCAGACATGGGTTCATTTGCAAGACACCTTGTGCAATTGAAAATACTCCAAAAGGGGAGAAATCAGAACCATGTCTCCAAAGTATTTCAGCAGAGACCAACTCCATCTGTCTATCTATCTCTCAGTGAGTGTGTGTGCTCTTGTGTGTGTTTGTGTGTCTTTGTTTGTGTTTGTACCATCATAGCTGATACTTCATTGCCCCCATTGGAAAACTGACTCAGATAATGCCATCTGCCAAACTCCTAAAAACCAAAGTTCTTGCTGATAGAATGAAGCATTCCTTCCTGTTGGTTTGGATGTGTCCTTTAGGAATCACTGCTACATTTAGTATACTCAAATCATCACAGTAGATCAGGTAACAAAAACATATATATTTTAAAATAATAATAATATATTAATGGAAACAACAAATACAGGATAGAGTAACAACTGTGTTACTAAACAAGGTCAAGGACAATGGCAAACTATAGATTCAAACTTTGAAGAAAATAGTAATCAATGTAAATATTCCTGGGCTGCCTCAGCCCCGCCCAGGCACACAGCAACAGAATGGTTTTGCAAGCATCCTCAGGAGGGCAGGAGCCTTCTTTGCAGGACGAGAGGGAGGTTGAGGCTCGATCCACCCATCATTCTTTTGGGAGAGGCTCCTTTTCCTCAGCACAAAGTTGGATTTTTTGTGAGGATTCTTGGCATCAAATACGTTGGCCTCTGCTGGAATCCTCAGCTCTGGGGAGAGAGGGGTGTACAAAAAGAAGGTGGCACTCAGGAGGTGCTCCCTAGGACACGCCAACATCTGAGAGCCTGTGCCAGAAAAGGCCAGAGCCACACACCTGAGAGCTCTCCAATTCAGCACCAATACCAACAAAGACAGCCTCCACAGTCCTCCCTGAGGAAGAACTAGGCAGAGCACTTCAACAGACCTAATGTCTGTTCCTACCGAAGGCTTTGGACTCCAGAATATCTCAGGTCCTCTTGCATCTGCCAAAGCACACCACTAGGGTTTGCATCTGAAATCTCCCACAAAAGGCTCCTGTGCCGAAGATTCAGTCCCCACATGAGCCATCTTCATAGGTGGGTTTGGAGGGAAGCATTGGATGGTGAGTGCTCTGATGTCAACATGAAATTCTCATTCAAGATGAATGCACTACTGGGGGGTGGGAGGGACTGGAAGAAAGGTTGAGCATGGTTGGAGTAAGACCTAAACAGGGTTGTGCCCTGGGCAACAGTACCTTGTTCCTCTTGGCTCCACTGAATCCTCATTCTCCAAGGAGAGGTCCTCCCTCTCCATCTTTCTCTCTCTCCCTCTCTGCCAGCCTCGTTCTCTCTCTCCCAGTCTATGCCTTTGTGGCAAGGGCTGAGGAGCTCTCCACTGCCACACACTAGAGCTTTATGGACAGCCTCAGTGCACAACCAAAGAGAAAGCTATGAAACCCAGAGAAAAAAGGCCTAGGATTCCTCCTCTGAGTTATTTTCCTCAAGTATGGCCACAGTGAGGACAGGCTGACCAGCACGGATACCACGTTAGAGCCATGCTTCTGCGTTGGTGGAGCCCGCCTCCATGTGAACCAGGCTTCTGAGAATGGAGGCCACATTCCAAATACTGCCCTACTGAGAACAATGGTTCCAAAGACCAGCAAAGGGACTGCTTCCCTCCAACATGGCGTATGGCCCAGTGGTGCCATGACCCCGAGTGGGGGAATACAACAGCCGCTTCTCCTTCCTCTGAACATGTGTTTCCTGTCGCCCTCCTCTAACCTAGAGCCTGTTCTCCATCCCTTCTGGGTTGGATGTGGAGATCTCTGCTATGAATTTCTTAGGCTACCAAGGCCCCAGACAGACTTCCTCTTCCATAGACTCTACTAACCTAACAGTAGGTTAAGATAGGAGACAAGTGATCCTAGAACTCATAGGGATGGTGGTCTTCAGGGTACATAGGCTGGGATAATGGCTGCTGTGGTGTTTGGCTCACAAAAACCAACCAACCAACCAACGAAAAAGCGCTGGCATTATTATCAGATGAGCTCTGTGGCTACGTGCTCAGGAAGCCCTCATCTGACTTTAGTTAGGGATCACAACCTGGCTATTGTGATCACTCCTTGCCTAGTGGACTCAGGTGCGTAAGACCATGGAATTTATGCAAAAACAGATGATTCAGGCTGTCTCCCAGGCTGTGTTTTCTTCCCAATTTCATCCTGTTACTGCTTGCTAGAATCCTGGCAATGCTCTGCCCAGGCAGTGGTTTTTTGGTCACACAGAAGGCTTTCAATAGTACTGCTTCAGTCCACAAAATGCCAGTTCCCTCTTTAGCCCATGCATTCCCATGTTCCTTTGAAACCACTCCTATCCCAGACCATGAAAACATACTGCTCCTGGAGAGAGGCTTTCCTCCTCACTCCTCAAAGATGTCAGCTTTGGATGCCTGTTCATGTCCAGGGGAGGGCACCTGGTGGGGAGCTGCAATATCCACCACCGGGGTATACCATTGGACCTCAAGACCTTCCACCAGCAGAAGTGCAGTTGGCTTTGTGCACGAACCCAACACACCTGTTGGAGTGTTCTTGGGGGTCAGAGACTACTCTTTGTTGCTAAGAGTTGACCTGAGTCCACATCCTGACCCTTGCTCTCTGCTATCTGATTGTCTCACTTACTCTGACGGCGAGAGATGATTTGGCCCAGCTCATAATCCTCTGGATTCTCCTCAGTAAGGAAGTGTAGGTCGAGGGCGCTGCGGATGACGACAGGAGCCCTATCGTGGCAGGTCACCTGGAGCAGCATGGGAGACAGGCCTTCAGGAAATGGGCCTTGAAGTGACTACTCAAGGACAGTGGGCAGGGGCATTCTGGAGGCACCTCCACTCTAAATACAAGGGCAACATCCATGACCCTACTACCCGAGGCTGACCTCCTGCTCATCGTGTGGGCTCTTCCCACAGGCTACTAGCCCAATCCTTGTACATAGGACTTCCTGGGCCTGCCATTGCTCTTTGTGGAGCTGCACTCCTCTCGGAGTGAAAGGACCCCACTACCTGCATACAGATGCAATCTCATCCCACAAGTTGGGAGGAATGGGACAATAGCCTCCAAGATCCCAGGTCTGCCCGAGGATGCAGGCGGCATTGGGAATGGCCTAGGCACAAAACCTAGAGGCTTTGGTCTGGATTGCCAGGGCCAAAAACAGACCCAGGAACATGACCACACACAGGAGAGCTGAAAGATAGCCACGAGAGCTCCTGGCCTCCAGAGGCTCAGTGCTGGCTGGGATGTAGGAGGCCACCTCATCCGGCAAGGGTGGTCATTGGGTTACCTGGACATTTAGTGTGCTTGCTCCACATCCATATCGACTCTGCAGAGAGACTCTCTCAGCTCCTTGTTCAAGGAACATGGAGAACCTCACACTGCTGTCCTCCTCCATAGACGTCAGCATCCCATACAAGGGAACCTGCAACCTAGTTCCTGTCCTATTCTCATCTGTCACCCATACCTGTCCCTGCCCTTCTGGACTGCATGCTGCCACCTGACACACAGACTCCCTCAGACATGGCAGTGGACAAGCTGCTGCACTCGCTCATCTCAGCTCCAGCCCTTCACACTGACCTCTCCCTTCTTGATTCCCATCTATCCTCCTGATCATCCAGAAGCTCCAAATTCAAGAGGGCATGAGTAGTCCATGGTATTGGACCAGTGTCTGCTCCCCACCCAGGTGTAAGCACCACGGGACACCCCTGCTCCCAGGCTTACCAGAACACTCTTGGCCATCTCTGGACTTTGTGTTTCTAAGTGGACACGAATTAAGCAGGTGTCTCCCACCTGCTTGTGGGAAAGCGGCCTGGAGGACTTGCAGGTTGATTCTGAGAACTGTGGGGGATGGAACATCAGCAAACCCAGAAACAGAAAGCCACCCCAGACTGTCAGTTGGCTCTATGGGCTTCCAGCAAATATGTCCAGGTGCTGAGGCTTCTTATTTCCTCAGGTCGGAGTGGAATGGCAGCACATGCACAGCTTGAATAAGGTAGGTGTTTACCTCCTTTCCCTTGACCTGGGGGCGTTTCCTCACCATGAAATATTGTATTCCCAGATTCATGGACAGACACACGAGTGAGTGGTCAGAGACCTTGATTTCTGCAGAGCGAAGTGGAGAGAATTGTTAGGTGGCACTCAAGGATTATACCACAAAACACCCACAACCCCTGAGAGTCTCCGCCAGGCCCATCACACTTTGGTATTTTGGGGCCAAGGCCCACTTTCTCTTGGCTGTCAGTTATCCTGAGCCCACTGTGGATCATGTCTCCCCACTGTCTGATTGTCCTACTTACTCTCCATCCTCAGACATCATATACAGCAGCTCAAAGTTGTCCATATCCTCATGCTGCAACAAATTTTGGTCCAAGGCCCTGCGGATGAGGCTTGTCACCGTCTCCTGAAAGGTCACCTGGATCAGGGTGGGACAAATGTTATCAGAGAATGGCTTTTAGAAGAGCTACCCAGAAGACTGTGGTCAAACATTCAGGAGAAATCTCAGCTACATATACAAGGGCACAATCTTGTTATCCTGCTACCTGAGTGTGTCCTCCATATACCACCTGGGTTCTTGCAATGTGCTACTAGAACAATCCTGGTACAAATATCTGCCTGTACCTGCCATCTCCCCTCCCCCTGGGGAGCCACATTCCACTCATGTCAAAGGACCAAACTGCCTATGCACAGACACACTCTCATCTCACTGAGATGAGAGCAATGGGCCAGGGATCTGCGCACCAAGTGTGATCTGGGATGCAGGCTGCCTTTGTGGGTGCAAGAGGCAGATGCACTGAAAATTTGGGTCCTGACTGCCACGACACAAAACAGACTCAGATACAAGAGTGTGCACTTGAGTGCTTCATGATAGCTTTGAGAGGCCCTGGCCTCTGGAAGCTCGGTGCGGGTCTGGTTGTCATGATGTACTTGACTCAGCACTGGCAGTCACTGAACATGTCTCCTCTGCAGCTGGACACCTGCAGCATTAGCGTGTCTACTGCACATCCATAGAAATTCTGCCAAGAACCCCTTTAGCTCCGTATTTACATACATGCAAAGCCTAACATTCCGAAGCTTTGGCATGACCCCCCAGGTGATCCCGACCCCAAATTCCTACACCTAGTCATGCTAAGGAGGTTCTCTTCCCTGCCACCAGGAACACATCCCCTCCTACACATGTGACAAGTCACTGCCACCTCCTCTGCTCCAACTTCACTCATTGAGAATACCAAGTTCTAGGCACTGCAGCCTGCACCCTGGACATATCTCTGCCTTCATCTGTCCACAGCACTTCCGTCTGCACTTCTGGCCTGCAAAACCCACAATACACAGGCCCACTCACCACTGAAGCTGGGCATGCTGATGCTCTCCCTCCTCAGGTCAAGCCCTTAAGACGGACCTCTCTCTTCTTTATTTTCCACCATAGCCTTGGGGTTGGCTGTGTCTCCTGCCTTCCACTGTGTGGACACCCAGGAGGCAGCCCTGCTGTCGGGCTTACCGGGATGCGCTTTGTCTCCCTCAGGCTCTGTCCCTCTAGGAGGACGTGAACAACGCGGCTGTCTTCCACCTGCTCGCTGGAGTGAAGCAGTGAGGAGCTGCTACTCACAGCTGCTGGGGTCCTGGATGCCACTGCCACAGAAGGTTCCAAGAACTGTGGGGGATGACAACATCAGCAAAGCCCAGCAACTGCACCCCACCCAGCCTGGCAGTTGGCTCTGTGGGCATTCTACAACATCCATCCAGAACCTGAGGTTCTTGTCCCCTTGGAGGATGTGGAGTGGCACCAGGAGTAAAGACTGAAGAAGGTGGCTGTTTTGGGAACAAGAGATCCAGCACCTGCTGGGTGGGGATGAAATCCCAGGAGATTAACCCCATGTTGCTGCTGAAATGTAGGTCCCTCCCACAAATGACAGGCAGGAGCTCATTCCTAAGCTGGTCCTGCCTGTAAGGTTCAAGGCTCTGAACCCTGAAGGGCTCCTCCGTGTTCTGATCATTTTCACCCTGGGTTGGGACCAAGAATGGTGGGTTCAAAATGGAAATGGTGACAAACAGAAAAATGACTTGTGCCAATACACTAGAGTCAAAGCACAATGGGACAGTTCCCATCAGTACAAACACACACACACACACACACACACACACACACACACACACACACACACAGAGTCAGAATAGGAGTCCTGGGCCATTCATCAGGGATCAGACTAGAGGGCCTGCTGGGCTCACCTGCCCTGTGCTACTCACTGTTACTCTTGAGCTCCTCTGCGACAATCGCCAGAGGCTCTGGCGTCTAAGATGAAGCCTCACCCAGTGTATCCACAAAAGGGCTAGTTGGCCCCCCTGAGATTCCTGGGAGCCTGAGGCTCGGCATTGTCTGCAACCACAGGAGAACATCCTTCTCCCTCCAGTGGCTCCAACCAAGTGAGCTCGGATGGCTTGGTCAGTGAAGTGGGTGCCTGGATACCAGGGTTCCATGTTCTGTTTGATCCATTGTCAAGGCAATGATGTCATTTCCTGTGCCCATACCTGAGCCTCTTTTCACATAAGACCACTTTCAACAGCCCTATGGGCTGCCGATTTCTCCTCCATGCCTACCCATCTCAGGTGCGCAGGTGTTCACCAACAACTACCCAAACATCCCCACCAGCATCTGCCCTGCTTGGTGCCACTAGAGTTCCAGCTTGGAGCCTTCAAAAATGCATTCACAACCAGTCCTTCCCTCTCAGCAGCTTTTGGACCCTGGTCCCATCATTGTGCAACTCATGGTGTGCCCAGTCTTTTCTGGAAAGTAGGGTAGCATCTAATCTCTAGGGTTTAATTAATCTCTAATTAATCTCTAATCTCTGCTCCCCTCTGCCATACAACTTCCCAAGGCTTCTCCTAAGATTTCAAAAGGGCCAAGTGTGTCTAGTGTTGGGGTCTCACAGAGACTCCGAGGTACCACAGCATCCTGCTGCCCAGAACCGGTTCACCCCTCACCTCAAGGGGGCTCAGCCTCTGGATTCATGGGAATTGAAGTGGGTACAGGTGATGGGATATCACCTCCAAGACTGAGTTATGCCAAGTCCATGACCCCTGTCTGCATCCCTGTCTCCAGCACCACTCCCCCCTCTCTCTTTCCTCCTCAGAGCAAACAAATCCATTTAGCAAGTGTGTCCTGTGATAAAGACATGACGGTCACCCATCCTCTCATTACAAAAACACTGAGGCTCAGCCAACATGGATCCTACAGGGAACACAGGCATAAACTCAGACTCCGATCCTCCCAGCCGAGCCTCAGTGGAGCCTGGACTCCCAGCCTCCTGAGTCAAGGAAACAGAGGTTCCTAGCCGAGCCACCTTGGATGCAGCCGCACACAAACTGAACTCATCAATGCCCCTTGCTCTCAGTTGTGAGTAAGAGGGGAAGTGGTGTTTCACAACCCTGGACATCAAGTGCAGTCTCCAGGCTTTGGGGTGTGCCCTGGCCTCTGTCTATCTGCCCAGGCTCTCCAACCCACACTGGCCTCTTACCCAACCTCCTCCTAGGGCCAAACTCAACCCTGCCTCTCAATTTCTGCTGCCTTCCCCAACACACTGCTCCCCAAAATGAGCAGGGCTGGCTCTCGGTTATCATGCTGGTGCCAGCATCAATGCCACCCCACTGACATAATTCTGAGTCCCAACCTAGGCACTCCAGCTGTCTTTGCCACACCTGGCCTGTTTGGGCTCTGGCTCTTGCTCTTTTCTTTCATGTGCATGTGTTTTGAGGTTTTGAGTTTCTCCCACTGCAGAACTGCAGCTGTGGCAGGGTAGAGCTCATGAGGGTGACATTCTGAGCCACATCCAATCCCATCAGGACTGTTCACTGGGGTGACTGCTGGAACACAGTGATGAGTGAACACATGGGAGGTGGTTGGACCCACCTTGCCTCTGAGTGGCTTCCTTTCAGGACAGGAATGTAGGCACGGGAGCCCCTGGCGTGGGATGCTTTGCACAAGGCGTGACCATGGGCTCTCTTTCCTGGCAAAAATGGCTCCACTCAGCATGGAGAGCACTGTCATTCCTGGTGGCTAACAACAGCCCTGGACCCCAGAAAGGAACCCACACTCAAGATTAACGTCTGAGTGTGCGTGTCCTCGAGGAAATGAGGTCTCCTGATCCCAGGTGCAAAGGGGTAAGTCCTCTAACTCCAGGGGCCATGAAGGGACATCTGAGTTTCCCTTGTCCTTCTTTCCCTCTCTAACTAACCACAGTTAGGACCCTGGCCTCATTCCCCAGTGAGGATCATTAGGCTCCATAAAGGACAGTCTCAAAGATGCTCAGTGGACCAACACCCTCTGCACAACCCATAACCCTATTCACCCAAGAGGCAAGAGGATTTCTATTCAGGAAAACCAGGAAAGGGAGAGCCTTTCTCAAGGACACAAGGACATTAGTGAGTGAGGGAGTGATTAATGGATGGAGAACTATTTCCAACACCAACTTCCAGGAGCATATATGGCCCCCTGGAGAATTCTGCAGTGTGTTGGTGATTAAGGCGAACGTGTGAATTCAGGGGTCACTAGGTCCTCTCAGCCATAAGGAGGGAAACTGCCATAAAGGAACTAGGACAAGGGTGCGAGGAATGCTCACTGGTGGGAGATCGGAAGGAAGGAAAGTGTACTCATTAGAAAAGTGTCGCCTGAAAATTCTTAGCCAGCCAAAAGTCGTGCGAACTTGTGTGGGAAAAGAGTCTTTGCACAGTGATGAAGCTAAGAGCTCACATGATGGAACACAGCATCAACTGGGACCAAATCCAATATCTGATATTCTTGTAGGAAGAGGAGAGTCTGGACCCAGATACCAGGGAGACTGGGGGATACCGGATATGTGAGGTTGGAGCCAGGGCGGGATGCCCATATGGGAACCACAGATCGTGGGCAGCAATAGGAGAGTGGGCAAGGGCTGGGAGAGTTGGGGAGACAGTCCCCTTGAAACCTGGGAGGGGTTATGGCACTGGGACAGCCCAACACCTACTGTGTTGAGCCTCTGGAGCTCAACGGAAGACACTTCCTCTGTTGTCGGCCACCCAGTTAACAGAGTTGGGTTGCAGCAGCCTAGGACCCAGCTGAAGGTCTGAGCATGTTGGCCATGCAGGTTGGATCTGGACCACAGACACCCTCATCAGAGATTGTAGGGTCTCAGCCCTGAAGCAAGACAGGCACTAAGTCAGGCCAGGTGGGGAAACGGATAGGCACACACTCTGGGGGCTGGTGCCTGTGTTACTGGGAGCACTTCTGATCGCAATTCCCTGATCTGCTGCCAACACAGGCTACAGAGGAGGGTACAGAAACACAGACCACGGATCATCCCCACTCAGTGGGCCCAGGCCAACACCACACCCAGCAGCCTCGTGCCATACCCAATGAGTCTCGAAGCGGCCCCCTCTTGCCATCCTGAGAGCTCTTCCCTTCCTCATGTGCCAATAGCTCCCTACTGTCACTGGCAATATCTACTCTGTGAGATGTCAACATCCGTGGGTACTGTTCTCTCATCCCAGGACAGTGTGGTCCCACACACCCTGGTGAAATGGGCCACCTGGAGGCTGGACCTGGAGGTTGTTGAGGCTGAATGGCAGCGGTGGTCCTCTGGCACTTAATATTATTTAAGTTAAAAAAAAAAAAAAAACAAAAACAAACAAAAAACGGGTCTTGGTGCTCAAAAATGTTTGATTTGCATATTCTCATCCCCTAACCCCTATATTTTCATTATTTCCTCACATATGAAATCTTACTAGCATAAAGGTAATTTCGTATTAAACAAAGTGGATTGAAATAACATTGGTAAAAATAATCAATCACCATACTTTCAATTTTTGTTCTGCTTTCCTATTAGAAACCACTTGGATACAAGAGAACAGAGGACAGACTCATGGAAATGCTTGAAATGACAAGAAGCTCCCACTCAAGCTCAGCATTCAGTCCTGGACAGGGTAAGACCAGGCCACTTTGACATCTGTGCCAAAGAGTCTACCAGACAGAATCCTCTGACTGATCCCTGACTGAGCCATAGGAACTGGCTAGAAAAGCCTTCACATCCTCAATACATTCTTCACGTCAGAATACTTGACAACCATTGATATCCATCTCTCGTTAACTTGCTCCCCAGCCAACCATTCTTCAACAAATTCAAAGGAGTAACTCATGCAAGCACACAGAAAGGGGTGTTCACTACACACATCCATGTGCGAAAAAGACAACTGGTATTTCTTGTTTGGGCTATTTCAAATGAAATCCCTTCTGCATGACCTCCACAAACCAAAGGAAAATATTTGTGAAATTCCCACGTAGAAGACAAGATACACTTGCCAAGGAGGCAGTGGCAAGAATTTTGACACTCCAAATGTAGAGTGTGTGTTTAGGAAGCAGTCACAGTTTCCATGAGAGAGTCCCATGAAATCAATTAGGAAGATCCATGCTCTAGCCCTACCATGCAAGTGATGTGACTTGAAAGAGTCACTTAGTCTTAGTAACCATCATCACTAACAACTAAGTCAATGAATAAAGGTCCTCAGGTGCCAAGCTACAAAATGTGGGATGAGCATGGATGAGGATGGGTGGGAGAAGTCTCCAACTCTAACACAATTAGGGAAGGATGTGCTGACCTCAAGTGGATGGGGGGCTGGGATCCTGCCACAGAGGGGGATTCCAAACCTCACATCCCCTGACCCAGGCCAGAAGACCAGGTAGAGTCCAAGGACCCTGGGGTGGCCCAATGGCAATAAAGGTCAAAAGGAACTAGGGATCTGCCTGGTCCCTCAATCCCCTACTCTGAGCAGGGCTGCATGACGAGGCCAGAGGCCATCCACAGCAATCTGCCTTTACAGGAAAACAGGGACTGCAGGCTGCCTCTGGCTCACTGAATCAGGGTGGTGTTTTCATAAAGCAAGACCACTTCCTCACATTTGACCAGCAGCTCATGTGTTGACAGCACAATGACTGACTTGACTCAGGCCCTGATGAATGAAATAGAAAATTCATAGCAAACCCATCTTTAGCTCTTCCACATCATCAGGGGCTCTGATTCAATTCCGTCCAGAAAGGTGTCTGAAATGATTTCTAAACATGCTGGGGACTCACCTCTGTGTGGAACTTTTCAGGAAAAAGGGGATCAAATCTCATGAAGCAACTCTTCTCTCTTCTAGCCCATGGGCAATGCAAGGAACCTGCATGATACCAGAGGCTCACTTCTCTCTTCTCATGTCTTCTGGAAAGGATTCGTTAATGCTTCCTGCAAGGTGAAGCAGAAGCCTGCATCCCCAGCTGCACAGAAGTGTTTTAGGGCAGTGTCTCCCTTAAAACCCAAAAATAAAAAAAAAACAGGTCATTCAACAGGCACATGGATTCGAGTACATGTTCAATGATCCCTCCTCCCTGGAGCCTTCCACATGCCCATCTTCCACATTCACAGAGCAATGCTTGGCCATTCTCAAGACCAGGAGACCATGATGCTCATCACCAGGAAGTCAATAAGGAACATGAAGAGAGCAGCATGGATTGCAGAAGGTGGCACATCAAGGATCTTCAGCTCTGCTGCTAGAACACAAGAGCTTAACTTCAGTATTGACTTTTTGCCAACTACCAAGTACGATAGCAGTGTCAAGCCCAATATGCAGATATGCAAGTAGTAGGTGACACCCCGCATCCATTCACAAAAGTGGGCAACATCTGCATCAGAACAAGGAAGTATCTTACCCTTACTCATAAAAATCATCAGAAACAAAATAAAATGGATGCAAGACTTCTCATTTCACTATTAGGTAGCTGTTGGAATTCCCTATTAAATAATACCTCCTCCAAAATAAAAAGTATCTCAGACATGTGTCAACTATTCAATGGATGACATTTTAAAAACTATGGACTTTACTTAATATTTATGTATGCTATATCCCTGCCTAAGGCTCTATGAGAAAGGAGCACATAGAATTGGATCTTTGAAAATCTCACATTTGCTGATAAATATTACTGCTGATCTCAGGCATGGCGAAGTGAAAAGTGGGACTTTGGATATTCCAAGAATGCTATGTTGTGGGATTGGTGTCCCTGATTCATACATAGCATATGGTTTCTATGAAATCCAGTGAGGGAGCAGGAGTAACGAAGCTGATTGCACAGATGACCTCAGGGAATACTGACAGATAGGCCAAATGAAAAATATGCTCCAGCTAACCATTGGTATTTGGGCTTCTGATCCCAGTCCTGTTTTTAAAAAAGGTGCAGACAGGCAGTGTTCATTAAAAACTGTCTACCATGTAAAAGTGGGTAATTTAAATGGCATCTAGTTACACATCTGATAGAATGGTCTGGCAACATATGAATTTCATTCTAACAACAACAACAACAACAAAACATAGAAAATGAGACATAAAGATAAAACCTTGTCTTCACCAGGATGCCTAAAAATAGGTTTTATTTGGCTCATGCCAATAAATATCTTTCAATAGAATTTCTGATTTCTGAATGAATCCATTCAACTTCATACTGCACAGATCACAAGGTTTTCTTTACAGAATATTCTCTTCTTCTTCTTAAAGCCTCACATAGAAAATGTCTCACAGGACATAGGAGGGGAATGACCCAAAGGATGAGAGAATGGCTGGAACCGTTCTCAAATGTGCCCATGTAGCCTAAAGTTTGAAGGCATCTAATTGTACTCTAAAACAATTATGAACCTATTCGATCCATTATTAATAAATATCACCACTTTACCACTTGAACCAAATCACAGAAAATTGGAAACAGATGATCATTGGCTTTGATACCTTTACTTCTGTTTCATTACTCAGAGTCGATCAACTCTATACTTCAAGTGACACAGATTTATTACAGAATGCCTAAGATCCTAAGGATCTATTTTAGCTCAGCCCATGGTATTGCTTCATTATTTTATTATTTTGTAAGTAATAAAATATAACTTCATGTTGGATGATATATTCAAGCCATGAATATATCATCCAACATTGTTCTTCCCAAAATATTAGCCCAATTTCTGCGCGCGCTCACTTACTGTTCAGGAATTTTACTAATTGTTTGAAGGTTCTAGAGGACCTGTTAGACTCCTAATGGACAAACCATACAACATACTCCAGAGAACGGACGAGTGCCATAAGAAGAAAATAAGGTCAGCCTACAGCAATGGGCAGCTGCCTGCCCTCGGCTGGGAGGAGCCCTGGCCATGGCACCAGGGCTGCTGGGCAGCAGAAGCCTCCACAGCCCTGCAGGGAGCCTGGAGCACAGCTCTGCCTAACCATGCTCAGCCCTGGACAGATGCACATGAGTTCCCATCACAGGCTCGAGTGTGACAGTCCCAGGTGCATGCCTGTCATGCCAGCCACCAGGGAGGCTGAGGCAAGAGGAACGTTTGAGGTCAGCCTTGGCAACTTAGACCCCGAGGCAAAGGGGAAATACTTTTACAGGGGTCTCTGAGGGTGTAGCTCAGGTAGGTCACTTGCCTCACAGGCTCAAGGCCCTGGGTTCAATCCCCAGAACCCACGTACACACAAAAAGTGAACTTGGAATATTGTTTAAAATGATGGGTCAGGTACACACAAGGACTTCAATATGACCTCTCAGAGGAGCTCAATTTGAGATCAGACTGAACAAAAGACCACCTGGACCATTGACTCAGTGTCTGAAACCCTCTGTGGGCATGAGAAGCACTGCTGGCAAGACACCAGAGGGCCAAAGCACTTGTGCCCCCTGCAGAGGCGTCTCTTGTCTACCGCCAAAGACTGTTCCCCTCCTGGGGCAGCTGAGAGCAAGCTGGGCCTTGGAGCAAGGACTAGTGCTTTAGATATAGACTATGCAAGCAAGGGGCAATGTCTTTAATAAAACTAAAATTAAAAAGTCACATTGAAAAAATTTTAAAAAGAAGAAAATAAGGTCAAGTAGAGGAAGCCCATTTTCACAGGAAAAAATCCCCCAGTGAAAAGCATCAGAATAGATACCAAGAAAAATACCAACAAAAACAGTGTGCTCCCACTATGTATCTACTCAACATGCAAAAGTTAGAAAGCTAGATAATACAATCCTGGCCACAGGTAGAGCTATGCAGAAGAGCCACCTGGCAGTGCTTAGTCAAAGAAGTAAACATGCACACTTTGACCTAGAAATTCCACCTGTGTGTAAACCAGGCGGTGCTTAAGCAGTTTCACAAGGGGACATGCACAGGGAAATTTATCCTCAGGTTCTTATAGAGTTGTCTGTGCTTACAGGGAGTTGATGGTTGTCAAGATGCCCACAGCTGCGAAAGTCAAAAGCTAAAAAAATAATAGATGCCAACCTGGATATATTAATAATCCCGTATCTATGATCACCTTCATAAGGTAGCTTCCCAACTTCTGTGTGGAAGTGTGTTTCTCCTTGGCCCTTACACTGTTGTGGAGACCACTAGGAGTTCAGCTTTGTGCAGGATCATCTGACCTGGACTTTTGGCAAGACCTGTACAGCCCTCACACATGCTCAGATGCTACAGGACTTTTCAGACCAGTCCAGACAACAGTAGGCATCCATTCATTGTCTGCACTCTACAGATTCCTAGATGCACGACATTCATTACCATCAAATGCAGAATTTTCATCAAAAACTAATATATATATATCATTCCAATCTGAATCAAGAAAATCGGAAATATCCCCAAATCCAAAGAGTGGATCCCCATTGTGATGCTACAAGTTGAAAATTCCACAGCTGACCTCATGGGATGGTTCACAGTCAAAAGACAGCTGCATGAAAAATATTACATGACCTTCCTGCTATGTGAAAAGTGGCATGTGAAGTACACATGCATGTCTTCCTCAGACATGGGTTCATTTGCAAGACACCTTGTGCAATTGAAAATACTCCAAAAGGGGAGAAATCAGAACCATGTCTCCAAAGTATTTCAGCAGAGACCAACTCCATCTGTCTATCTATCTCTCAGTGAGTGTGTGTGCTCTTGTGTGTGTTTGTGTGTCTTTGTTTGTGTTTGTACCATCATAGCTGATACTTCATTGCCCCCATTGGAAAACTGACTCAGATAATGCCATCTGCCAAACTCCTAAAAACCAAAGTTCTTGCTGATAGAATGAAGCATTCCTTCCTGTTGGTTTGGATGTGTCCTTTAGGAATCACTGCTACATTTAGTATACTCAAATCATCACAGTAGATCAGGTAACAAAAACATATATATTTTAAAATAATAATAATATATTAATGGAAACAACAAATACAGGATAGAGTAACAACTGTGTTACTAAACAAGGTCAAGGACAATGGCAAACTATAGATTCAAACTTTGAAGAAAATAGTAATCAATGTAAATATTCCTGGGCTGCCTCAGCCCCGCCCAGGCACACAGCAACAGAATGGTTTTGCAAGCATCCTCAGGAGGGCAGGAGCCTTCTTTGCAGGACGAGAGGGAGGTTGAGGCTCGATCCACCCATCATTCTTTTGGGAGAGGCTCCTTTGCCTCAGCACAAAGTTGGATTTTTTGTGAGGATTCTTGGCATCAAATACGTTGGCCTCTGCTGGAATCCTCAGCTCTGGGGAGAGAGGGGTGTACAAAAAGAAGGTGGCACTCAGGAGGTGCTCCCTAGGACACGCCAACATCTGAGAGCCTGTGCCAGAAAAGGCCAGAGCCACACACCTGAGAGCTCTCCAATTCAGCACCAATACCAACAAAGACAGCCTCCACAGTCCTCCCTGAGGAAGAACTAGGCAGAGCACTTCAACAGACCTAATGTCTGTTCCTACCGAAGGCTTTGGACTCCAGAATATCTCAGGTCCTCTTGCATCTGCCAAAGCACACCACTAGGGTTTGCATCTGAAATCTCCCACAAAAGGCTCCTGTGCCGAAGATTCAGTCCCCACATGAGCCATCTTCATAGGTGGGTTTGGAGGGAAGCATTGGATGGTGAGTGCTCTGATGTCAACATGAAATTCTCATTCAAGATGAATACACTACTGGGGGGTGGGAGGGACTGGAAGAAAGGTTGAGCATGGTTGGAGTAAGACCTAAACAGGGTTGTGCCCTGGGCAACAGTACCTTGTTCCTGTTGGCTCCACTGAATCCTCATTCTCCAAGGAGAGGTCCTCCCTCTCCATCTTTCTCTCTCTCCCTCTCTGCCAGCCTCGTTCTCTCTCTCCCAGTCTATGCCTTTGTGGCAAGGGCTGAGGAGCTCTCCACTGCCACACACTAGAGCTTTATGGACAGCCTCAGTGCACAACCAAAGAGAAAGCTATGAAACCCAGAGAAAAAAGGCCTAGGATTCCTCCTCTGAGTTATTTTCCTCAAGTATGGCCACAGTGAGGACAGGCTGACCAGCACGGATACCACGTTAGAGCCATGCTTCTGCGTTGGTGGAGCCCGCCTCCATGTGAACCAGGCTTCTGAGAATGGAGGCCACATTCCAAATACTGCCCTACTGAGAACAATGGTTCCAAAGACCAGCAAAGGGACTGCTTCCCTCCAACATGGCGTATGGCCCAGTGGTGCCATGACCCCGAGTGGGGGAATACAACAGCCGCTTCTCCTTCCTCTGAACATGTGTTTCCTGTCGCCCTCCTCTAACCTAGAGCCTGTTCTCCATCCCTTCTGGGTTGGATGTGGAGATCTCTGCTATGAATTTCTTAGGCTACCAAGGCCCCAGACAGACTTCCTCTTCCATAGACTCTACTAACCTAACAGTAGGTTAAGATAGGAGACAAGTGATCCTAGAACTCATAGGGATGGTGGTCTTCAGGGTACATAGGCTGGGATAATGGCTGCTGTGGTGTTTGGCTCACAAAAACCAACCAACCAACCAACGAAAAAGCGCTGGCATTATTATCAGATGAGCTCTGTGGCTACGTGCTCAGGAAGCCCTCATCTGACTTTAGTTAGGGATCACAACCTGGCTATTGTGATCACTCCTTGCCTAGTGGACTCAGGTGCGTAAGACCATGGAATTTATGCAAAAACAGATGATTCAGGCTGTCTCCCAGGCTGTGTTTTCTTCCCAATTTCATCCTGTTACTGCTTGCTAGAATCCTGGCAATGCTCTGCCCAGGCAGTGGTTTTTTGGTCACACAGAAGGCTTTCAATAGTACTGCTTCAGTCCACAAAATGCCAGTTCCCTCTTTAGCCCATGCATTCCCATGTTCCTTTGAAACCACTCCTATCCCAGACCATGAAAACATACTGCTCCTGGAGAGAGGCTTTCCTCCTCACTCCTCAAAGATGTCAGCTTTGGATGCCTGTTCATGTCCAGGGGAGGGCACCTGGTGGGGAGCTGCAATATCCACCACCGGGGTATACCATTGGACCTCAAGACCTTCCACCAGCAGAAGTGCAGTTGGCTTTGTGCACGAACCCAACACACCTGTTGGAGTGTTCTTGGGGGTCAGAGACTACTCTTTGTTGCTAAGAGTTGACCTGAGTCCACATCCTGACCCTTGCTCTCTGCTATCTGATTGTCTCACTTACTCTGACGGCGAGAGATGATTTGGCCCAGCTCATAATCCTCTGGATTCTCCTCAGTAAGGAAGTGTAGGTCGAGGGCGCTGCGGATGACGACAGGAGCCCTATCGTGGCAGGTCACCTGGAGCAGCATGGGAGACAGGCCTTCAGGAAATGGGCCTTGAAGTGACTACTCAAGGACAGTGGGCAGGGGCATTCTGGAGGCACCTCCACTCTAAATACAAGGGCAACATCCATGACCCTACTACCCGAGGCTGACCTCCTGCTCATCGTGTGGGCTCTTCCCACAGGCTACTAGCCCAATCCTTGTACATAGGACTTCCTGGGCCTGCCATTGCTCTTTGTGGAGCTGCACTCCTCTCGGAGTGAAAGGACCCCACTACCTGCATACAGATGCAATCTCATCCCACAAGTTGGGAGGAATGGGACAATAGCCTCCAAGATCCCAGGTCTGCCCGAGGATGCAGGCGGCATTGGGAATGGCCTAGGCACAAAACCTAGAGGCTTTGGTCTGGATTGCCAGGGCCAAAAACAGACCCAGGAACATGACCACACACAGGAGAGCTGAAAGATAGCCACGAGAGCTCCTGGCCTCCAGAGGCTCAGTGCTGGCTGGGATGTAGGAGGCCACCTCATCCGGCAAGGGTGGTCATTGGGTTACCTGGACATTTAGTGTGCTTGCTCCACATCCATATCGACTCTGCAGAGAGACTCTCTCAGCTCCTTGTTCAAGGAACATGGAGAACCTCACACTGCTGTCCTCCTCCATAGACGTCAGCATCCCATACAAGGGAACCTGCAACCTAGTTCCTGTCCTATTCTCATCTGTCACCCATACCTGTCCCTGCCCTTCTGGACTGCATGCTGCCACCTGACACACAGACTCCCTCAGACATGGCAGTGGACAAGCTGCTGCACTCGCTCATCTCAGCTCCAGCCCTTCACACTGACCTCTCCCTTCTTGATTCCCATCTATCCTCCTGATCATCCTGAAGCTCCAAATTCAAGAGGGCATGAGTAGTCCATGGTATTGGACCAGTGTCTGCTCCCCACCCAGGTGTAAGCACCACGGGACACCCCTGCTCCCAGGCTTACCAGAACACTCTTGGCCATCTCTGGACTTTGTGTTTCTAAGTGGACACGAATTAAGCAGGTGTCTCCCACCTGCTTGTGGGAAAGCGGCCTGGAGGACTTGCAGGTTGATTCTGAGAACTGTGGGGGATGGAACATCAGCAAACCCAGAAACAGAAAGCCACCCCAGACTGTCAGTTGGCTCTATAGGCTTCCAGCAAATATGTCCAGGTGCTGAGGCTTCTTATTTCCTCAGGTCGGAGTGGAATGGCAGCACATGCACAGCTTGAATAAGGTAGGTGTTTACCTCCTTTCCCTTGACCTGGGGGCGTTTCCTCACGATGAAATATTGTATTCCCAGATTCATGGACAGACACACGAGTGAGTGGTCAGAGACCTTGATTTCTGCAGAGCGAAGTGGAGAGAATTGTTAGGTGGCACTCAAGGATTATACCACAAAACACCCACAACCCCTGAGAGTCTCCGCCAGGCCCATCACACTTTGGTATTTTGGGGCCAAGGCCCACTTTCTCTTGGCTGTCAGTTATCCTGAGCCCACTGTGGATCATGTCTCCCCACTGTCTGATTGTCCTACTTACTCTCATCCTCAGACATCATATACAGCAGCTCAAAGTTGTCCACATCCTCATGCTGCAACAAATTTTGGTCCAAGGCCCTGCGGATGAGGCTTGTCACCGTCTCCTGAAAGGTCACCTGGATCAGGGTGGGACAAATGTCATCAGAGAATGGCTTTTAGAAGAGCTACCCAGAAGACTGTGGTCAAACATTCAGGAGAAATCTCAGCTACATATACAAGGGCACAATCTTGTTATCCTGCTACCTGAGTGTGTCCTCCATATACCACCTGGGTTCTTGCAATGTGCTACTAGAACAATCCTAGTACAAATATCTGCCTGTACCTGCCATCTCCCCTCCCCCTGGGGAGCCACATTCCACTCATGTCAAAGGACCAAACTGCCTATGCACAGACACACTCTCATCTCACTGAGATGAGAGCAATGGGCCAGGGATCTGCGCACCAAGTGTGATCTGGGATGCAGGCTGCCTTTGTGGGTGGAAGAGGCAGATGCACTGAAAATTTGGGTCCTGACTGCCACGACACAAAACAGACTCAGATACAAGAGTGTGCACTTGAGTGCTTCATGATAGCTTTGAGAGGCCCTGGCCTCTGGAAGCTCAGTGCGGGTCTGGTTGTCATGATGTACTTGACTCAGCACTGGCAGTCACTGAACATGTCTCCTCTGCAGCTGGACACCTGCAGCATTAGCGTGTCTACTGCACATCCATAGAAATTCTGCCAAGAACCCCTTTAGCTCCGTATTTACATACATGCAAAGCCTAACATTCCGAAGCTTTGGCATGACCCCCCAGGTGATCCCGACCCCAAATTCCTACACCTAGTCATGCTAAGGAGGGTCTCTTCCCTGCCACCAGGAACACATCCCCTCCTACACATGTGACAAGTCACTGCCACCTCCTCTGCTCCAACTTCACTCATTGAGAATACCAAGTTCTAGGCACTGCAGCCTGCACCCTGGACATATCTCTGCCTTCATCTGTCCACAGCACTTCCGTCTGCACTTCTGGCCTGCAAAACCACAATACACAGGCCCACTCACCACTGAAGCTGGGCATGCTGATGCTCTCCCTCCTCAGGTCAAGCCCTTAAGACGGACCTCTCTCTTCTTTATTTCCCACCATAGCCCTGGGGTTGGCTGTGTCTCCTGCCTTCCACTGTGTGGACACCCAGGAGGCAGCCCTGCTGTCGGGCTTACCGGGATGCGCTTTGTCTCCCTCAGGCTCTGTCCCTCTAGGAGGACGTGAACAACGCGGCTGTCTTCCACCTGCTCGCTGGAGTGAAGCAGTGAGGAGCTGCTACTCACAGCTGCTGGGGTCCTGGATGCCACTGCCACAGAAGGTTCCAAGAACTGTGGGGGATGACAACATCAGCAAAGCCCAGCAACTGCACCCCACCCAGCCTGGCAGTTGGCTCTGTGGGCATTCTACAACATCCATCCAGAACCTGAGGTTCTTGTCCCCTTGGAGGATGTGGAGTGGCACCAGGAGTAAAGACTGAAGAAGGTGGCTGTTTTGGGAACAAGAGATCCAGCACCTGCTGGGTGGGGATGAAATCCCAGGAGATTAACCCCATGTTGCTGCTGAAATGTAGGTTCCTCCCACAAATGACAGGCAGGAGCTCATTCCTAAGCTGGTCCTGCCTGTAAGGTTCAAGGCTCTGAACCCTGAAGGGCTCCTCCGTGTTCTGATCATTTTCACCCTGGGTTGGGACCAAGAATGGTGGGTTCAAAATGGAAATGGTGACAAACAGAAAAATGACTTGTGCCAATACACTAGAGTCAAAGCACAATGGGACAGTTCCCATCTGTACAAACACACACACACACACACACACACACACACACACACAGAGTCAGAATAGGAGTCCTGGGCCATTCATCAGGGATCAGACTAGAGGGCCTGCTGGGCTCACCTGCCCTGTGCTACTCACTGTTACTCTTGAGCTCCTCTGCGACAATCGCCAGAGGCTCTGGCGTCTAAGATGAAGCCTCACCCAGTGTATCCACAAAAGGGCTAGTTGGCCCCCCTGAGATTCCTGGGAGCCTGAGGCTCGGCATTGTCTGCAACCACAGGAGAACATCCTTCTCCCTCCACTGGCTCCAACCAAGTGAGCTCGGATGGCTTGGTCAGTGAAGTGGGTGCCTGGATACCAGGGTTCCATGTTCTGTTTGATCCATTGTCAAGGCAATGATGTCATTTCCTGTGCCCATACCTGAGCCTCTTTTCACATAAGACCACTTTCAACAGCCCTATGGGCTGCCGATTTCTCCTCCATGCCTACCCATCTCAGGTGCGCAGGTGTTCACCAACAACTACCCAAACATCCCCACCAGCATTTCCCCTGCTTGGGGCCACTAGAGTTCCAGCTTGGAGCCTTATAAAATGCATTCACAACGAGTCCTTCCCTCTCAGCAGCTTTTGGACCCTGGTCCCATCATTGTGCAACTCATGGTGTGCCCAGTCTTTTCTGGAAAGTAGGGTAGCATCTAATCTCTAGGGTTTATTGTGTCTATTGGCCCATAACACCCTCTGTTCTCTCTGAAACCAGAGATGGGACTCACAGGTGGCTAAAGCACAAATGTAGAGATGGGATAATCACAAGAAAGGGAGAGACAAAGAATGCACCCTAACTCAATCAGGCCTGTGTCCCACACAGGGACATGGCCAATGTCCGTCCCATCGTGGCTGCAGTTCCCTCTCTACACCATGGCAAGTTGGAGGGGACTGAGATGCAGAGGCTGCTCCCCTCTGCCATACAACTTCCCAAGGCTTCTCCTAAGATTTCAAAAGGGCCAAGTGTGTCTAGTGTTGGGGTCTCACAGAGACTCCGAGGTACCACAGCATCCTGCTGCCCAGAACCGGTTCACCCCTCACCTCAAGGGGGCTCAGCCTCTGGATTCATGGGAATTGAAGTGGGTACAGGTGATGGGATATCACCTCCAAGACTGAGTTATGCCAAGTCCATGACCCCTGTCTGCATCCCTGTCTCCAGCACCACTCCCCCCTCTCTCTTTCCTCCTCAGAGCAAACAAATCCATTTAGCAAGTGTGTCCTGTGATAAAGACATGACGGTCACCCATCCTCTCATTACAAAAACACTGAGGCTCAGCCAACATGGATCCTACAGGGAACACAGGCATAAACTCAGACTCCGATCCTCCCAGCCGAGCCTCAGTGGAGCCTGGACTCCCAGCCTCCTGAGTCAAGGAAACAGAGGTTCCTAGCCGAGCCACCTTGGATGCAGCCGCACACAAACTGAACTCATCAATGCCCCTTGCTCTCAGTTGTGAGTAAGAGGGGAAGTGGTGTTTCACAACCCTGGACATCAAGTGCAGTCTCCAGGCTTTGGGGTGTGCCCTGGCCTCTGTCTATCTGCCCAGGCTCTCCAACCCACACTGGCCTCTTACCCAACCTCCTCCTAGGGCCAAACTCAACCCTGCCTCTCAATTTCTGCTGCCTTCCCCAACACACTGCTCCCCAAAATGAGCAGGGCTGGCTCTCGGTTATCATGCTGGTGCCAGCAGCAATGCCACCCCACTGACATAATTCTGAGTCCCAACCTAGGCACTCCAGCTGTCTTTGCCACACCTGGCCTGTTTGGGCTCTGGCTCTTGCTCTTTTCTTTCATGTGCATGTGTTTTGAGGTTTTGAGTTTCTCCCACTGCAGAACTGCAGCTGTGGCAGGGTAGAGCTCATGAGGGTGACATTCTGAGCCACATCCAATCCCATCAGGACTGTTCACTGGGGTGACTGCTGGAACACAGTGATGAGTGAACACATGGGAGGTGGTTGGACCCACCTTGCCTCTGAGTGGCTTCCTTTCAGGACAGGAATGTAGGCATGGGAGCCCCTGGCGTGGGATGCTTTGCACAAGGCGTGACCATGGGCTCTCTTTCCTGGCAAAAATGGCTCCACTCAGCATGGAGAGCACTGTCATTCCTGGTGGCTAACAACAGCCCTGGACCCCAGAAAGGAACCCACACTCAAGATTAACGTCTGAGTGTGCGTGTCCTCGAGGAAATGAGGTCTCCTGATCCCAGGTGCAAAGGGGTAAGTCCTCTAACTCCAGGGGCCATGAAGGGACATCTGAGTTTCCCTTGTCCTTCTTTCCCTCTCTAACTAACCACAGTTAGGACCCTGGCCTCATTCCCCAGTGAGGATCATTAGGCTCCAGAAAGGACAGTCTCTAAGATGCTCAGTGGACCAACACCCTCTGCACAACCCATAACCCTATTCACCCAAGAGGCAAGAGGATTTCTATTCAGGAAAACCAGGAAAGGGAGAGCCTTTCTCAAGGACACAAGGACATTAGTGAGTGAGGGAGTGATTAATGGATGGAGAACTATTTCCAACACCAACTTCCAGGAGCATATATGGCCCCCTGGAGAATTCTGCAGTGTGTTGGTGATTAAGGCGAACGTGTGAATTCAGGGGTCACTAGGTCCTCTCAGCCATAAGGAGGGAAACTGCCATAAAGGAACTAGGACAAGGGTGCGAGGAATGCTCACTGGTGGGAGATCGGAAGGAAGGAAAGTGTACTCATTAGAAAAGTGTCGCCTGAAAATTCTTAGCCAGCCAAAAGTCGTGCGAACTTGTGTGGGAAAAGAGTCTTTGCACAGTGATGAAGCTAAGAGCTCACATGATGGAACACAGCATCAACTGGGACCAAATCCAATATCTGATATTCTTGTAGGAAGAGGAGAGTCTGGACCCAGATACCAGGGAGACTGGGGGATACCGGATATGTGAGGTTGGAGCCAGGGCGGGATGCCCATATGGGAACCACAGATCTTGGGCAGCAATAGGAGAGTGGGCAAGGGCTGGGAGAGTTGGGGAGACAGTCCCCTTGAAACCTGGGAGGGGTTATGGCACTGGGACAGCCCAACACCTACTGTGTTGAGCCTCTGGAGCTCAACGGAAGACACTTCCTCTGTTGTCGGCCACCCAGTTAACAGAGTTGGGTTGCAGCAGCCTAGGACCCAGCTGAAGGTCTGAGCATGTTGGCCATGCAGGTTGGATCTGGACCACAGACTCCCTCATCAGAGATTGTAGGGTCTCAGCCCTGAGGCAAGACAGGCACTAAGTCATGCCAGGTGGGGAAACGGATAGGCACACACTCTGGGGGCTGGTGCCTGTGTTACTGGGAGCACTTCTGATCGCAATTCCCTGATCTGCTGCCAACACAGACTACAGAGGAGGGTACAGAAACACAGACCACGGATCTGCCCCACTCAGTGGGCCCAGGCCAACACCACACCCAGCAGCCTCGTGCCATACCCAATGAGTCTCGAAGCGGCCCCCTCTTCCCATCCTGAGAGCACTTCCCTTCCTCATGTGCCAATAGCTCCCTACTGTCACTGGCAATATCTACTCTGTGAGATGTCAACATCCGTGGGTACTGTTCTCTCATCCCAGGACAGTGTGGTCCCACACACCCTGGTGAAATGGGCCACCTGGAGGCTGGACCTGGAGGTTGTTGAGGCTGAATGGCAGCGGTGGTCCTCTGGCACTTAATATTATTTAAGTTAAAAAAAAACAAAAACAAAAACAAAAAACGGGTCTTGGTGCTCAAAAATGTTTGATTTGCATATTCTCATCCCCTAACCCCAATATTTTCATTATTTCCTCACATATGAAATCTTACTAGCATAAAGGTAATTTCGTATTAAACAAAGTGGATTGAAATCACATTGGTAAAAATAATCAATCACCATACTTTCAATTTTTGTTCTGCTTTCCTATTAGAAACCACTTGGATACAAGAGAACAGAGGACAGACTCATGGAAATGCTTGAAATGACAAGAAGCTCCCACTCAAGCTCAGCATTCAGTCCTGGACAGGGTAAGACCAGGCCACTTTGACATCTGTGCCAAAGAGTCTACCAGACAGAATCCTCTGACTGATCCCTGACTGAGCCATAGGAACTGGCTAGAAAAGCCTTCACATCCTCAATACATTCTTCACGTCAGAATACTTGACAACCATTGATATCCATCTCTCGTTAACTTGCTCCCCAGCCAACCATTCTTCAACAAATTCAAAGGAGTAACTCATGCAAGCACACAGAAAGGGGTGTTCACTACACACATCCATGTGCGAAAAAGACAACTGGTATTTCTTGTTTGGGCTATTTCAAATGAAATCCCTTCTGCATGACCTCCACAAACCAAAGGAAAATATTTGTGAAATTCCCACGTAGAAGACAAGATACACTTGCCAAGGAGGCAGTGGCAAGAATTTTGACACTCCAAATGTAGAGTGTGTGTTTAGGAAGCAGTCACAGTTTCCATGAGAGATTCCCATGAAATCAATTAGGAAGATCCATGCTCTAGCCCTACCATGCAAGTGATGTGACTTGAAAGAGTCACTTAGTCTTAGTAACCATCATCACTAACAACTAAGTCAATGAATAAAGGTCCTCAGGTGCCAAGCTACAAAATGTGGGATGAGCATGGATGAGGATGGGTGGGAGAAGTCTCCAACTCTAACACAATTAGGGAAGGATGTGCTGACCTCAAGTGGCTGGGGGGCTGGGATCCTGCCACAGAGGGGGATTCCAAACCTCACATCCCCTGACCCAGGCCAGAAGACCAGGTAGAGTCCAAGGACCCTGGGGTGGCCCAATGGCAATAAAGGTCAAAAGGAACTAGGGATCTGCCTGGTCCCTCAATCCCCTACTCTGAGCAGGGCTGCATGACGAGGCCAGAGGCCATCCACAGCAATCTGCCTTTACAGGAAAACAGGGACTGCAGGCTGCCTCTGGCTCACTGAATCAGGGTGGTGTTTTCATAAAGCAAGACCACTTCCTCACACTTGACCAGCAGCTCATGTGTTGACAGCACAATGACTGACTTGACTCAGGCCCTGATGAATGAAATAGAAAATTCATAGCAAACCCATCTTTAGCTCTTCCACATCATCAGGGGCTCTGATTCAATTCCGTCCAGAAAGGTGTCTGAAATGATTTCTAAACATGCTGGGGACTCACCTCTGTGTGGAACTTTTCAGGAAAAAGGGGATCAAATCTCATGAAGCAACTCTTCTCTCTTCTAGCCCATGGGCAATGCAAGGAACCTGCATGATACCAGAGGCTCACTTCTCTCTTCTCATGTCTTCTGGAAAGGATTCGTTAATGCTTCCTGCAAGGTGAAGCAGAAGCCTGCATCCCCAGCTGCACAGAAGTGTTTTAGGGCAGTGTCTCCCTTAAAACCCAAAAATAAAAAAAAAAAAAACAGGTCATTCAACAGGCACATGGATTCGAGTACATGTTCAATGATCCCTCCTCCCTGGAGCCTTCCACATGCCCATCTTCCACATTCACAGAGCAATGCTTGGCCATTCTCAAGACCAGGAGACCATGATGCTCCTCACCAGGAATTCAATAAGGAACATGAAGAGAGCAGCATGGATTGCAGAAGGTGGCACATCAAGGATCTTCAGCTCTGCTGCTAGAACACAAGAGCTTAACTTCAGTATTGACTTTTTGCCAACTACCAAGTACGATAGCAGTGTCAAGCCCAATATGCAGATATGCAAGTAGTAGGTGACACCCCGCATCCATTCACAAAAGTGGGCAACATCTGCATCAGAACAAGGAAGTATCTTACCCTTACTCATAAAAATCATCAGAAACAAAATAAAATGGATGCAAGACTTCTCATTTCACTATTAGGTAGCTGTTGGAATTCCCTATTAAATAATACCTCCTCCAAAATAAAAAGTATCTCAGACATGTGTCAACTATTCAATGGATGACATTTTAAAAACTATGGACTTTACTTAATATTTATGTATGCTATATCCCTGCCTAAGGCTCTATGAGAAAGGAGCACATAGAATTGGATCTTTGAAAATCTCACATTTGCTGATAAATATTACTGCTGATCTCAGGCATGGCGAAGTGAAAAGTGGGACTTTGGATATTCCAAGAATGCTATGTTGTGGGATTGGTGTCCCTGATTCATACATAGCATATGGTTTCTATGAAATCCAGTGAGGGAGCAGGAGTAACGAAGCTGATTGCACAGATGACCTCAGGGAATACTGACAGATAGGCCAAATGAAAAATATGCTCCAGCTAACCATTGGTATTTGGGCTTCTGATCCCAGTCCTGTTTTTAAAAAAGGTGCAGACAGGCAGTGTTCATTAAAAACTGTCTACCATGTAAAAGTGGGTAATTTAAATGGCATCTAGTTACACATCTGATAGAATGGTCCGGCAACATATGAATTTCATTCTAACAACAACAACAACAACAAAACATAGAAAATGAGACATAAAGATAAAACCTTGTCTTCACCAGGATGCCTAAAAATAGGTTTTATTTGGCTCATGCCAATAAATATCTTTCAATAGAATTTCTGATTTCTGAATGAATCCATTCAACTTCATACTGCACAGATCACAAGGTTTTCTTTACAGAATATTCTCTTCTTCTTCTTAAAGCCTCACATAGAAAATGTCTCACAGGACATAGGAGGGGAATGACCCAAAGGATGAGAGAATGGCTGGAACCGTTCTCAAATGTGCCCATGTAGCCTAAAGTTTGAAGGCATCTAATTGTACTCTAAAACAATTATGAACCTATTCGATCCATTATTAATAAATATCACCACTTTACCACTTGAACCAAATCACAGAAAATTGGAAACAGATGATCATTGGCTTTGATACCTTTACTTCTGTTTCATTACTCAGAGTCGATCAACTCTATACTTCAAGTGACACAGATTTATTACAGAATGCCTAAGATCCTAAGGATCTATTTTAGCTCAGCCCATGGTATTGCTTCATTATTTTATTATTTTGTAAGTAATAAAATATAACTTCATGTTGGATGATATATTCAAGCCATGAATATATCATCCAACATTGTTCTTCCCAAAATATTAGCCCAATTTCTGCGCGCGCTCACTTACTGTTCAGGAATTTTACTAATTGTTTGAAGGTTCTAGAGGACCTGTTAGACTCCTAATGGACAAACCATACAACATACTCCAGAGAACGGACGAGTGCCATAAGAAGAAAATAAGGTCAGCCTACAGCAATGGGCAGCTGCCTGCCCTCGGCTGGGAGGAGCCCTGGCCATGGCTCCAGGGCTGCTGGGCAGCAGAAGGCTCCACAGCCCTGCAGGAGCCTGGAGCACAGCTCTGCCTAACCATGCTCAGCCCTGGACAGATGCACATGAGTTCCCATCACAGGCTCGAGTGTGACAGTCCCAGGTGCATGCCTGTCATGCCAGCCACCAGGGAGGCTGAGGCAAGAGGAACGTTTGAGGTCAGCCTTGGCAACTTAGACCCCGAGGCAAAGGGGAAATACTTTTACAGGGGTCTCTGAGGGTGTAGCTCAGGTAGGTCACTTGCCTCACAGGCTCAAGGCCCTGGGTTCAATCCCCAGAACCCACGTACACACAAAAAGTGAACTTGGAATATTGTTTAAAATGATGGGTCAGGTACACACAAGGACTTCAATATGACCTCTCAGAGGAGCTCAATTTGAGATCAGACTGAACAAAAGACCACCTGGACCATTGACTCAGTGTCTGAAACCCTCTGTGAGCATGAGAAGCACTGCTGGCAAGACACCAGAGGGCCAAAGCACTTGTGCCCCCTGCAGGGGCGTCTCTTGTCTACCACCAAAGACTGTTCCCCTCCTGGGGCAGCTGAGAGCAAGCTGGGCCTTGGAGCAAGGACTAGTGCTTTAGATATAGACTATGCAAGCAAGGGGCAATGTCTTTAATAAAACTAAAATTAAAAAGTCACATTGAAAAAATTTTAAAAAGAAGAAAATAAGGTCAAGTAGAGGAAGCCCATTTTCACAGGAAAAAATCCCCCACTGAAAAGCATCAGAATAGATACCAAGAAAAATACCAACAAAAACAGTGTGCTCCCACTATGTATCTACTCAACATGCAAAAGTTAGAAAGCTAGATAATACAATCCTGGCCACAGGTAGAGCTATGCAGAAGAGCCACCTGGCAGTGCTTAGTCAAAGAAGTAAACATGCACACTTTGACCTAGAAATTCCACCTGTGTGTAAACCAGGCGGTGCTTAAGCAGTTTCACAAGGGGACATGCACAGGGAAATTTATCCTCAGGTTCTTATAGACTTGTCTGTGCTTACAGGGAGTTGATGGTTGTCAAGATGCCCACAGCTGCGAAAGTCAAAAGCTAAAAAATAATAGATGCCAACCTGGATATATTAATAATCCCGTATCTATGATGACCTTCATAAGGTAGCTTCCCAACTTCTGTGTGGAAGTGTGTTTCTCCTTGGCCCTTACACTGTTGTGGAGACCACTAGGAGTTCAGCTTTGTGCAGGATCATCTGACCTGGACTTTTGGCAAGACCTGTACAGCCCTCACACATGCTCAGATGCTACAGGACTTTTCAGACCAGTCCAGACAACAGTAGGCATCCATTCATTGTCTGCACTCTACAGATTCCTAGATGCACGACATTCATTACCATCAAATGCAGAATTTTCATCAAAAACTAATATATATATCATTCCAATCTGAATCAAGAAAATCGGAAATATCCCCAAATCCAAAGAGTGGATCCCCATTGTGATGCTACAAGTTGAAAATTCCACAGCTGACCTCATGGGATGGTTCACAGTCAAAAGACAGCTGCATGAAAAAGATTACATGACCTTCCTGCTATGTGAAAAGTGGCATGTGAAGTACACATGCATGTCTTCCTCAGACATGGGTTCATTTGCAAGACACCTTGTGCCATTGAAAATACTCCAAAAGGGGAGAAATCAGAACCATGTCTCCAAAGTATTTCAGCAGAGACCAACTCCATCTGTCTATCTATCTCTCAGTGAGTGTGTGTGCTCTTGTGTGTGTTTGTGTGTCTTTGTTTGTGTTTGTACCATCATAGCTGATACTTCATTGCCCCCATTGGAAAACTGACTCAGATAATGCCATCTGCCAAACTCCTAAAAACCAAAGTTCTTGCTGATAGAATGAAACATTCCTTCCTGTTGGTTTGGATGTGTCCTTTAGGAATCACTGCTACATTTAGTATACTCAAATCATCACAGTAGATCAGGTAACAAATCATATATATTTTAAAATAATAATAATATATTAATGGAAATAACAAATACAGGATAGAGTAACAACTGTGTTACTAAACAAGGTCAAGGACAATGGCAAACTATAGATTCAAACTTTGAAGAAAATAGTAATCAATGTAAATATTCCTGGGCTGCCTCAGCCCCGCCCAGGCACACAGCAACAGAATGGTTTTGCAAGCATCCTCAGGAGGGCAGGAGCCTTCTTTGCAGGACGAGAGGGAGGTTGAGGCTCGATCCACCCATCATTCTTTTGGGAGAGGCTCCTTTTCCTCAGCACAAAGTTGGATTTTTTGTGAGGATTCTTGGCATCAAATACGTTGGCCTCTGCTGGAATCCTCAGCTCTGGGGAGAGAGGGGTGTACAAAAAGAAGGTGGCACTCAGGAGGTGCTCCCTAGGACACGCCAACTCTGAGAGCCTGTGCCAGAAAAGGCCAGAGCCACACACCTGAGAGCTCTCCAATTCAGCACCAATACCAACAAAGACAGCCTCCACAGTCCTCCCTGAGGAAGAACTAGGCAGAGCACTTCAACAGACCTAATGTCTGTTCCTACCGAAGGCTTTGGACTCCAGAATATCTCAGGTCCTCTTGCATCTGCCAAAGCACACCACTAGGGTTTGCATCTGAAATCTCCCACAAAAGGCTCCTGTGCCGAAGATTCAGTCCCCACATGAGCCATCTTCATAGGTGGGTTTGGAGGGAAGCATTGGATGGTGAGTGCTCTGATGTCAACATGAAATTCTCATTCAAGATGAATACACTACTGGGGGGTGGGAGGGACTGGAAGAAAGGTTGAGCATGGTTGGAGTAAGACCTAAACAGGGTTGTGCCCTGGGCAACAGTACCTTGTTCCTGTTGGCTCCACTGAATCCTCATTCTCCAAGGAGAGGTCCTCCCTCTCCATCTTTCTCTCTCTCCCTCTCTGCCAGCCTCGTTCTCTCTCTCCCAGTCTATGCCTTTGTGGCAAGGGCTGAGGAGCTCTCCACTGCCACACACTAGAGCTTTATGGACAGCCTCAGTGCACAACCAAAGAGAAAGCTATGAATCCCAGAGAAAAAAGGCCTAGGATTCCTCCTCTGAGTTATTTTCCTCAAGTATGGCCACAGTGAGGACAGGCTGACCAGCACGGATACCACGTTAGAGCCATGCTTCTGCGTTGGTGGAGCCCGCCTCCATGTGAACCAGGCTTCTGAGAATGGAGGCCACATTCCAAATACTGCCCTACTGAGAACAATGGTTCCAAAGACCAGCAAAGGGACTGCTTCCCTCCAACATGGTGTATGGCCCAGTGGTGCCATGACCCCGAGTGGGGGAATACAACAGCCACTTCTCCTTCCTCTGAACATGTGTTTCCTGTCGCCCTCCTCTAACCTAGAGCCTGTTCTCCATCCCTTCTGGGTTGGATGTGGAGATCTCTGCTATGAATTTCTTAGGCTACCAAGGCCCCAGACAGACTTCCTCTTCCATAGACTCTACTAACCTAACAGTAGGTTAAGATAGGAGACAAGTGATCCTAGAACTCATAGGGATGGTGGTCTTCAGGGTACATAGGCTGGGATAATGGCTGCTGTGGTGTTTGGCTCACAAAAACCAACCAACCAACCAACGAAAAAGCGCTGGCATTATTATCAGATGAGCTCTGTGGCTACGTGCTCAGGAAGCCCTCATCTGACTTTAGTTAGGGATCACAACCTGGCTATTGTGATCACTCCTTGCCTAGTGGACTCAGGTGCGTAAGACCATGGAATTTATGCAAAAACAGATGATTCAGGCTGTCTCCCAGGCTGTGTTTTCTTCCCAATTTCATCCTGTTACTGCTTGCTAGAATCCTGGCAATGCTCTGCCCAGGCAGTGGTTTTTTGGTCACACAGAAGGCTTTCAATAGTACTGCTTCAGTCCACAAAATGCCAGTTCCCTCTTTAGCCCATGCATTCCCATGTTCCTTTGAAACCACTCCTATCCCAGACCATGAAAACATACTGCTCCTGGAGAGAGGCTTTCCTCCTCACTCCTCAAAGATGTCAGCTTTGGATGCCTGTTCATGTCCAGGGGAGGGCACCTGGTGGGGAGCCGCAATATCCACCGGGGTATACCATTGGACCTCAAGACCTTCCACCAGCAGAAGTGCAGTTGGCTTTGTGCACGAACCCAACACACCTGTTGGAGTGTTCTTGGGGGTCAGAGACTACTCTTTGTTGCTAAGAGTTGACCTGAGTCCACATCCTGACCCTTGCTCTCTGCTATCTGATTGTCTCACTTACTCTGACGGCGAGAGATGATTTGGCCCAGCTCATAATCCTCTGGATTCTCCTCAGTAAGGAAGTGTAGGTCGAGGGCGCTGCGGATGACGACAGGAGCCCTATCGTGGCAGGTCACCTGGAGCAGCATGGGAGACAGGCCTTCAGGAAATGGGCCTTGAAGTGACTACTCAAGGACAGTGGGCAGGGGCATTCTGGAGGCACCTCCACTCTAAATACAAGGGCAACATCCATGACCCTACTACCCGAGGCTGACCTCCTGCTCATCGTGTGGGCTCTTCCCACAGGCTACTAGCCCAATCCTTGTACATAGGACTTCCTGGGCCTGCCATTGCTCTTTGTGGAGCTGCACTCCTCTCGGAGTGAAAGGACCCCACTACCTGCATACAGATGCAATCTCATCCCACAAGTTGGGAGGAATGGGACAATAGCCTCCAAGATCCCAGGTCTGCCCGAGGATGCAGGCGGCATTGGGAATGGCCTAGGCACAAAACCTAGAGGCTTTGGTCTGGATTGCCAGGGCCAAAAACAGACCCAGGAACATGAACACACACAGGAGAGCTTAAAGATAGCCACGAGAGCTCCTGGCCTCCAGAGGCTCAGTGCTGGCTGGGATGTAGGAGGGCACCTCATCCGGCAAGGGTGGTCATTGGGTTACCTGGACATTTAGTGTGCTTGCTCCACATCCATATCAACTCTGCAGAGAGACTCTCTCAGCTCCTTGTTCAAGGAACATGGAGAACCTCACACTGCTGTCCTCCTCCAAGACGTCAGCATCCCATACAAGGGAACCTGCAACCTAGTTCCTGTCCTATTCTCATCTGTCACCCATACCTGTCCCTGCCCTTCTGGACTGCATGCTGCCACCTGACACACAGACTCCCTCAGACATGGCAGTGGACAAGCTGCTGCACTCGCTCATCTCAGCTCCAGCCCTTCACACTGACCTCTCCCTTCTTGATTCCCATCTATCCTCCTGATCATCCAGAAGCTCCAAATTCAAGAGGGCATGAGTAGTCCATGGTATTGGACCAGTGTCTGCTCCCCACCCAGGTGTAAGCACCACCGGACACCCCTGCTCCCAGGCTTACCAGAACACTCTTGGCCATCTCTGGACTTTGTGTTTCTAAGTGGACACGAATTAAGCAGGTGTCTCCCACCTGCTTGTGGGAAAGCGGCCTGGAGGACTTGCAGGTTGATTCTGAGAACTGTGGGGGATGGAACATCAGCAAACCCAGAAACAGAAAGCCACCCCAGACAGTCAGTTGGCTCTATGGGCTTCCAGCAAATATGTCCAGGTGCTGAGGCTTCTTATTTCCTCAGGTCGGAGTGGAATGGCAGCACATGCACAGCTTGAATAAGGTAGGTGTTTACCTCCTTTCCCTTGACCTGGGGGCGTTTCCTCACCATGAAATATTGTATTCCCAGATTCATGGACAGACACACGAGTGAGTGGTCAGAGACCTTGATTTCTGCAGAGCGAAGTGGAGAGAATTGTTAGGTGGCACTCAAGGATTATACCACAAAACACCCACAACCCCTGAGAGTCTCCGCCAGGCCCATCACACTTTGGTATTTTGGGGCCAAGGCCCACTTTCTCTTGGCTGTCAGTTATCCTGAGCCCACTGTGGATCATGTCTCCCCACTGTCTGATTGTCCTACTTACTCTCATCCTCAGACATCATATACAGCAGCTCAAAGTTGTCCACATCCTCATGCTGCAACAAATTTTGGTCCAACGCCCTGCGGATGAGGCTTGTCACCGTCTCCTGAAAGGTCACCTGGATCAGGGTGGGACAAATGTCATCAGAGAATGGCTTTTAGAAGAGCTACCCAGAAGACTGTGGTCAAACATTCAGGAGAAATCTCAGCTACATATACAAGGGCACAATCTTGTTATCCTGCTACCTGAGTGTGTCCTCCATATACCACCTGGGTTCTTGCAATGTGCTACTAGAACAATCCTGGTACAAATATCTGCCTGTACCTGCCATCTCCCCTCCCCCTGGGGAGCCACATTCCACTCATGTCAAAGGACCAAACTGCCTATGCACAGACACACTCTCATCTCACTGAGATGAGAGCAATGGGCCAGGGATCTGTGCACCAAGTGTGATCTGGGATGCAGGCTGCCTTTGTGGGTGGAAGAGGCAGATGCACTGAAAATTTGGGTCCTGACTGCCACGACACAAAACAGACTCAGATACAAGAGTGTGCACTTGAGTGCTTCATGATAGCTTTGAGAGGCCCTGGCCTCTGGAAGCTCGGTGCGGGTCTGGTTGTCATGATGTACTTGACTCAGCACTGGCAGTCACTGAACAAGTCTCCTCTGCAGCTGGACACCTGCAGCATTAGCGTGTCTACTGCACATCCATAGAAATTCTGCCAAGAACCCCTTTAGCTCCGTATTTACATACATGCAAAGCCTAACATTCCGAAGCTTTGGCATGACCCCCCAGGTGATCCCGACCCCAAATTCCTACACCTAGTCATGCTAAGGAGGTTCTCTTCCCTGCCACCAGGAACACATCCCCTCCTACACATGTGACAAGTCACTGCCACCTCCTCTGCTCCAACTTCACTCATTGAGAATACCAAGTTCTAGGCACTGCAGCCTGCACCCTGGACATATCTCTGCCTTCATCTGTCCACAGCACTTCCGTCTGCACTTCTGGCCTGCAAAACCACAATACACAGGCCCACTCACCACTGAAGCTGGGCATGCTGATGCTCTCCCTCCTCAGGTCAAGCCCTTAAGACGGACCTCTCTCTTCTTTATTTCCCACCATAGCCCTGGGGTTGGCTGTGTCTCCTGCCTTCCACTGTGTGGACACCCAGGAGGCAGCCCTGCTGTCGGGCTTACCGGGATGCGCTTTGTCTCCCTCAGGCTCTGTCCCTCTAGGAGGACGTGAACAACGCGGCTGTCTTCCACCTGCTCGCTGGAGTGAAGCAGTGAGGAGCTGCTACTCACAGCTGCTGGGGTCCTGGATGCCACTGCCACAGAAGGTTCCAAGAACTGTCGGGGATGACAACATCAGCAAAGCCCAGCAACTGCACCCCACCCAGCCTGGCAGTTGGCTCTGTGGGCATTCTACAACATCCATCCAGAACCTGAGGTTCTTGTCCCCTTGGAGGATGTGGAGTGGCACCAGGAGTAAAGACTGAAGAAGGTGGCTGTTTTGGGAACAAGAGATCCAGCACCTGCTGGGTGGGGATGAAATCCCAGGAGATTAACCCCATGTTGCTGCTGAAATGTAGGTTCCTCCCACAAATGACAGGCAGGAGCTCATTCCTAAGCTGGTCCTGCCTGTAAGGTTCAAGGCTCTGAACCCTGAAGGGCTCCTCCGTGTTCTGATCATTTTCACCCTGGGTTGGGACCAAGAATGGTGGGTTCAAAATGGAAATGGTGACAAACAGAAAAATGACTTGTGCCAATACACTAGAGTCAAAGCACAATGGGACAGTTCCCATCTGTACAAACACACACACACACACACACACACACACACACACACACACACACACACAGAGTCAGAATAGGAGTCCTGGGCCATTCATCAGGGATCAGACTAGAGGGCCTGCTGGGCTCACCTGCCCTGTGCTACTCACTGTTACTCTTGAGCTCCTCTGCGACAATCGCCAGAGGCTCTGGCGTCTAAGATGAAGCCTCACCCAGTGTATCCACAAAAGGGCTAGTTGGCCCCCCTGAGATTCCTGGGAGCCTGAGGCTCGGCATTGTCTGCAACCACAGGAGAACATCCTTCTCCCTCCACTGGCTCCAACCAAGTGAGCTCGGATGGCTTGGTCAGTGAAGTGGGTGCCTGGATACCAGGGTTCCATGTTCTGTTTGATCCATTGTCAAGGCAATGATGTCATTTCCTGTGCCCATACCTGAGCCTCTTTTCACATAAGACCACTTTCAACAGCCCTATGGGCTGCCGATTTCTCCTCCATGCCTACCCATCTCAGGTGCGCAGGTGTTCACCAACAACTACCCAAACATCCCCACCAGCATTTCCCCTGCTTGGGGCCACTAGAGTTCCAGCTTGGAGCCTTATAAAATGCATTCACAACCAGTCCTTCCCTCTCAGCAGCTTTTGGACCCTGGTCCCATCATTGTGCAACTCATGGTGTGCCCAGTCTTTTCTGGAAAGTAGGGTAGCATCTAATCTCTAGGGTTTATTGTGTCTATTGGCCCATAACACCCTCTGTTCTCTCTGAAACCAGAGATGGGACTCACAGGTGGCTAAAGCACAAATGTAGAGATGGGATAATCACAAGAAAGGGAGAGACAAAGAATGCACCCTAACTCAATCAGGCCTGTGTCCCACACAGGGACATGGCCAATGTCCGTCCCATCGTGGCTGCAGTTCCCTCTCTACACCATGGCAAGTTGGAGGGGACTGAGATGCAGAGGCTGCTCCCCTCTGCCATACAACTTCCCAAGGCTTCTCCTAAGATTTCAAAAGGGCCAAGTGTGTCTAGTGTTGGGGTCTCACAGAGACTCCGAGGTACCACAGCATCCTGCTGCCCAGAACCGGTTCACCCCTCACCTCAAGGGGGCTCAGCCTCTGGATTCATGGGAATTGAAGTGGGTACAGGTGATGGGATATCACCTCCAAGACTGAGTTATGCCAAGTCCATGACCCCTGTCTGCATCCCTGTCTCCAGCACCACTCCCCCCTCTCTCTTTCCTCCTCAGAGCAAACAAATCCATTTAGCAAGTGTGTCCTGTGATAAAGACATGACGGTCACCCATCCTCTCATTACAAAAACACTGAGGCTCAGCCAACATGGATCCTACAGGGAACACAGGCATAAACTCAGACTCCGATCCTCCCAGCCGAGCCTCAGTGGAGCCTGGACTCCCAGCCTCCTGAGTCAAGGAAACAGAGGTTCCTAGCCGAGCCACCTTGGATGCAGCCGCACACAAACTGAACTCATCAATGCCCCTTGCTCTCAGTTGTGAGTAAGAGGGGAAGTGGTGTTTCACAACCCTGGACATCAAGTGCAGTCTCCAGGCTTTGGGGTGTGCCCTGGCCTCTGTCTATCTGCCCAGGCTCTCCTACCCACACTGGCCTCTTACCCAACCTCCTCCTAGGGTCAAACTCAATCCTGCCTCTCAATTTCTGCTGCCTTCCCCAACACACTGCTCCCCAAAATGAGCAGGGCTGGCTCTCGGTTATCATGCTGGTGCCAGCAGCAATGCCACCCCACTGACATAATTCTGAGTCCCAACCTAGGCACTCCAGCTGTCTTTGCCACACCTGGCCTGTTTGGGCTCTGGCTCTTGCTCTTTTCTTTCATGTGCATGTGTTTTGAGGTTTTGAGTTTCTCCCACTGCAGAACTGCAGCTGTGGCAGGGTAGAGCTCATGAGGGTCACATTCTGAGCCACATCCAATCCCATCAGGACTGTTCACTGGGGGGACTGCTGGAACACAGTGATGAGTGAACACATGGGAGGTGGTTGGACCCACCTTGCCTCTGAGTGGCTTCCTTTCAGGACAGGAATGTAGGCATGGGAGCCCCTGGCGTGGGATGCTTTGCACAAGGCGTGACCATGGGCTCTCTTTCCTGGCAAAAATGGCTCCACTCAGCATGGAGAGCACTGTCATTCCTGGTGGCTAACAACAGCCCTGGACCCCAGAGAGGAACCTACACTCAAGATTAACGTCTGAGTGTGCGTGTCCTCGAGGAAATGAGGTCTCCCTATCCCAGGTGCAAAGGGGTAAGTCCTCTAACCCCAGGGGCCATGAAGGGACATCTGAGTTTCCCTCGTCCTTCTTTCCCTCTCTAACTAACCACAGTTAGGACCCTGGCCTCATTCCCCAGTGAGGATCATTAGGCTCCAGAAAGGACAGTCTCTAAGATGCTCAGTGGACCAACACCCTCTGCACAACCCATAACCCTATTCACCCAAGAGGCAAGAGGATTTCTATTCAGGAAAACCAGGAAAGGGAGAGCCTTTCTCAAGGACACAAGGACATTAGTGAGTGAGGGAGTGATTAATGGATGGAGAACTATTTCCAACACCAACTTCCAGGAGCATATATGGCCCCCTGGAGAATTCTGCAGTGTGTTGGTGATTAAGGAGAACGTGTGAATTCAGGGGTCACTAGGTCCTCTCAGCCATAAGGAGGGAAACTGCCATAAAGGAACTAGGACAAGGGTGCGAGGAATGCTCACTGGTGGGAGATCGGAAGGAAGGAAAGTGTACTCATTAGAAAAGTGTCGCCTGAAAATTCTTAGCCAGCCAAAAGTCGTGCGAACTTGTGTGGGAAAAGAGTCTTTGCACAGTGATGAAGCTAAGAGCTCACATGATGGAACACAGCATCAACTGGGACCAAATCCAATATCTGATATTCTTGTAGGAAGAGGAGAGTCTGGACCCAGATACCAGGGAGACTGGGGGATACCGGATATGTGAGGTTGGAGCCAGGGCGGGATGCCCATATGGGAACCACAGATCGTGGGCAGCAATAGGAGAGTGGGCAAGGGCTGGGAGAGTTGGGGAGACAGTCCCCTTGAAACCTGGGAGGGGTTATGGCACTGGGACAGCCCAACACCTACTGTGTTGAGCCTCTGGAGCTCAACGGAAGACACTTCCTCTGTTGTCGGCCACCCAGTTAACAGAGTTTGGTTGCAGCAGCCTAGGACCCAGCTGAAGGTCTGAGCATGTTGGCCATGCAGGTTGGATCTGGACCACAGACACCCTCATCAGAGATTGTAGGGTCTCAGCCCTGAGGCAAGACAGGCACTAAGTCAGGCCAGGTGGGGAAACGGATAGGCACACACTCTGGGGGCTGGTGCCTGTGTTACTGGGAGCACTTCTGATCGCAATTCCCTGATCTGCTGCCAACACAGGCTACAGAGGAGGGTACAGAAACACAGACCACGGATCTGCCCCACTCAGTGGGCCCAGGCCAACACCACACCCAGCAGCCTCGTGCCATACCCAATGAGTCTCGAAGCGGCCCCCTCTTCCCATCCTGAGAGCTCTTCCCTTCCTCATGTGCCAATAGCTCCCTACTGTCACTGGCAATATCTACTCTGTGAGATGTCAACATCCGTGGGTACTGTTCTCTCATCCCAGGACAGTGTGGTCCCACACACCCTGGTGAAATGGGCCACCTGGAGGCTGGACCTGGAGGTTGTTGAGGCTGAATGGCAGCAGTGGTCCTCTGGCACTTAATATTATTTAAGTTAAAAAAAAAAAAACAAAAACAAAAACAAAAAACGGGTCTTGGTGCTCAAAAATGTTTGATTTGCATATTCTCATCCCCTAACCCCAATATTTTCATTATTTCCTCACATATGAAATCTTACTAGCATAAAGGTAATTTCGTATTAAACAAAGTGGATTGAAATAACATTGGTAAAAATAATCAATCACCATACTTTCAATTTTTGTTCTGCTTTCCTATTAGAAACCACTTGGATACAAGAGAACAGAGGACAGACTCATGGAAATGCTTGAAATGACAAGAAGCTCCCACTCAAGCTCAGCATTCAGTCCTGGACAGGGTAAGACCAGGCCACTTTGACATCTGTGCCAAAGAGTCTACCAGACAGAATCCTCTGACTGATCCCTGACTGAGCCATAGGAACTGGCTAGAAAAGCCTTCACATCCTCAATACATTCTTCACGTCAGAATACTTGACAACCATTGATATCCATCTCTCGTTAACTTGCTCCCCAGCCAACCATTCTTCAACAAATTCAAAGGAGTAACTCATGCAAGCACACAGAAAGGGGTGTTCACTACACACATCCATGTGCGAAAAAGACAACTGGTATTTCTTGTTTGGGCTATTTCAAATGAAATCCCTTCTGCATGACCTCCACAAACCAAAGGAAAATATTTGTGAAATTCCCACGTAGAAGACAAGATACACTTGCCAAGGAGGCAGTGGCAAGAATTTTGACACTCCAAATGTAGAGTGTGTGTTTAGGAAGCAGTCACAGTTTCCATGAGAGATTCCCATGAAATCAATTAGGAAGATCCATGCTCTAGCCCTACCATGCAAGTGATGTGACTTGAAAGAGTCACTTAGTCTTAGTAACCATCATCACTAACAACTAAGTCAATGAATAAAGGTCCTCAGGTGCCAAGCTACAAAATGTGGGATGAGCATGGATGAGGATGGGTGGGAGAAGTCTCCAACTCTAACACAATTAGGGAAGGATGTGCTGACCTCAAGTGGCTGGGGGGCTGGGATCCTGCCACAGAGGGGGATTCCAAACCTCTCATCCCCTGACCCAGGCCAGAAGACCAGGTAGAGTCCAAGGACCCTGGGGTGGCCCAATGGCAATAAAGGTCAAAAGGAACTAGGGATCTGCCTGGTCCCTCAATCCCCTACTCTGAGCAGGGCTGCATGACGAGGCCAGAGGCCATCCACAGCAATCTGCCTTTACAGGAAAACAGGGACTGCAGGCTGCCTCTGGCTCACTGAATCAGGGTGGTGTTTTCATAAAGCAAGACCACTTCCTCACACTTGACCAGCAGCTCATGTGTTGACAGCACAATGACTGACTTGACTCAGGCCCTGATGAATGAAATAGAAAATTCATAGCAAACCCATCTTTAGCTCTTCCACATCATCAGGGGCTCTGATTCAATTCCGTCCAGAAAGGTGTCTGAAATGATTTCTAAACATGCTGGGGACTCACCTCTGTGTGGAACTTTTCAGGAAAAAGGGGATCAAATCTCATGAAGCAACTCTTCTCTCTTCTAGCCCATGGGCAATGCAAGGAACCTGCATGATACCAGAGGCTCACTTCTCTCTTCTCATGTCTTCTGGAAAGGATTCGTTAATGCTTCCTGCAAGGTGAAGCAGAAGCCTGCATCCCCAGCTGCACAGAAGTGTTTTAGGGCAGTGTCTCCCTTAAAACCCAAAAATAAAAAAAAAAAAAACAGGTCATTCAACAGGCACATGGATTCGAGTACATGTTCAATGATCCCTCCTCCCTGGAGCCTTCCACATGCCCATCTTCCACATTCACAGAGCAATGCTTGGCCATTCTCAAGACCAGGAGACCATGATGCTCCTCACCAGGAATTCAATAAGGAACATGAAGAGAGCAGCATGGATTGCAGAAGGTGGCACATCAAGGATCTTCAGCTCTGCTGCTAGAACACAAGAGCTTAACTTCAGTATTGACTTTTTGCCAACTACCAAGTACGATAGCAGTGTCAAGCCCAATATGCAGATATGCAAGTAGTAGGTGACACCCCGCATCCATTCACAAAAGTGGGCAACATCTGCATCAGAACAAGGAAGTATCTTACCCTTACTCATAAAAATCATCAGAAACAAAATAAAATGGATGCAAGACTTCTCATTTCACTATTAGGTAGCTGTTGGAATTCCCTATTAAATAATACCTCCTCCAAAATAAAAAGTATCTCAGACATGTGTCAACTATTCAATGGATGACATTTTAAAAACTATGGACTTTACTTAATATTTATGTATGCTATATCCCTGCCTAAGGCTCTATGAGAAAGGAGCACATAGAATTGGATCTTTGAAAATCTCACATTTGCTGATAAATATTACTGCTGATCTCAGGCATGGCGAAGTGAAAAGTGGGACTTTGGATATTCCAAGAATGCTATGTTGTGGGATTGGTGTCCCTGATTCATACATAGCATATGGTTTCTATGAAATCCAGTGAGGGAGCAGGAGTAACGAAGCTGATTGCACAGATGACCTCAGGGAATACTGACAGATAGGCCAAATGAAAAATATGCTCCAGCTAACCATTGGTATTTGGGCTTCTGATCCCAGTCCTGTTTTTAAAAAAGGTGCAGACAGGCAGTGTTCATTAAAAACTGTCTACCATGTAAAAGTGGGTAATTTAAATGGCATCTAGTTACACATCTGATAGAATGGTCTGGCAACATATGAATTTCATTCTAACAACAACAACAACAACAAAACATAGAAAATGAGACATAAAGATAAAACCTTGTCTTCACCAGGATGCCTAAAAATAGGTTTTATTTGGCTCATGCCAATAAATATCTTTCAATAGAATTTCTGATTTCTGAATGAATCCATTCAACTTCATACTGCACAGATCACAAGGTTTTCTTTACAGAATATTCTCTTCTTCTTCTTAAAGCCTCACATAGAAAATGTCTCACAGGACATAGGAGGGGAATGACCCAAAGGATGAGAGAATGGCTGGAACCGTTCTCAAATGTGCCCATGTAGCCTAAAGTTTGAAGGCATCTAATTGTACTCTAAAACAATTATGAACCTATTCGATCCATTATTAATAAATATCACCACTTTACCACTTGAACCAAATCACAGAAAATTGGAAACAGATGATCATTGGCTTTGATACCTTTACTTCTGTTTCATTACTCAGAGTCGATCAACTCTATACTTCAAGTGACACAGATTTATTACAGAATGCCTAAGATCCTAAGGATCTATTTTAGCTCAGCCCATGGTATTGCTTCATTATTTTATTATTTTGTAAGTAATAAAATATAACTTCATGTTGGATGATATATTCAAGCCATGAATATATCATCCAACATTGTTCTTCCCAAAATATTAGCCCAATTTCTGCGCGCGCTCACTTACTGTTCAGGAATTTTACTAATTGTTTGAAGGTTCTAGAGGACCTGTTAGACTCCTAATGGACAAACCATACAACATACTCCAGAGAACGGACGAGTGCCATAAGAAGAAAATAAGGTCAGCCTACAGCAATGGGCAGCTGCCTGCCCTCGGCTGGGAGGAGCCCTGGCCATGGCTCCAGGGCTGCTGGGCAGCAGAAGGCTCCACAGCCCTGCAGGAGCCTGGAGCACAGCTCTGCCTAACCATGCTCAGCCCTGGACAGATGCACATGAGTTCCCATCACAGGCTCGAGTGTGACAGTCCCAGGTGCATGCCTGTCATGCCAGCCACCAGGGAGGCTGAGGCAAGAGGAACGTTTGAGGTCAGCCTTGGCAACTTAGACCCCGAGGCAAAGGGGAAATACTTTTACAGGGGTCTCTGAGGGTGTAGCTCAGGTAGGTCACTTGCCTCACAGGCTCAAGGCCCTGGGTTCAATCCCCAGAACCCACGTACACACAAAAAGTGAACTTGGAATATTGTTTAAAATGATGGGTCAGGTACACACAAGGACTTCAATATGACCTCTCAGAGGAGCTCAATTTGAGATCAGACTGAACAAAAGACCACCTGGACCATTGACTCAGTGTCTGAAACCCTCTGTGAGCATGAGAAGCACTGCTGGCAAGACACCAGAGGGCCAAAGCACTTGTGCCCCCTGCAGGGGCGTCTCTTGTCTACCGCCAAAGACTGTTCCCCTCCTGGGGCAGCTGAGAGCAAGCTGGGCCTTGGAGCAAGGACTAGTGCTTTAGATATAGACTATGCAAGCAAGGGGCAATGTCTTTAATAAAACTAAAATTAAAAAGTCACATTGAAAAAATTTTAAAAAGAAGAAAATAAGGTCAAGTAGAGGAAGCCCATTTTCACAGGAAAAAATCCCCCACTGAAAAGCATAAGAATAGATACCAAGAAAAATACCAACAAAAACAGTGTGCTCCCACTATGTATCTACTCAACATGCAAAAGTTAGAAAGCTAGATAATACAATCCTGGCCACAGGTAGAGCTATGCAGAAGAGCCACCTGGCAGTGCTTAGTCAAAGAAGTAAACATGCACACTTTGACCTAGAAATTCCACCTGTGTGTAAACCAGGCGGTGCTTAAGCAGTTTCACAAGGGGACATGCACAGGGAAATTTATCCTCAGGTTCTTATAGACTTGTCTGTGCTTACAGGGAGTTGATGGTTGTCAAGATGCCCACAGCTGCGAAAGTCAAAAGCTAAAAAATAATAGATGCCAACCTGGATATATTAATAATCCCGTATCTATGATGACCTTCATAAGGTAGCTTCCCAACTTCTGTGTGGAAGTGTGTTTCTCCTTGGCCCTTACACTGTTGTGGAGACCACTAGGAGTTCAGCTTTGTGCAGGATCATCTGACCTGGACTTTTGGCAAGACCTGTACAGCCCTCACACATGCTCAGATGCTACAGGACTTTTCAGACCAGTCCAGACAACAGTAGGCATCCATTCATTGTCTGCACTCTACAGATTCCTAGATGCACGACATTCATTACCATCAAATGCAGAATTTTCATCAAAAACTAATATATATATCATTCCAATCTGAATCAAGAAAATCGGAAATATCCCCAAATCCAAAGAGTGGATCCCCATTGTGATGCTACAAGTTGAAAATTCCACAGCTGACCTCATGGGATGGTTCACAGTCAAAAGACAGCTGCATGAAAAAGATTACATGACCTTCCTGCTATGTGAAAAGTGGCATGTGAAGTACACATGCATGTCTTCCTCAGACATGGGTTCATTTGCAAGACACCTTGTGCCATTGAAAATACTCCAAAAGGGGAGAAATCAGAACCATGTCTCCAAAGTATTTCAGCAGAGACCAACTCCATCTGTCTATCTATCTCTCAGTGAGTGTGTGTGCTCTTGTGTGTGTTTGTGTGTCTTTGTTTGTGTTTGTACCATCATAGCTGATACTTCATTGCCCCCATTGGAAAACTGACTCAGATAATGCCATCTGCCAAACTCCTAAAAACCAAAGTTCTTGCTGATAGAATGAAACATTCCTTCCTGTTGGTTTGGATGTGTCCTTTAGGAATCACTGCTACATTTAGTATACTCAAATCATCACAGTAGATCAGGTAACAAATCATATATATTTTAAAATAATAATAATATATTAATGGAAATAACAAATACAGGATAGAGTAACAACTGTGTTACTAAACAAGGTCAAGGACAATGGCAAACTATAGATTCAAACTTTGAAGAAAATAGTAATCAATGTAAATATTCCTGGGCTGCCTCAGCCCCGCCCAGGCACACAGCAACAGAATGGTTTTGCAAGCATCCTCAGGAGGGCAGGAGCCTTCTTTGCAGGACGAGAGGGAGGTTGAGGCTCGATCCACCCATCATTCTTTTGGGAGAGGCTCCTTTTCCTCAGCACAAAGTTGGATTTTTTGTGAGGATTCTTGGCATCAAATACGTTGGCCTCTGCTGGAATCCTCAGCTCTGGGGAGAGAGGGGTGTACAAAAAGAAGGTGGCACTCAGGAGGTGCTCCCTAGGACACGCCAACTCTGAGAGCCTGTGCCAGAAAAGGCGAGAGCCACACACCTGAGAGCTCTCCAATTCAGCACCAATACCAACAAAGACAGCCTCCACAGTCCTCCCTGAGGAAGAACTAGGCAGAGCACTTCAACAGACCTAATGTCTGTTCCTACCGAAGGCTTTGGACTCCAGAATATCTCAGGTCCTCTTGCATCTGCCAAAGCACACCACTAGGGTTTGCATCTGAAATCTCCCACAAAAGGCTCCTGTGCCGAAGATTCAGTCCCCACATGAGCCATCTTCATAGGTGGGTTTGGAGGGAAGCATTGGATGGTGAGTGCTCTGATGTCAACATGAAATTCTCATTCAAGATGAATACACTACTGGGGGGTGGGAGGGACTGGAAGAAAGGTTGAGCATGGTTGGAGTAAGACCTAAACAGGGTTGTGCCCTGGGCAACAGTACCTTGTTCCTGTTGGCTCCACTGAATCCTCATTCTCCAAGGAGAGGTCCTCCCTCTCCATCTTTCTCTCTCTCCCTCTCTGCCAGCCTCGTTCTCTCTCTCCCAGTCTATGCCTTTGTGGCAAGGGCTGAGGAGCTCTCCACTGCCACACACTAGAGCTTTATGGACAGCCTCAGTGCACAACCAAAGAGAAAGCTATGAATCCCAGAGAAAAAAGGCCTAGGATTCCTCCTCTGAGTTATTTTCCTCAAGTATGGCCACAGTGAGGACAGGCTGACCAGCACGGATACCACGTTAGAGCCATGCTTCTGCGTTGGTGGAGCCCGCCTCCATGTGAACCAGGCTTCTGAGAATGGAGGCCACATTCCAAATACTGCCCTACTGAGAACAATGGTTCCAAAGACCAGCAAAGGGACTGCTTCCCTCCAACATGGTGTATGGCCCAGTGGTGCCATGACCCCGAGTGGGGGAATACAACAGCCACTTCTCCTTCCTCTGAACATGTGTTTCCTGTCGCCCTCCTCTAACCTAGAGCCTGTTCTCCATCCCTTCTGGGTTGGATGTGGAGATCTCTGCTATGAATTTCTTAGGCTACCAAGGCCCCAGACAGACTTCCTCTTCCATAGACTCTACTAACCTAACAGTAGGTTAAGATAGGAGACAAGTGATCCTAGAACTCATAGGGATGGTGGTCTTCAGGGTACATAGGCTGGGATAATGGCTGCTGTGGTGTTTGGCTCACAAAAACCAACCAACCAACCAACGAAAAAGCGCTGGCATTATTATCAGATGAGCTCTGTGGCTACGTGCTCAGGAAGCCCTCATCTGACTTTAGTTAGGGATCACAACCTGGCTATTGTGATCACTCCTTGCCTAGTGGACTCAGGTGCGTAAGACCATGGAATTTATGCAAAAACAGATGATTCAGGCTGTCTCCCAGGCTGTGTTTTCTTCCCAATTTCATCCTGTTACTGCTTGCTAGAATCCTGGCAATGCTCTGCCCAGGCAGTGGTTTTTTGGTCACACAGAAGGCTTTCAATAGTACTGCTTCAGTCCACAAAATGCCAGTTCCCTCTTTAGCCCATGCATTCCCATGTTCCTTTGAAACCACTCCTATCCCAGACCATGAAAACATACTGCTCCTGGAGAGAGGCTTTCCTCCTCACTCCTCAAAGATGTCAGCTTTGGATGCCTGTTCATGTCCAGGGGAGGGCACCTGGTGGGGAGCCGCAATATCCACCGGGGTATACCATTGGACCTCAAGACCTTCCACCAGCAGAAGTGCAGTTGGCTTTGTGCACGAACCCAACACACCTGTTGGAGTGTTCTTGGGGGTCAGAGACTACTCTTTGTTGCTAAGAGTTGACCTGAGTCCACATCCTGACCCTTGCTCTCTGCTATCTGATTGTCTCACTTACTCTGACGGCGAGAGATGATTTGGCCCAGCTCATAATCCTCTGGATTCTCCTCAGTAAGGAAGTGTAGGTCGAGGGCGCTGCGGATGACGACAGGAGCCCTATCGTGGCAGGTCACCTGGAGCAGCATGGGAGACAGGCCTTCAGGAAATGGGCCTTGAAGTGACTACTCAAGGACAGTGGGCAGGGGCATTCTGGAGGCACCTCCACTCTAAATACAAGGGCAACATCCATGACCCTACTACCCGAAGCTGACCTCCTGCTCATCGTGTGGGCTCTTCCCACAGGCTACTAGCCCAATCCTTGTACATAGGACTTCCTGGGCCTGCCATTGCTCTTTGTGGAGCTGCACTCCTCTCGGAGTGAAAGGACCCCACTACCTGCATACAGATGCAATCTCATCCCACAAGTTGGGAGGAATGGGACAATAGCCTCCAAGATCCCAGGTCTGCCCGAGGATGCAGGCGGCATTGGGAATGGCCTAGGCACAAAACCTAGAGGCTTTGGTCTGGATTGCCAGGGCCAAAAACAGACCCAGGAACATGAACACACACAGGAGAGCTTAAAGATAGCCACGAGAGCTCCTGGCCTCCAGAGGCTCAGTGCTGGCTGGGATGTAGGAGGGCACCTCATCCGGCAAGGGTGGTCATTGGGTTACCTGGACATTTAGTGTGCTTGCTCCACATCCATATCAACTCTGCAGAGAGACTCTCTCAGCTCCTTGTTCAAGGAACATGGAGAACCTCACACTGCTGTCCTCCTCCAAGACGTCAGCATCCCATACAAGGGAACCTGCAACCTAGTTCCTGTCCTATTCTCATCTGTCACCCATACCTGTCCCTGCCCTTCTGGACTGCATGCTGCCACCTGACACACAGACTCCCTCAGACATGGCAGTGGACAAGCTGCTGCACTCGCTCATCTCAGCTCCAGCCCTTCACACTGACCTCTCCCTTCTTGATTCCCATCTATCCTCCTGATCATCCAGAAGCTCCAAATTCAAGAGGGCATGAGTAGTCCATGGTATTGGACCAGTGTCTGCTCCCCACCCAGGTGTAAGCACCACCGGACACCCCTGCTCCCAGGCTTACCAGAACACTCTTGGCCATCTCTGGACTTTGTGTTTCTAAGTGGACACGAATTAAGCAGGTGTCTCCCACCTGCTTGTGGGAAAGCGGCCTGGAGGACTTGCAGGTTGATTCTGAGAACTGTGGGGGATGGAACATCAGCAAACCCAGAAACAGAAAGCCACCCCAGACAGTCAGTTGGCTCTATGGGCTTCCAGCAAATATGTCCAGGTGCTGAGGCTTCTTATTTCCTCAGGTCGGAGTGGAATGGCAGCACATGCACAGCTTGAATAAGGTAGGTGTTTACCTCCTTTCCCTTGACCTGGGGGCGTTTCCTCACGATGAAATATTGTATTCCCAGATTCATGGACAGACACACGAGTGAGTGGTCAGAGACCTTGATTTCTGCAGAGCGAAGTGGAGAGAATTGTTAGGTGGCACTCAAGGATTATACCACAAAACACCCACAATCCCTGAGAGTCTCCGCCAGGCCCATCACACTTTGGTATTTTGGGGCCAAGGCCCACTTTCTCTTGGCTGTCAGTTATCCTGAGCCCACTGTGGATCATGTCTCCCCACTGTCTGATTGTCCTACTTACTCTCATCCTCAGACATCATATACAGCAGCTCAAAGTTGTCCACATCCTCATGCTGCAACAAATTTTGGTCCAAGGCCCTGCGGATGAGGCTTGTCACCGTCTCCTGAAAGGTCACCTGGATCAGGGTGGGACAAATGTCATCAGAGAATGGCTTTTAGAAGAGCTACCCAGAAGACTGTGGTCAAACATTCAGGAGAAATCTCAGCTACATATACAAGGGCACAATCTTGTTATCCTGCTACCTGAGTGTGTCCTCCATATACCACCTGGGTTCTTGCAATGTGCTACTAGAACAATCCTGGTACAAATATCTGCCTGTACCTGCCATCTCCCCTCCCCCTGGGGAGCCACATTCCACTCATGTCAAAGGACCAAACTGCCTATGCACAGACACACTCTCATCTCACTGAGATGAGAGCAATGGGCCAGGGATCTGTGCACCAAGTGTGATCTGGGATGCAGGCTGCCTTTGTGGGTGGAAGAGGCAGATGCACTGAAAATTTGGGTCCTGACTGCCACGACACAAAACAGACTCAGATACAAGAGTGTGCACTTGAGTGCTTCATGATAGCTTTGAGAGGCCCTGGCCTCTGGAAGCTCGGTGCGGGTCTGGTTGTCATGATGTACTTGACTCAGCACTGGCAGTCACTGAACAAGTCACCTCTGCAGCTGGACACCTGCAGCATTAGCGTGTCTACTGCACATCCATAGAAATTCTGCCAAGAACCCCTTTAGCTCCGTATTTACATACATGCAAAGCCTAACATTCCGAAGCTTTGGCATGACCCCCCAGGTGATCCCGACCCCAAATTCCTACACCTAGTCATGCTAAGGAGGTTCTCTTCCCTGCCACCAGGAACACATCCCCTCCTACACATGTGACAAGTCACTGCCACCTCCTCTGCTCCAACTTCACTCATTGAGAATACCAAGTTCTAGGCACTGCAGCCTGCACCCTGGACATATCTCTGCCTTCATCTGTCCACAGCACTTCCGTCTGCACTTCTGGCCTGCAAAACCACAATACACAGGCCCACTCACCACTGAAGCTGGGCATGCTGATGCTCTCCCTCCTCAGGTCAAGCCCTTAAGACGGACCTCTCTCTTCTTTATTTCCCACCATAGCCCTGGGGTTGGCTGTGTCTCCTGCCTTCCACTGTGTGGACACCCAGGAGGCAGCCCTGCTGTCGGGCTTACCGGGATGCGCTTTGTCTCCCTCAGGCTCTGTCCCTCTAGGAGGACGTGAACAACGCGGCTGTCTTCCACCTGCTCGCTGGAGTGAAGCAGTGAGGAGCTGCTACTCACAGCTGCTGGGGTCCTGGATGCCACTGCCACAGAAGGTTCCAAGAACTGTCGGGGATGACAACATCAGCAAAGCCCAGCAACTGCACCCCACCCAGCCTGGCAGTTGGCTCTGTGGGCATTCTACAACATCCATCCAGAACCTGAGGTTCTTGTCCCCTTGGAGGATGTGGAGTGGCACCAGGAGTAAAGACTGAAGAAGGTGGCTGTTTTGGGAACAAGAGATCCAGCACCTGCTGGGTGGGGATGAAATCCCAGGAGATTAACCCCATGTTGCTGCTGAAATGTAGGTTCCTCCCACAAATGACAGGCAGGAGCTCATTCCTAAGCTGGTCCTGCCTGTAAGGTTCAAGGCTCTGAACCCTGAAGGGCTCCTCCGTGTTCTGATCATTTTCACCCTGGGTTGGGACCAAGAATGGTGGGTTCAAAATGGAAATGGTGACAAACAGAAAAATGACTTGTGCCAATACACTAGAGTCAAAGCACAATGGGACAGTTCCCATCTGTACAAACACACACACACACACACACACACACACACACACACACACACACACAGAGTCAGAATAGGAGTCCTGGGCCATTCATCAGGGATCAGACTAGAGGGCCTGCTGGGCTCACCTGCCCTGTGCTACTCACTGTTACTCTTGAGCTCCTCTGCGACAATCGCCAGAGGCTCTGGCGTCTAAGATGAAGCCTCACCCAGTGTATCCACAAAAGGGCTAGTTGGCCCCCCTGAGATTCCTGGGAGCCTGAGGCTCGGCATTGTCTGCAACCACAGGAGAACATCCTTCTCCCTCCACTGGCTCCAACCAAGTGAGCTCGGATGGCTTGGTCAGTGAAGTGGGTGCCTGGATACCAGGGTTCCATGTTCTGTTTGATCCATTGTCAAGGCAATGATGTCATTTCCTGTGCCCATACCTGAGCCTCTTTTCACATAAGACCACTTTCAACAGCCCTATGGGCTGCCGATTTCTCCTCCATGCCTACCCATCTCAGGTGCGCAGGTGTTCACCAACAACTCCCCAAACATCCCCACCAGCATTTCCCCTGCTTGGGGCCACTAGAGTTCCAGCTTGGAGCCTTATAAAATGCATTCACAACCAGTCCTTCCCTCTCAGCAGCTTTTGGACCCTGGTCCCATCATTGTGCAACTCATGGTGTGCCCAGTCTTTTCTGGAAAGTAGGGTAGCATCTAATCTCTAGGGTTTATTGTGTCTATTGGCCCATAACACCCTCTGTTCTCTCTGAAACCAGAGATGGGACTCACAGGTGGCTAAAGCACAAATGTAGAGATGGGATAATCACAAGAAAGGGAGAGACAAAGAATGCACCCTAACTCAATCAGGCCTGTGTCCCACACAGGGACATGGCCAATGTCCGTCCCATCGTGGCTGCAGTTCCCTCTCTACACCATGGCAAGTTGGAGGGGACTGAGATGCAGAGGCTGCTCCCCTCTGCCATACAACTTCCCAAGGCTTCTCCTAAGATTTCAAAAGGGCCAAGTGTGTCTAGTGTTGGGGTCTCACAGAGACTCCGAGGTACCACAGCATCCTGCTGCCCAGAACCGGTTCACCCCTCACCTCAAGGGGGCTCAGCCTCTGGATTCATGGGAATTGAAGTGGGTACAGGTGATGGGATATCACCTCCAAGACTGAGTTATGCCAAGTCCATGACCCCTGTCTGCATCCCTGTCTCCAGCACCACTCCCCCCTCTCTCTTTCCTCCTCAGAGCAAACAAATCCATTTAGCAAGTGTGTCCTGTGATAAAGACATGACGGTCACCCATCCTCTCATTACAAAAACACTGAGGCTCAGCCAACATGGATCCTACAGGGAACACAGGCATAAACTCAGACTCCGATCCTCCCAGCCGAGCCTCAGTGGAGCCTGGACTCCCAGCCTCCTGAGTCAAGGAAACAGAGGTTCCTAGCCGAGCCACCTTGGATGCAGCCGCACACAAACTGAACTCATCAATGCCCCTTGCTCTCAGTTGTGAGTAAGAGGGGAAGTGGTGTTTCACAACCCTGGACATCAAGTGCAGTCTCCAGGCTTTGGGGTGTGCCCTGGCCTCTGTCTATCTGCCCAGGCTCTCCTACCCACACTGGCCTCTTACCCAACCTCCTCCTAGGGTCAAACTCAATCCTGCCTCTCAATTTCTGCTGCCTTCCCCAACACACTGCTCCCCAAAATGAGCAGGGCTGGCTCTCGGTTATCATGCTGGTGCCAGCAGCAATGCCACCCCACTGACATAATTCTGAGTCCCAACCTAGGCACTCCAGCTGTCTTTGCCACACCTGGCCTGTTTGGGCTCTGGCTCTTGCTCTTTTCTTTCATGTGCATGTGTTTTGAGGTTTTGAGTTTCTCCCACTGCAGAACTGCAGCTGTGGCAGGGTAGAGCTCATGAGGGTCACATTCTGAGCCACATCCAATCCCATCAGGACTGTTCACTGGGGGGACTGCTGGAACACAGTGATGAGTGAACACATGGGAGGTGGTTGGACCCACCTTGCCTCTGAGTGGCTTCCTTTCAGGACAGGAATGTAGGCATGGGAGCCCCTGGCGTGGGATGCTTTGCACAAGGCGTGACCATGGGCTCTCTTTCCTGGCAAAAATGGCTCCACTCAGCATGGAGAGCACTGTCATTCCTGGTGGCTAACAACAGCCCTGGACCCCAGAGAGGAACCTACACTCAAGATTAACGTCTGAGTGTGCGTGTCCTCGAGGAAATGAGGTCTCCCTATCCCAGGTGCAAAGGGGTAAGTCCTCTAACCCCAGGGGCCATGAAGGGACATCTGAGTTTCCCTCGTCCTTCTTTCCCTCTCTAACTAACCACAGTTAGGACCCTGGCCTCATTCCCCAGTGAGGATCATTAGGCTCCAGAAAGGACAGTCTCTAAGATGCTCAGTGGACCAACACCCTCTGCACAACCCATAACCCTATTCACCCAAGAGGCAAGAGGATTTCTATTCAGGAAAACCAGGAAAGGGAGAGCCTTTCTCAAGGACACAAGGACATTAGTGAGTGAGGGAGTGATTAATGGATGGAGAACTATTTCCAACACCAACTTCCAGGAGCATATATGGCCCCCTGGAGAATTCTGCAGTGTGTTGGTGATTAAGGAGAACGTGTGAATTCAGGGGTCACTAGGTCCTCTCAGCCATAAGGAGGGAAACTGCCATAAAGGAACTAGGACAAGGGTGCGAGGAATGCTCACTGGTGGGAGATCGGAAGGAAGGAAAGTGTACTCATTAGAAAAGTGTCGCCTGAAAATTCTTAGCCAGCCAAAAGTCGTGCGAACTTGTGTGGGAAAAGAGTCTTTGCACAGTGATGAAGCTAAGAGCTCACATGATGGAACACAGCATCAACTGGGACCAAATCCAATATCTGATATTCTTGTAGGAAGAGGAGAGTCTGGACCCAGATACCAGGGAGACTGGGGGATACCGGATATGTGAGGTTGGAGCCAGGGCGGGATGCCCATATGGGAACCACAGATCGTGGGCAGCAATAGGAGAGTGGGCAAGGGCTGGGAGAGTTGGGGAGACAGTCCCCTTGAAACCTGGGAGGGGTTATGGCACTGGGACAGCCCAACACCTACTGTGTTGAGCCTCTGGAGCTCAACGGAAGACACTTCCTCTGTTGTCGGCCACCCAGTTAACAGAGTTTGGTTGCAGCAGCCTAGGACCCAGCTGAAGGTCTGAGCATGTTGGCCATGCAGGTTGGATCTGGACCACAGACACCCTCATCAGAGATTGTAGGGTCTCAGCCCTGAGGCAAGACAGGCACTAAGTCAGGCCAGGTGGGGAAACGGATAGGCACACACTCTGGGGGCTGGTGCCTGTGTTACTGGGAGCACTTCTGATCGCAATTCCCTGATCTGCTGCCAACACAGGCTACAGAGGAGGGTACAGAAACACAGACCACGGATCTGCCCCACTCAGTGGGCCCAGGCCAACACCACACCCAGCAGCCTCGTGCCATACCCAATGAGTCTCGAAGCGGCCCCCTCTTCCCATCCTGAGAGCTCTTCCCTTCCTCATGTGCCAATAGCTCCCTACTGTCACTGGCAATATCTACTCTGTGAGATGTCAACATCCGTGGGTACTGTTCTCTCATCCCAGGACAGTGTGGTCCCACACACCCTGGTGAAATGGGCCACCTGGAGGCTGGACCTGGAGGTTGTTGAGGCTGAATGGCAGCAGTGGTCCTCTGGCACTTAATATTATTTAAGTTAAAAAAAAAAAAACAAAAACAAAAACAAAAAACGGGTCTTGGTGCTCAAAAATGTTTGATTTGCATATTCTCATCCCCTAACCCCAATATTTTCATTATTTCCTCACATATGAAATCTTACTAGCATAAAGGTAATTTCGTATTAAACAAAGTGGATTGAAATAACATTGGTAAAAATAATCAATCACCATACTTTCAATTTTTGTTCTGCTTTCCTATTAGAAACCACTTGGATACAAGAGAACAGAGGACAGACTCATGGAAATGCTTGAAATGACAAGAAGCTCCCACTCAAGCTCAGCATTCAGTCCTGGACAGGGTAAGACCAGGCCACTTTGACATCTGTGCCAAAGAGTCTACCAGACAGAATCCTCTGACTGATCCCTGACTGAGCCATAGGAACTGGCTAGAAAAGCCTTCACATCCTCAATACATTCTTCACGTCAGAATACTTGACAACCATTGATATCCATCTCTCGTTAACTTGCTCCCCAGCCAACCATTCTTCAACAAATTCAAAGGAGTAACTCATGCAAGCACACAGAAAGGGGTGTTCACTACACACATCCATGTGCGAAAAAGACAACTGGTATTTCTTGTTTGGGCTATTTCAAATGAAATCCCTTCTGCATGACCTCCACAAACCAAAGGAAAATATTTGTGAAATTCCCACGTAGAAGACAAGATACACTTGCCAAGGAGGCAGTGGCAAGAATTTTGACACTCCAAATGTAGAGTGTGTGTTTAGGAAGCAGTCACAGTTTCCATGAGAGAGTCCCATGAAATCAATTAGGAAGATCCATGCTCTAGCCCTACCATGCAAGTGATGTGACTTGAAAGAGTCACTTAGTCTTAGTAACCATCATCACTAACAAGTAAGTCAATGAATAAAGGTCCTCAGGTGCCAAGCTACAAAATGTGGGATGAGCATGGATGAGGATGGGTGGGAGAAGTCTCCAACTCTAACACAATTAGGGAAGGATGTGCTGACCTCAAGTGGCTGGGGGGCTGGGATCCTGCCACAGAGGGGGATTCCAAACCTCACATCCCCTGACCCAGGCCAGAAGACCAGGTAGAGTCCAAGGACCCTGGGGTGGCCCAATGGCAATAAAGGTCAAAAGGAACTAGGGATCTGCCTGGTCCCTCAATCCCCTACTCTGAGCAGGGCTGCATGACGAGGCCAGAGGCCATCCACAGCAATCTGCCTTTACAGGAAAACAGGGACTGCAGGCTGCCTCTGGCTCACTGAATCAGGGTGGTGTTTTCATAAAGCAAGACCACTTCCTCACATTTGACCAGCAGCTCATGTGTTGACAGCACAATGACTGACTTGACTCAGGCCCTGATGAATGAAATAGAAAATTCATAGCAAACCCATCTTTAGCTCTTCCACATCATCAGGGGCTCTGATTCAATTCCGTCCAGAAAGGTGTCTGAAATGATTTCTAAACATGCTGGGGACTCACCTCTGTGTGGAACTTTTCAGGAAAAAGGGGATCAAATCTCATGAAGCAACTCTTCTCTCTTCTAGCCCATGGGCAATGCAAGGAACCTGCATGATACCAGAGGCTCACTTCTCTCTTCTCATGTCTTCTGGAAAGGATTCGTTAATGCTTCCTGCAAGGTGAAGCAGAAGCCTGCATCCCCAGCTGCACAGAAGTGTTTTAGGGCAGTGTCTCCCTTAAAACCCAAAAATAAAAAAACAGGTCATTCAACAGGCACATGGATTCGAGTACATGTTCAATGATCCCTCCTCCCTGGAGCCTTCCACATGCCCATCTTCCACATTCACAGAGCAATGCTTGGCCATTCTCAAGACCAGGAGACCATGATGCTCATCACCAGGAAGTCAATAAGGAACATGAAGAGAGCAGCATGGATTGCAGAAGGTGGCACATCAAGGATCTTCAGCTCTGCTGCTAGAACACAAGAGCTTAACTTCAGTATTGACTTTTTGCCAACTACCAAGTACGATAGCAGTGTCAAGCCCAATATGCAGATATGCAAGTAGTAGGTGACACCCCGCATCCATTCACAAAAGTGGGCAACACCTGCATCAGAACAAGGAAGTATCTTACCCTTACTCATAAAAATCATCAGAAACAAAATAAAATGGATGCAAGACTTCTCATTTCACTATTAGGTAGCTGTTGGAATTCCCTATTAAATAATACCTCCTCCAAAATAAAAAGTATCTCAGACATGTGTCAACTATTCAATGGATGACATTTTAAAAACTATGGACTTTACTTAATATTTATGTATGCTATATCCCTGCCTAAGGCTCTATGAGAAAGGAGCACATAGAATTGGATCTTTGAAAATCTCACATTTGCTGATAAATATTACTGCTGATCTCAGGCATGGCGAAGTGAAAAGTGGGACTTTGGATATTCCAAGAATGCTATGTTGTGGGATTGGTGTCCCTGATTCATACATAGCATATGGTTTCTATGAAATCCAGTGAGGGAGCAGGAGTAACGAAGCTGATTGCACAGATGACCTCAGGGAATACTGACAGATAGGCCAAATGAAAAATATGCTCCAGCTAACCATTGGTATTTGGGCTTCTGATCCCAGTCCTGTTTTTAAAAAAGGTGCAGACAGGCAGTGTTCATTAAAAACTGTCTACCATGTAAAAGTGGGTAATTTAAATGGCATCTAGTTACACATCTGATAGAATGGTCTGGCAACATATGAATTTCATTCTAACAACAACAACAACAACAAAACATAGAAAATGAGACATAAAGATAAAACCTTGTCTTCACCAGGATGCCTAAAAATAGGTTTTATTTGGCTCATGCCAATAAATATCTTTCAATAGAATTTCTGATTTCTGAATGAATCCATTCAACTTCATACTGCACAGATCACAAGGTTTTCTTTACAGAATATTCTCTTCTTCTTCTTAAAGCCTCACATAGAAAATGTCTCACAGGACATAGGAGGGGAATGACCCAAAGGATGAGAGAATGGCTGGAACCGTTCTCAAATGTGCCCATGTAGCCTAAAGTTTGAAGGCATCTAATTGTACTCTAAAACAATTATGAACCTATTCGATCCATTATTAATAAATATCACCACTTTACCACTGAACCAAATCACAGAAAATTGGAAACAGATGATCATTGGCTTTGATACCTTTACTTCTGTTTCATTACTCAGAGTTGATCAACTCTATACTTCAAGTGACACAGATTTATTACAGAATGCCTAAGATCCTAAGGATCTATTTTAGCTCAGCCCATGGTATTGCTTCATTATTTTATTATTTTGTAAGTAATAAAATATAACTTCATGTTGGATGATATATTCAAGCCATGAATATATCATCCAACATTGTTCTTCCCAAAATATTAGCCCAATTTCTGCGCGCGCTCACTTACTGTTCAGGAATTTTACTAATTGTTTGAAGGTTCTAGAGGACCTGTTAGACTCCTAATGGACAAACCATACAACATACTCCAGAGAACGGACGAGTGCCATAAGAAGAAAATAAGGTCAGCCTACAGCAATGGGCAGCTGCCTGCCCTCGGCTGGGAGGAGCCCTGGCCATGGCACCAGGGCTGCTGGGCAGCAGAAGCCTCCACAGCCCTGCAGGGAGCCTGGAGCACAGCTCTGCCTAACCATGCTCAGCCCTGGACAGATGCACATGAGTTCCCATCACAGGCTCGAGTGTGACAGTCCCAGGTGCATGCCTGTCATGCCAGCCACCAGGGAGGCTGAGGCAAGAGGAACGTTTGAGGTCAGCCTTGGCAACTTAGACCCCGAGGCAAAGGGGAAATACTTTTACAGGGGTCTCTGAGGGTGTAGCTCAGGTAGGTCACTTGCCTCACAGGCTCAAGGCCCTGGGTTCAATCCCCAGAACCCACGTACACACAAAAAGTGAACGTGGAATATTGTTTAAAATGATGGGTCAGGTACACACAAGGACTTCAATATGACCTCTCAGAGGAGCTCAATTTGAGATCAGACTGAACAAAAGACCACCTGGACCATTGACTCAGTGTCTGAAACCCTCTGTGAGCATGGGAAGCACTGCTGGCAAGACACCAGAGGGCCAAAGCACTTGTGCCCCCTGCAGGGGCGTCTCTTGTCTACCGCCAAAGACTGTTCCCCTCCTGGGGCAGCTGAGAGCAAGCTGGGCCTTGGAGCAAGGACTAGTGCTTTAGATATAGACTATGCAAGCAAGGGGCAATGTCTTTAATAAAACTAAAATTAAAAAGTCACATTGAAAAAATTTTAAAAAGAAGAAAATAAGGTCAAGTAGAGGAAGCCCATTTTCACAGGAAAAAATCCCCCAGTGAAAAGCATCAGAATAGATACCAAGAAAAATACCAACAAAAACAGTGTGCTCCCACTATGTATCTACTCAACATGCAAAAGTTAGAAAGCTAGATAATACAATCCTGGCCACAGGTAGAGCTATGCAGAAGAGCCACCTGGCAGTGCTTAGTCAAAGAAGTAAACATGCACACTTTGACCTAGAAATTCCACCTGTGTGTAAACCAGGCGGTGCTTAAGCAGTTTCACAAGGGGACATGCACAGGGAAATTTATCCTCAGGTTCTTATAGAGTTGTCTGTGCTTACAGGGAGTTGATGGTTGTCAAGATGCCCACAGCTGCGAAAGTCAAAAGCTAAAAAAATAATAGATGCCAACCTGGATATATTAATAATCCCGTATCTATGATCACCTTCATAAGGTAGCTTCCCAACTTCTGTGTGGAAGTGTGTTTCTCCTTGGCCCTTACACTGTTGTGGAGACCACTAGGAGTTCAGCTTTGTGCAGGATCATCTGACCTGGACTTTTGGCAAGACCTGTACAGCCCTCACACATGCTCAGATGCTACAGGACTTTTCAGATCAGTCCAGACAACAGTAGGCATCCATTCATTGTCTGCACTCTACAGATTCCTAGATGCACGACATTCATTACCATCAAATGCAGAATTTTCATCAAAAACTAATATATATATCATTCCAATCTGAATCAAGAAAATCGGAAATATCCCCAAATCCAAAGAGTGGATCCCCATTGTGATGCTACAAGTTGAAAATTCCACAGCTGACCTCATGGGATGGTTCACAGTCAAAAGACAGCTGCATGAAAAAGATTACATGACCTTCCTGCTATGTGAAAAGTGGCATGTGAAGTACACATGCATGTCTTCCTCAGACATGGGTTCATTTGCAAGACACCTTGTGCAATTGAAAATACTCCAAAAGGGGAGAAATCAGAACCATGTCTCCAAAGTATTTCAGCAGAGACCAACTCCATCTGTCTATCTATCTCTCAGTGAGTGTGTGTGCTCTTGTGTGTGTTTGTGTGTCTTTGTTTGTGTTTGTACCATCATAGCTGATACTTCATTGCCCCCATTGGAAAACTGACTCAGATAATGCCATCTGCCAAACTCCTAAAAACCAAAGTTCTTGCTGATAGAATGAAACATTCCTTCCTGTTGGTTTGGATGTGTCCTTTAGGAATCACTGCTACATTTAGTATACTCAAATCATCACAGTAGATCAGGTAACAAAAACATATATATTTTAAAATAATAATAATATATTAATGGAAACAACAAATACAGGATAGAGTAACAACTGTGTTACTAAACAAGGTCAAGGACAATGGCAAACTATAGATTCAAACTTTGAAGAAAATAGTAATCAATGTAAATATTCCTGGGCTGCCTCAGCCCCGCCCAGGCACACAGCAACAGAATGGTTTTGCAAGCATCCTCAGGAGGGCAGGAGCCTTTTTGCAGGACGAGAGGGAGGTTGAGGCTCGATCCACCCATCATTCTTTTGGGAGAGGCTCCTTTTCCTCAGCACAAAGTTGGATTTTTTTGTGAGGATTCTTGGCATAAAATACGTTGGCCTCTGCTGGAATCCTCAGCTCTGGGGAGAGAGGGGTGTACAAAAAGAAGGTGGCACTCAGGAGGTGCTCCCTAGGACACGCCAACATCTGAGAGCCTGTGCCAGAAAAGGCCAGAGCCACACACCTGAGAGCTCTCCAATTCAGCACCAATACCAACAAAGACAGCCTCCACAGTCCTCCCTGAGGAAGAACTAGGCAGAGCACTTCAACAGACCTAATGTCTGTTCCTACCGAAGGCTTTGGACTCCAGAATATCTCAGGTCCTCTTGCATCTGCCAAAGCACACCACTAGGGTTTGCATCTGAAATCTCCCACAAAAGGCTCCTGTGCCGAATTCAGTCCCCACATGAGCCATCTTCATAGGTGGGTTTGGAGGGAAGCATTGGATGGTGAGTGCTCTGATGTCAACATGAAATTCTCATTCAAGATGAATACACTACTGGGGGGTGGGAGGGACTGGAAGAAAGGTTGAGCATGGTTGGAGTAAGACGTAAACAGGGTTGTGCCCTGGGCAACAGTACCTTGTTCCTGTTGGCTCCACTGAATCCTCATTCTCCAAGGAGAGGTCCTCCCTCTCCATCTTTCTCTCTCTCCCTCTCTGCCAGCCTCGTTCTCTCTCTCCCAGTCTATGCCTTTGTGGCAAGGGCTAAGGAGCTCTCCACGGCAACACACTAGAGCTTTATGGACAGACTCAGTGCACAACCAAAGAGAAAGCTATGAAACCCAGAGAAAAAAGGCCTAGGATTCCTCCTCTGAGTTATTTTCCTCAAGTATGGCCACAGTGAGGACAGGCTGACCAGCACGGATACCACGTTAGAGCCATGCTTCTGCGTTGGTGGAGCCCGCCTCCATGTGAACCAGGCTTCTGAGAATGGAGGCCACATTCCAAATACTGCCCTACTGAGAACAATGGTTCCAAAGACCAGCAAAGGGACTGCTTCCCTCCAACATGGTGTATGGCCAAGTGGTGCCATGACCCCGAGTGGGGGAATACAACAGCCGCTTCTCCTTCCTCTGAACATGTGTTTCCTGTCGCCCTCCTCTAACCTAGAGCCTGTTCTCCATCCCTTCTGGGTTGGATGTGGAGATCTCTGCTATGAATTTCTTAGGCTACCAAGGCCCCAGACAGACTTCCTCTTCCATAGACTCTACTAACCTAACAGTAGGTTAAGATAGGAGACAAGTGATCCTAGAACTCATAGGGATGGTGGTCTTCAGGGTACATAGGCTGGGATAATGGCTGCTGTGGTGTTTGGCTCACAAAAACCAACCAACCAACCAACGAAAAAGCGCTGGCATTATTATCAGATGAGCTCTGTGGCTACGTGCTCAGGAAGCCCTCATCTGACTTTAGTTAGGGATCACAACCTGGCTATTGTGATCACTCCTTGCCTAGTGGACTCAGGTGCGTAAGACCATGGAATTTATGCAAAAACAGATGTTTCAGGCTGTCTCCCAGGCTGTGTTTTCTTCCCAATTTCATCCTGTTACTGCTTGCTAGAATCCTGGCAATGCTCTGCCCAGGCAGTGGTTTTTTGGTCACACAGAAGGCTTTCAATAGTACTGCTTCAGTCCACAAAATGCCAGTTCCCTCTTTAGCCCATGCATTCCCATGTTCCTTTGAAACCACTCCTATCCCAGACCATGAAAACATACTGCTCCTGGAGAGAGGCTTTCCTCCTCACTCCTCAAAGATGTCAGCTTTGGATGCCTGTTCATGTCCAGGGAGGGCACCTGGTGGGGAGCCGCAATATCCACCGGGGTATACCATTGGACCTCAAGATCTTCCACCAGCAGAAGTGCAGTTGGCTTTGTGCACGAACCCAACACACCTGTTGGAGTGTTCTTGGGGGTCAGAGACTACTCTTTGTTGCTAAGAGTTGACCTGAGTCCACATCCTGACCCTTGCTCTCTGCTATCTGATTGTCTCACTTACTCTGACGGCGAGAGATGATTTGGCCCAGCTCATAATCCTCTGGAGTCTCCTCAGTAAGGAAGTGTAGGTCGAGGGCGCTGCGGATGACGACAGGAGCCCTATCGTGGCAGGTCACCTGGAGCAGCATGGGAGACAGGCCTTCAGGAAATGGGCCTTGAAGTGACTACTCAAGGACAGTGGGCAGGGGCATTCTGGAGGCACCTCCACTCTAAATACAAGGGCAACATCCATGACCCTACTACCCGAGGCTGACCTCCTGCTCATCGTGTGGGCTCTTCCCACAGGCTACTAGCCCAATCCTTGTACATAGGACTTCCTGGGCCTGCCATTGCTCTTTGTGGAGCTGCACTCCTCTCGGAGTGAAAGGACCCCACTACCTGCATACAGATGCAATCTCATCCCACAAGTTGGGAGGAATGGGACAATAGCCTCCAAGATCCCAGGTCTGCCCGAGGATGCAGGCGGCATTGGGAATGGCCTAGGCACAAAACCTAGAGGCTTTGGTCTGGATTGCCAGGGCCAAAAACAGACCCAGGAACATGAACACACACAGGAGAGCTGAAAGATAGCCACGAGAGCTCCTGGCCTCCAGAGGCTCAGTGCTGGCTGGGATGTAGGAGGGCACCTCATCCGGCAAGGGTGGTCATTGGGTTACCTGGACATTTAGTGTGCTTGCTCCACATCCATATCGACTCTGCAGAGAGACTCTCTCAGCTCCTTGTTCAAGGAACATGGAGAACCTCACACTGCTGTCCTCCTCCATAGACGTCAGCATCCCATACAAGGGAACCTGCAACCTAGTTCCTGTCCTATTCACATCTGTCACCCATACCTGTCCCTGCCCTTCTGGACTGCATGCTGCCACCTGACACACAGACTCCCTCAGACATGGCAGTGGACAAGCTGCTGCACTCGCTCATCTCAGCTCCAGCCCTTCACACTGACCTCTCCCTTCTTGATTCCCATCTATCCTCCTGATCATCCAGAAGCTCCAAATTCAAGAGGGCATGAGTAGTCCATGGTATTGGACCAGTGTCTGCTCCCCACCCAGGTGTAAGCACCACGGGACACCCCTGCTCCCAGGCTTACCAGAACACTCTTGGCCATCTCTGGACTTTGTGTTTCTAAGTGGACACGAATTAAGCAGGTGTCTCCCACCTGCTTGTGGGAAAGCGGCCTGGAGGACTTGCAGGTTGATTCTGAGAACTGTGGGGGATGGAACATCAGCAAACCCAGAAACAGAAAGCCATCCCAGACTGTCAGTTGGCTCTATGGGCTTCCAGCAAATATGTCCAGGTGCTGAGGCTTCTTATTTCCTCAGGTCGGAGTGGAATGGCAGCACATGCACAGCTTGAATAAGGTAGGTGTTTACCTCCTTTCCCTTGACCTGGGGGCGTTTCCTCACCATGAAATATTGTATTCCCAGATTCATGGACAGACACACGAGTGAGTGGTCAGAGACCTTGATTTCTGCAGAGCGAAGTGGAGAGAATTGTTAGGTGGCACTCAAGGATTATACCACAAAACACCCACAACCCCTGAGAGTCTCCGCCAGGCCCATCACACTTTGGTATTTTGGGGCCAAGGCCCACTTTCTCTTGGCTGTCAGTTATCCTGAGCCCACTGTGGATCATGTCTCCCCACTGTCTGATTGTCCTACTTACTCTCATCCTCAGACATCATATACAGCAGCTCAAAGTTGTCCACATCCTCATGCTGCAACAAATTTTGGTCCAAGGCCCTGCGGATGAGGCTTGTCACCGTCTCCTGAAAGGTCACCTGGATCAGGGTGGGACAAATGTCATCAGAGAATGGCTTTTAGAAGAGCTACCCAGAAGACTGTGGTCAAACATTCAGGAGAAATCTCAGCTACATATACAAGGGCACAATCTTGTTATCCTGCTACCTGAGTGTGTCCTCCATATACCACCTGGGTTCTTGCAATGTGCTACTAGAACAATCCTGGTACAAATATCTGCCTGTACCTGCCATCTCCCCTCCCCCTGGGGAGCCACATTCCACTCATGTCAAAGGACCAAACTGCCTATGCACAGACACACTCTCATCTCACTGAGATGAGAGCAATGGGCCAGGGATCTGCGCACCAAGTGTGATCTGGGATGCAGGCTGCCTTTGTGGGTGGAAGAGGCAGGTGCACTGAAAATTTGGGTCCTGACTGCCACGACACAAAACAGACTCAGATACAAGAGTGTGCACTTGAGTGCTTCATGATAGCTTTGAGAGGCCCTGGCCTCTGGAAGCTCGGTGCGGGTCTGGTTGTCATGATGTACTTGACTCAGCACTGGCAGTCACTGAACATGTCTCCTCTGCAGCTGGACACCTGCAGCATTAGCGTGTCTACTGCACATCCATAGAAATTCTGCCAAGAACCCCTTTAGCTCCGTATTTACATACATGCAAAGCCTAACATTCCGAAGCTTTGGCATGACCCCCCAGGTGATCCCGACCCCAAATTCCTACACCTAGTCATGCTAAGGAGGTTCTCTTCCCTGCCACCAGGAACACATCCCCTCCTACACATGTGACAAGTCACTGCCACCTCCTCTGCTCCAACTTCACTCATTGAGAATACCAAGTTCTAGGCACTGCAGCCTGCACCCTGGACATATCTCTGCCTTCATCTGTCCACAGCACTTCCGTCTGCACTTCTGGCCTGCAAAACCCACAATACACAGGCCCACTCACCACTGAAGCTGGGCATGCTGATGCTCTCCCTCCTCAGGTCAAGCCCTTAAGACGGACCTCTCTCTTCTTTATTTCCCACCATAGCCCTGGGGTTGGCTGTGTCTCCTGCCTTCCACTGTGTGGACACCCAGGAGGCAGCCCTGCTGTCGGGCTTACCGGGATGCGCTTTGTCTCCCTCAGGCTCTGTCCCTCTAGGAGGACGTGAACAACGCGGCTGTCTTCCACCTGCTCGCTGGAGTGAAGCAGTGAGGAGCTGCTACTCACAGCTGCTGGGGTCCTGGATGCCACTGCCACAGAAGGTTCCAAGAACTGTGGGGGATGACAACATCAGCAAAGCCCAGCAACTGCACCCCACCCAGCCTGGCAGTTGGCTCTGTGGGCATTCTACAACATCCATCCAGAACCTGAGGTTCTTGTCCCCTTGGAGGATGTGGAGTGGCACCAGGAGTAAAGACTGAAGAAGGTGGCTGTTTTGGGAACAAGAGATCCAGCACCTGCTGGGTGGGGATGAAATCCCAGGAGATTAACCCCATGTTGCTGCTGAAATGTAGGTTCCTCCCACAAATGACAGGCAGGAGCTCATTCCTAAGCTGGTCCTGCCTGTAAGGTTCAAGGCTCTGAACCCTGAAGGGCTCCTCCGTGTTCTGATCATTTTCACCCTGGGTTGGGACCAAGAATGGTGGGTTCAAAATGGAAATGGTGACAAACAGAAAAATGACTTGTGCCAATACACTAGAGTCAAAGCACAATGGGACAGTTCCCATCAGTACAAACACACACACACACACACACACACACACACACACACACACACACACAGAGTCAGAATAGGAGTCCTGGGCCATTCATCAGGGATCAGACTAGAGGGCCTGCTGGGCTCACCTGCCCTGTGCTACTCACTGTTACTCTTGAGCTCCTCTGCGACAATCGCCAGAGGCTCTGGCGTCTAAGATGAAGCCTCACCCAGTGTATCCACAAAAGGGCTAGTTGGCCCCCCTGAGATTCCTGGGAGCCTGAGGCTCGGCATTGTCTGCAACCACAGGAGAACATCCTTCTCCCTCCAGTGGCTCCAACCAAGTGAGCTCGGATGGCTTGGTCAGTGAAGTGGGTGCCTGGATACCAGGGTTCCATGTTCTGTTTGATCCATTGTCAAGGCAATGATGTCATTTCCTGTGCCCATACCTGAGCCTCTTTTCACATAAGACCACTTTCGACAGCCCTATGGGCTGCCGATTTCTCCTCCATGCCTACCCATCTCAGGTGCGCAGGTGTTCACCAACAACTACCCAAACATCCCCACCAGCATCTCCCCTGCTTGGTGCCACTAGAGTTCCAGCTTGGAGCCTTCAAAAATGCATTCACAACGAGTCCTTCCCTCTCAGCAGCTTTTGGACCCTGGTCCCATCATTGTGCAACTCATGGTGTGCCCAGTCTTTTCTGGAAAGTAGGGTAGCATCTAATCTCTAGGGTTTATTGTGTCTATTGGCCCATAACACCCTCTGTTCTCTCTGAAACCAGAGATGGGACTCACAGGTGGCTAAAGCACAAATGTAGAGATGGGATAATCACAAGAAAGGGAGAGACAAAGAATGCACCCTAACTCAATCAGGCCTGTGTCCCACACAGGGACATGGCCAATGTCCGTCCCATCGTGGCTGCAGTTCCCTCTCTACACCATGGCAAGTTGGAGGGGACTGAGATGCAGAGGCTGCTCCCCTCTGCCATACAACTTCCCAAGGCTTCTCCTAAGATTTCAAAAGGGCCAAGTGTGTCTAGTGTTGGGGTCTCACAGAGACTCCGAGGTACCACAGCATCCTGCTGCCCAGAACCGGTTCACCCCTCACCTCAAGGGGGCTCAGCCTCTGGATTCATGGGAATTGAAGTGGGTACAGGTGATGGGATATCACCTCCAAGACTGAGTTATGCCAAGTCCATGACCCCTGTCTGCATCCCTGTCTCCAGCACCACTCCCCCCTCTCTCTTTCCTCCTCAGAGCAAACAAATCCATTTAGCAAGTGTGTCCTGTGATAAAGACATGACGGTCACCCATCCTCTCATTACAAAAACACTGAGGCTCAGCCAACATGGATCCTACAGGGAACACAGGCATAAACTCAGACTCCGATCCTCCCAGCCGAGCCTCAGTGGAGCCTGGACTCCCAGCCTCCTGAGTCAAGGAAACAGAGGTTCCTAGCCGAGCCACCTTGGATGCAGCCGCACACAAACTGAACTCATCAATGCCCCTTGCTCTCAGTTGTGAGTAAGAGGGGAAGTGGTGTTTCACAACCCTGGACATCAAGTGCAGTCTCCAGGCTTTGGGGTGTGCCCTGGCCTCTGTCTATCTGCCCAGGCTCTCCAACCCACACTGGCCTCTTACCCAACCTCCTCCTAGGGCCAAACTCAATCCTGTCTCTCAATTTCTGCTGCCTTCCCCAACACACTGCTCCCCAAAATGAGCAGGGCTGGCTCTCGGTTATCATGCTGGTGCCAGCAGCAATGCCACCCCACTGACATAATTCTGAGTCCCAACCTAGGCACTCCAGCTGTCTTTGCCACACCTGGCCTGTTTGGGCTCTGGCTCTTGCTCTTTTCTTTCATGTGCATGTGTTTTGAGGTTTTGAGTTTCTCCCACTGCAGAACTGCAGCTGTGGCAGGGTAGAGCTCATGAGGGTGACATTCTGAGCCACATCCAATCCCATCAGGACTGTTCACTGGGGTGACTGCTGGAACACAGTGATGAGTGAACACATGGGAGGTGGTTGGACCCACCTTGCCTCTGAGTGGCTTCCTTTCAGGACAGGAATGTAGGCATGGGAGCCCCTGGCGTGGGATGCTTTGCACAAGGCGTGACCATGGGCTCTCTTTCCTGGCAAAAATGGCTCCACTCAGCATGGAGAGCACTGTCATTCCTGGTGGCTAACAACAGCCCTGGACCCCAGAAAGGAACCCACACTCAAGATTAACGTCTGAGTGTGCGTGTCCTCGAGGAAATGAGGTCTCCTGATCCCAGGTGCAAAGGGGTAAGTCCTCTAACTCCAGGGGCCATGAAGGGACATCTGAGTTTCCCTTGTCCTTCTTTCCCTCTCTAACTAACCACAGTTAGGACCCTGGCCTCATTCCCCAGTGAGGATCATTAGGCTCCATAAAGGACAGTCTCTAAGATGCTCAGTGGACCAACACCCTCTGCACAACCCATAACCCTATTCACCCAAGAGGCAAGAGGATTTCTATTCAGGAAAACCAGGAAAGGGAGAGCCTTTCTCAAGGACACAAGGACATTAGTGAGTGAGGGAGTGATTAATGGATGGAGAACTATTTCCAACACCAACTTCCAGGAGCATATATGGCCCCCTGGAGAATTCTGCAGTGTGTTGGTGATTAAGGAGAACGTGTGAATTCAGGGGTCACTAGGTCCTCTCAGCCATAAGGAGGGAAACTGCCATAAAGGAACTAGGACAAGGGTGCGAGGAATGCTCACTGGTGGGAGATCGGAAGGAAGGAAAGTGTACTCATTAGAAAAGTGTCGCCTGAAAATTCTTAGCCAGCCAAAAGTCGTGCGAACTTGTGTGGGAAAAGAGTCTTTGCACAGTGATGAAGCTAAGAGCTCACATGATGGAACACAGCATCAACTGGGACCAAATCCAATATCTGATATTCTTGTAGGAAGAGGAGGGTCTGGACCCAGATACCAGGGAGACTGGGGGATACCGGATATGTGAGGTTGGAGCCAGGGCGGGATGCCCATATGGGAACCACAGATCGTGGGCAGCAATAGGAGAGTGGGCAAGGGCTGGGAGAGTTGGGGAGACAGTCCCCTTGAAACCTGGGAGGGGTTATGGCACTGGGACAGCCCAACACCTACTGTGTTGAGCCTCTGGAGCTCAACGGAAGACACTTCCTCTGTTGTCGGCCACCCAGTTAACAGAGTTTGGTTGCAGCAGCCTAGGACCCAGCTGAAGGTCTGAGCATGTTGGCCATGCAGGTTGGATCTGGACCACAGACACCCTCATCAGAGATTGTAGGGTCTCAGCCCTGAGGCAAGACAGGCACTAAGTCAGGCCAGGTGGGGAAACGGATAGGCACACACTCTGGGGGCTGGTGCCTGTGTTACTGGGAGCACTTCTGATCGCAATTCCCTGATCTGCTGCCAACACAGGCTACAGAGGAGGGTACAGAAACACAGACCACGGATCTGCCCCACTCAGTGGGCCCAGGCCAACACCACACCCAGCAGCCTCGTGCCATACCCAATGAGTCTCGAAGCGGCCCCCTCTTCCCATCCTGAGAGCTCTTCCCTTCCTCATGTGCCAATAGCTCCCTACTGTCACTGGCAATATCTACTCTGTGAGATGTCAACATCCGTGGGTACTGTTCTCTCATCCCAGGACAGTGTGGTCCCACACACCCTGGTGAAATGGGCCACCTGGAGGCTGGACCTGGAGGTTGTTGAGGCTGAATGGCAGCGGTGGTCCTCTGGCACTTAATATTATTTAAGTTAAAAAAAAACAAAAACAAAAACAAAAAACGGGTCTTGGTGCTCAAAAATGTTTGATTTGCATATTCTCATCCCCTAACCCCAATATTTTCATTATTTCCTCACATATGAAATCTTACTAGCATAAAGGTAATTTCGTATTAAACAAAGTGGATTGAAATAACATTGGTAAAAATAATCAATCACCATACTTTCAATTTTTGTTCTGCTTTCCTATTAGAAACCACTTGGATACAAGAGAACAGAGGACAGACTCATGGAAATGCTTGAAATGACAAGAAGCTCCCACTCAAGCTCAGCATTCAGTCCTGGACAGGGTAAGACCAGGCCACTTTGACATCTGTGCCAAAGAGTCTACCAGACAGAATCCTCTGACTGATCCCTGACTGAGCCATAGGAACTGGCTAGAAAAGCCTTCACATCCTCAATACATTCTTCACGTCAGAATACTTGACAACCATTGATATCCATCTCTCGTTAACTTGCTCCCCAGCCAACCATTCTTCAACAAATTCAAAGGAGTAACTCATGCAAGCACACAGAAAGGGGTGTTCACTACACACATCCATGTGCGAAAAAGACAACTGGTATTTCTTGTTTGGGCTATTTCAAATGAAATCCCTTCTGCATGACCTCCACAAACCAAAGGAAAATATTTGTGAAATTCCCACGTAGAAGACAAGATACACTTGCCAAGGAGGCAGTGGCAAGAATTTTGACACTCCAAATGTAGAGTGTGTGTTTAGGAAGCAGTCACAGTTTCCATGAGAGAGTCCCATGAAATCAATTAGGAAGATCCATGCTCTAGCCCTACCATGCAAGTGATGTGACTTGAAAGAGTCACTTAGTCTTAGTAACCATCATCACTAACAAGTAAGTCAATGAATAAAGGTCCTCAGGTGCCAAGCTACAAAATGTGGGATGAGCATGGATGAGGATGGGTGGGAGAAGTCTCCAACTCTAACACAATTAGGGAAGGATGTGCTGACCTCAAGTGGCTGGGGGGCTGGGATCCTGCCACAGAGGGGGATTCCAAACCTCACATCCCCTGACCCAGGCCAGAAGACCAGGTAGAGTCCAAGGACCCTGGGGTGGCCCAATGGCAATAAAGGTCAAAAGGAACTAGGGATCTGCCTGGTCCCTCAATCCCCTACTCTGAGCAGGGCTGCATGACGAGGCCAGAGGCCATCCACAGCAATCTGCCTTTACAGGAAAACAGGGACTGCAGGCTGCCTCTGGCTCACTGAATCAGGGTGGTGTTTTCATAAAGCAAGACCACTTCCTCACATTTGACCAGCAGCTCATGTGTTGACAGCACAATGACTGACTTGACTCAGGCCCTGATGAATGAAATAGAAAATTCATAGCAAACCCATCTTTAGCTCTTCCACATCATCAGGGGCTCTGATTCAATTCCGTCCAGAAAGGTGTCTGAAATGATTTCTAAACATGCTGGGGACTCACCTCTGTGTGGAACTTTTCAGGAAAAAGGGGATCAAATCTCATGAAGCAACTCTTCTCTCTTCTAGCCCATGGGCAATGCAAGGAACCTGCATGATACCAGAGGCTCACTTCTCTCTTCTCATGTCTTCTGGAAAGGATTCGTTAATGCTTCCTGCAAGGTGAAGCAGAAGCCTGCATCCCCAGCTGCACAGAAGTGTTTTAGGGCAGTGTCTCCCTTAAAACCCAAAAATAAAAAAACAGGTCATTCAACAGGCACATGGATTCGAGTACATGTTCAATGATCCCTCCTCCCTGGAGCCTTCCACATGCCCATCTTCCACATTCACAGAGCAATGCTTGGCCATTCTCAAGACCAGGAGACCATGATGCTCATCACCAGGAAGTCAATAAGGAACATGAAGAGAGCAGCATGGATTGCAGAAGGTGGCACATCAAGGATCTTCAGCTCTGCTGCTAGAACACAAGAGCTTAACTTCAGTATTGACTTTTTGCCAACTACCAAGTACGATAGCAGTGTCAAGCCCAATATGCAGATATGCAAGTAGTAGGTGACACCCCGCATCCATTCACAAAAGTGGGCAACATCTGCATCAGAACAAGGAAGTATCTTACCCTTACTCATAAAAAATCATCAGAAACAAAATAAAATGGATGCAAGACTTCTCATTTCACTATTAGGTAGCTGTTGGAATTCCCTATTAAATAATACCTCCTCCAAAATAAAAAGTATCTCAGACATGTGTCAACTATTCAATGGATGACATTTTAAAAACTATGGACTTTACTTAATATTTATGTATGCTATATCCCTGCCTAAGGCTCTATGAGAAAGGAGCACATAGAATTGGATCTTTGAAAATCTCACATTTGCTGATAAATATTACTGCTGATCTCAGGCATGGCGAAGTGAAAAGTGGGACTTTGGATATTCCAAGAATGCTATGTTGTGGGCTTGGTGTCCCTGATTCATACATAGCATATGGTTTCTATGAAATCCAGTGAGGGAGCAGGAGTAACGAAGCTGATTGCACAGATGACCTCAGGGAATACTGACAGATAGGCCAAATGAAAAATATGCTCCAGCTAACCATTGGTATTTGGGCTTCTGATCCCAGTCCTGTTTTTAAAAAAGGTGCAGACAGGCAGTGTTCATTAAAAACTGTCTACCATGTAAAAGTGGGTAATTTAAATGGCATCTAGTTACACATCTGATAGAATGGTCTGGCAACATATGAATTTCATTCTAACAACAACAACAACAACAAAACATAGAAAATGAGACATAAAGATAAAACCTTGTCTTCACCAGGATGCCTAAAAATAGGTTTTATTTGGCTCATGCCAATAAATATCTTTCAATAGAATTTCTGATTTCTGAATGAATCCATTCAACTTCATACTGCACAGATCACAAGGTTTTCTTTACAGAATATTCTCTTCTTCTTCTTAAAGCCTCACATAGAAAATGTCTCACAGGACATAGGAGGGGAATGACCCAAAGGATGAGAGAATGGCTGGAACCGTTCTCAAATGTGCCCATGTAGCCTAAAGTTTGAAGGCATCTAATTGTACTCTAAAACAATTGTGAACCTATTCGATCCATTATTAATAAATATCACCACTTTACCACTTGAACCAAATCACAGAAAATTGGAAACAGATGATCATTGGCTTTGATACCTTTACTTCTGTTTCATTACTCAGAGTCGATCAACTCTATACTTCAAGTGACACAGATTTATTACAGAATGCCTAAGATCCTAAGGATCTATTTTAGCTCAGCCCATGGTATTGCTTCATTATTTTATTGTTTTGTAAGTAATAAAATATAACTTCATGTTGGATGATATATTCAAGCCATGAATATATCATCCAACATTGTTCTTCCCAAAATATTAGCCCAATTTCTGCGCGCGCTCACTTACTGTTCAGGAATTTTACTAATTGTTTGAAGGTTCTAGAGGACCTGTTAGACTCCTAATGGACAAACCATACAACATACTCCAGAGAACGGACGAGTGCCATAAGAAGAAAATAAGGTCAGCCTACAGCAATGGGCAGCTGCCAGCCCTCGGCTGGGAGGAGCCCTGGCCATGGCACCAGGGCTGCTGGGCAGCAGAAGCCTCCACAGCCCTGCAGGGAGCCTGGAGCACAGCTCTGCCTAACCATGCTCAGCCCTGGACAGATGCACATGAGTTCCCATCACAGGCTCGAGTGTGACAGTCCCAGGTGCATGCCTGTCATGCCAGCCACCAGGGAGGCTGAGGCAAGAGGAACGTTTGAGGTCAGCCTTGGCAACTTAGACCCCGAGGCAAAGGGGAAATACTTTTACACGGGTCTCTGAGGGTGTAGCTCAGGTAGGTCACTTGCCTCACAGGCTCAAGGCCCTGGGTTCAATCCCCAGAACCCACGTACACACAAAAAGTGAACTTGGAATATTGTTTAAAATGATGGGTCAGGTACACACAAGGACTTCAATATGACCTCTCAGAGGAGCTCAATTTGAGATCAGACTGAACAAAAGACCACCTGGACCATTGACTCAGTGTCTGAAACCCTCTGTGAGCATGGGAAGCACTGCTGGCAAGACACCAGAGGGCCAAAGCACTTGTGCCCCCTGCAGGGGCGTCTCTTGTCTACCGCCAAAGACTGTTCCCCTCCTGGGGCAGCTGAGAGCAAGCTGGGCCTTGGAGCAAGGACTAGTGCTTTAGATATAGACTATGCAAGCAAGGGGCAATGTCTTTAATAAAACTAAAATTAAAAAGTCACATTGAAAAAATTTTAAAAAGAAGAAAATAAGGTCAAGTAGAGGAAGCCCATTTTCACAGGAAAAAATCCCCCAGTGAAAAGCATCAGAATAGATACCAAGAAAAATACCAACAAAAACAGTGTGCTCCCACTATGTATCTACTCAACATGCAAAAGTTAGAAAGCTAGATAATACAATCCTGGCCACAGGTAGAGCTATGCAGAAGAGCCACCTGGCAGTGCTTAGTCAAAGAAGTAAACATGCACACTTTGACCTAGAAATTCCACCTGTGTGTAAACCAGGCAGTGCTTAAGCAGTTTCACAAGGGGACATGCACAGGGAAATTAATCCTCAGGTTCTTATAGAGTTGTCTGTGCTTACAGGGAGTTGATGGTTGTCAAGATGCCCACAGCTGCGATAGTCAAAAGCTAAAAAAATAATAGACGCAAACCTGGATATATTAATAATCCCGTATCTATGATCACCTTCATAAGGTAGCTTCCCAACTTCTGTGTGGAAGTGTGTTTCTCCTTGGCCCTTACACTGTTGTGGAGACCACTAGGAGTTCAGCTTTGTGCAGGATCATCTGACCTGGACTTTTGGCAAGACCTGTACAGCCCTCACACATGCTCAGATGCTACAGGACTTTTCAGACCAGTCCAGACAACAGTAGGCATCCATTCATTGTCTGCACTCTACAGATTCCTAGATGCACGACATTCATTACCATCAAATGCAGAATTTTCATCAAAAACTAATATATATATCATTCCAATCTGAATCAAGAAAATCGGAAATATCCCCAAATCCAAAGAGTGGATCCCCATTGTGATGCTACAAGTTGAAAATTCCACAGCTGACCTCATGGGATGGTTCACAGTCAAAAGACAGCTGCATGAAAAATATTACATGACCTTCCTGCTATGTGAAAAGTGGCATGTGAAGTACACATGCATGTCTTCCTCAGACATGGGTTCATTTGCAAGACACCTTGTGCAATTGAAAATACTCCAAAAGGGGAGAAATCAGAACCATGTCTCCAAAGTATTTCAGCAGAGACCAACTCCATCTGTCTATCTATCTCTCAGTGAGTGTGTGTGCTCTTGTGTGTGTTTGTGTGTCTTTGTTTGTGTTTGTACCATCATAGCTGATACTTCATTGCCCCCATTGGAAAACTGACTCAGATAATGCCATCTGCCAAACTCCTAAAAACCAAAGTTCTTGCTGATAGAATGAAACATTCCTTCCTGTTGGTTTGGATGTGTCCTTTAGGAATCACTGCTACATTTAGTATACTCAAATCATCACAGTAGATCAGGTAACAAAAACATATATATTTTAAAATAATAATAATATATTAATGGAAACAACAAATACAGGATAGAGTAACAACTGTGTTACTAAACAAGGTCAAGGACAATGGCAAACTATAGATTCAAACTTTGAAGAAAATAGTAATCAATGTAAATATTCCTGGGCTGCCTCAGCCCCGCCCAGGCACACAGCAACAGAATGGTTTTGCAAGCATCCTCAGGAGGGCAGGAGCCTTCTTTGCAGGACGAGAGGGAGGTTGAGGCTCGATCCACCCATCATTCTTTTGGGAGAGGCTCCTTTTCCTCAGCACAAAGTTGGATTTTTTGTGAGGATTCTTGGCATAAAATACGTTGGCCTCTGCTGGAATCCTCAGCTCTGGGGAGAGACGGGTGTACAAAAAGAAGGTGGCACTCAGGAGGTGCTCCCTAGGACACACCAACATCTGAGAGCCTGTGCCAGAAAAGGCCAGAGCCACACACCTGAGAGCTCTCCAATTCAGCACCAATACCAACAAAGACAGCCTCCACAGTCCTCCCTGAGGAAGAACTAGGCAGAGCACTTCAACAGACCTAATGTTTGTTCCTACCGAAGGCTTTGGACTCCAGAATATCTCAGGTCCTCTTGCATCTGCCAAAGCACACCACTAGGGTTTGCATCTGAAATCTCCCACAAAAGGCTCCTGTGCCGAATTCAGTCCCCACATGAGCCATCTTCATAGGTGGGTTTGGAGGGAAGCATTGGATGGTGAGTGCTCTGATGTCAACATGAAATTCTCATTCAAGATGAATACACTACTGGGGGCTGGGAGGGACTGGAAGAAAGGTTGAGCATGGTTGGAGTAAGACCTAAACAGGGTTGTGCCCTGGGCAACAGTACCTTGTTCCTGTTGGCTCCACTGAATCCTCATTCTCCAAGGAGAGGTCCTCCCTCTCCATCTTTCTCTCTCTCCCTCTCTGCCATCCTCGTTCTCTCTCTCCCAGTCTATGCCTTTGTGGCAAGGGCTGAGGAGCTCTCCACTGCCACACACTAGAGCTTTATGGACAGCCTCAGTGCACAACCAAAGAGAAAGCTATGAAACCCAGAGAAAAAAGGCCTAGGATTCCTCCTCTGAGTTATTTTCCTCAAGTATGGCCACAGTGAGGACAGGCTGACCAGCGCGGATACCACATTAGAGCCATGCTTCTGCGTTGGTGGAGCCCGCCTCCATGTGAACCAGGCTTCTGAGAATGGAGGCCACATTCCAAATACTGCCCTACTGAGAACAATGGTTCCAAAGACCAGCAAAGGGACTGCTTCCCTCCAACATGGTGTATGGCCCAGTGGTGCCATGACCCCGAGTGGGGGAATACAACAGCCGCTTCTCCTTCCTCTGAACATGTGTTTCCTGTCGCCCTCCTCTAACCTAGAGCCTGTTCTCCATCCCTTCTGGGTTGGATGTGGAGATCTCTGCTATGAATTTCTTAGGCTACCAAGGCCCCAGACAGACTTCCTCTTCCATAGACTCTACTAACCTAACAGTAGGTTAAGATAGGAGACAAGTGATCCTAGAACTCATAGGGATGGTGGTCTTCAGGGTACATAGGCTGGGATAATGGCTGCTGTGGTGTTTGGCTCACAAAAACCAACCAACCAACCAACGAAAAAGCGCTGGCATTATTATCAGATGAGCTCTGTGGCTACGTGCTCAGGAAGCCCTCATCTGACTTTAGTTAGGGATCACAACCTGGCTATTGTGATCACTCCTTGCCTAGTGGACTCAGGTGCGTAAGACCATGGAATTTATGCAAAAACAGATGATTCAGGCTGTCTCCCAGGCTGTGTTTTCTTCCCAATTTCATCCTGTTACTGCTTGCTAGAATCCTGGCAATGCTCTGCCCAGGCAGTGGTTTTTTGGTCACACAGAAGGCTTTCAATAGTACTGCTTCAGTCCACAAAATGCCAGTTCCCTCTTTAGCCCATGCATTCCCATGTTCCTTTGAAACCACTCCTATCCCAGACCATGAAAACATACTGCTCCTGGAGAGAGGCTTTCCTCCTCACTCCTCAAAGATGTCAGCTTTGGATGCCTGTTCATGTCCAGGGAGGGCACCTGGTGGGGAGCCGCAATATCCACCGGGGTATACCATTGGACCTCAAGACCTTCCACCAGCAGAAGTGCAGTTGGCTTTGTGCACGAACCCAACACACCTGTTGGAGTGTTCTTGGGGGTCAGAGACTACTCTTTGTTGCTAAGAGTTGACCTGAGTCCACATCCTGACCCTTGCTCTCTGCTATCTGATTGTCTCACTTACTCTGACGGCGAGAGATGATTTGGCCCAGCTCATAATCCTCTGGATTCTCCTCAGTAAGGAAGTGTAGGTCGAGGGCGCTGCGGATGACGACAGGAGCCCTATCGTGGCAGGTCACCTGGAGCAGCATGGGAGACAGGCCTTCAGGAAATGGGCCTTGAAGTGACTACTCAAGGACAGTGGGCAGGGGCATTCTGGAGGCACCTCCACTCTAAATACAAGGGCAACATCCATGACCCTACTACCCGAGGCTGACCTCCTGCTCATCGTGTGGGCTCTTCCCACAGGCTACTAGCCCAATCCTTGTACATAGGACTTCCTGGGCCTGCCATTGCTCTTTGTGGAGCTGCACTCCTCTCGGAGTGAAAGGACCCCACTACCTGCATACAGATGCAATCTCATCCCACAAGTTGGGAGGAATGGGACAATAGCCTCCAAGATCCCAGGTCTGCCCGAGGATGCAGGCGGCATTGGGAATGGCCTAGGCACAAAACCTAGAGGCTTTGGTCTGGATTGCCAGGGCCAAAAACAGACCCAGGAACATGAACACACACAGGAGAGCTGAAAGATAGCCACGAGAGCTCCTGGCCTCCAGAGGCTCAGTGCTGGCTGGGATGTAGGAGGGCACCTCATCCGGCAAGGGTGGTCATTGGGTTACCTGGACATTTAGTGTGCTTGCTCCACATCCATATCGACTCTGCAGAGAGACTCTCTCAGCTCCTTGTTCAAGGAACATGGAGAACCTCACACTGCTGTCCTCCTCCATAGACGTCAGCATCCCATACAAGGGAACCTGCAACCTAGTTCCTGTCCTATTCTCATCTGTCACCCATACCTGTCCCTGCCCTTCTGGACTGCATGCTGCCACCTGACACACAGACTCCCTCAGACATGGCAGTGGACAAGCTGCTGCACTCGCTCATCTCAGCTCCAGCCCTTCACACTGACCTCTCCCTTCTTGATTCCCATCTATCCTCCTGATCATCCAGAAGCTCCAAATTCAAGAGGGCATGAGTAGTCCATGGTATTGGACCAGTGTCTGCTCCCCACCCAGGTGTAAGCACCACGGGACACCCCTGCTCCCAGGCTTACCAGAACACTCTTGGCCATCTCTGGACTTTGTGTTTCTAAGTGGACACGAATTAAGCAGGTGTCTCCCACCTGCTTGTGGGAAAGCGGCCTGGAGGACTTGCAGGTTGATTCTGAGAACTGTGGGGGATGGAACATCAGCAAACCCAGAAACAGAAAGCCACCCCAGACTGTCAGTTGGCTCTATGGGCTTCCAGCAAATATGTCCAGGTGCTGAGGCTTCTTATTTCCTCAGGTCGGAGTGGAATGGCAGCACATGCACAGCTTGAATAAGGTAGGTGTTTACCTCCTTTCCCTTGACCTGGGGGCGTTTCCTCACCATGAAATATTGTATTCCCAGATTCATGGACAGACACACGAGTGAGTGGTCAGAGACCTTGATTTCTGCAGAGCGAAGTGGAGAGAATTGTTAGGTGGCACTCAAGGATTATACCACAAAACACCCACAACCCCTGAGAGTCTCCGCCAGGCCCATCACACTTTGGTATTTTGGGACCAAGGTCCACTTTCTCTTGGCTGTCAGTTATCCTGAGCCCACTGTGGATCATGTCTCCCCACTGTCTGATTGTCCTACTTACTCTCATCCTCAGACATCATATACAGCAGCTCAAAGTTGTCCACATCCTCATGCTGCAACAAATTTTGGTCCAAGGCCCTGCGGATGAGGCTTGTCACCGTCTCCTGAAAGGTCACCTGGATCAGGGTGGGACAAATGTCATCAGAGAATGGCTTTTAGAAGAGCTACCCAGAAGACTGTGGTCAAACATTCAGGAGAAATCTCAGCTACATATACAAGGGCACAATCTTGTTATCCTGCTACCTGAGTGTGTCCTCCATATACCACCTGGGTTCTTGCAATGTGCTACTAGAACAATCCTGGTACAAATATCTGCCTGTACCTGCCATCTCCCCTCCCCCTGGGGAGCCACATTCCACTCATGTCAAAGGACCAAACTGCCTATGCACAGACACACTCTCATCTCACTGAGATGAGAGCAATGGGCCAGGGATCTGCGCACCAAGTGTGATCTCGGATGCAGGCTGCCTTTGTGGGTGGAAGAGGCAGATGCACTGAAAATTTGGGTCCTGACTGCCACGACACAAAACAGACTCAGATACAAGAGTGTGCACTTGAGTGCTTCATGATAGCTTTGAGAGGCCCTGGCCTCTGGAAGCTCGGTGCGGGTCTGGTTGTCATGATGTACTTGACTCAGCACTGGCAGTCACTGAACATGTCTCCTCTGCAGCTGGACACCTGCAGCATTAGCGTGTCTACTGCACATCCATAGAAATTCTGCCAAGAACCCCTTTAGCTCCGTATTTACATACATGCAAAGCCTAACATTCCGAAGCTTTGGCATGACCCCCCAGGTGATCCCGACCCCAAATTCCTACACCTAGTCATGCTAAGGAGGTTCTCTTCCCTCCCACCAGGAACACATCCCCTCCTACACATGTGACAAGTCACTGCCACCTCCTCTGCTCCAACTTCACTCATTGAGAATACCAAGTTCTAGGCACTGCAGCCTGCACCCTGGACATATCTCTGCCTTCATCTGTCCACAGCACTTCCGTCTGCACTTCTGGCCTGCAAAACCCACAATACACAGGCCCACTCACCACTGAAGCTGGGCATGCTGATGCTCTCCCTCCTCAGGTCAAGCCCTTAAGACGGACCTCTCTCTTCTTTATTTCCCACCATAGCCCTGGGGTTGGCTGTTTCTCCTGCCTTCCACTGTGTGGACACCCAGGAGGCAGCCCTGCTGTCGGGCTTACCGGGATGCGCTTTGTCTCCCTCAGGCTCTGTCCCTCTAGGAGGACGTGAACAACGCGGCTGTCTTCCACCTGCTCGCTGGAGTGAAGCAGTGAGGAGCTGCTACTCACAGCTGCTGGGGTCCTGGATGCCACTGCCACAGAAGGTTCCAAGAACTGTGGGGGATGACAACATCAGCAAAGCCCAGCAACTGCACCCCACCCAGCCTGGCAGTTGGCTCTGTGGGCATTCTACAACATCCATCCAGAACCTGAGGTTCTTGTCCCCTTGGAGGATGTGGAGTGGCACCAGGAGTAAAGACTGAAGAAGGTGGCTGTTTTGGGAACAAGAGATCCAGCACCTGCTGGGTGGGGATGAAATCCCAGGAGATTAACCCCATGTTGCTGCTGAAATGTAGGTTCCTCCCACAAATGACAGGCAGGAGCTCATTCCTAAGCTGGTCCTGCCTGTAAGGTTCAAGGCTCTGAACCCTGAAGGGCTCCTCCGTGTTCTGATCATTTTCACCCTGGGTTGGGACCAAGAATGGTGGGTTCAAAATGGAAATGGTGACAAACAGAAAAATGACTTGTGCCAATACACTAGAGTCAAAGCACAATGGGACAGTTCCCATCAGTACAAACACACACACACACACACACACACACATACACACACACACACACAGAGTCAGAATAGGAGTCCTGGGCCATTCATCAGGGATCAGACTAGAGGGCCTGCTGGGCTCACCTGCCCTGTGCTACTCACTGTTACTCTTGAGCTCCTCTGCGACAATCGCCAGAGGCTCTGGCGTCTAAGATGAAGCCTCACCCAGTGTATCCACAAAAGGGCTAGTTGGCCCCCCTGAGATTCCTGGGAGCCTGAGGCTCGGCATTGTCTGCAACCACAGGAGAACATCCTTCTCCCTCCAGTGGCTCCAACCAAGTGAGCTCGGATGGCTTGGTCAGTGAAGTGGGTGCCTGGATACCAGGGTTCCATGTTCTGTTTGATCCATTGTCAAGGCAATGATGTCATTTCCTGTGCCCATACCTGAGCCTCTTTTCACATAAGACCACTTTCAACAGCCCAATGGGCTGCCGATTTCTCCTCCATGCCTACCCATCTCAGGTGCGCAGGTGTTCACCAACAACTACCCAAACATCCCCACCAGCATCTCCCCTGCTTGGTGCCACTAGAGTTCCAGCTTGGAGCCTTCAAAAATGCATTCACAACGAGTCCTTCCCTCTCAGCAGCTTTTGGACCCTGGTCCCATCATTGTGCAACTCATGGTGTGCCCAGTCTTTTCTGGAAAGTAGGGTAGCATCTAATCTCTAGGGTTTATTGTGTCTATTGGCCCATAACACCCTCTGTTCTCTCTGAAACCAGAGATGGGACTCACAGGTGGCTAAAGCACAAATGTAGAGATGGGATAATCACAAGAAAGGGAGAGACAAAGAATGCACCCTAACTCAATCAGGCCTGTGTCCCACACAGGGACATGGCCAATGTCCGTCCCATCGTGGCTGCAGTTCCCTCTCTACACCATGGCAAGTTGGAGGGGACTGAGATGCAGAGGCTGCTCCCCTCTGCCATACAACTTCCCAAGGCTTCTCCTAAGATTTCAAAAGGGCCAAGTGTGTCTAGTGTTGGGGTCTCACAGAGACTCCGAGGTACCACAGCATCCTGCTGCCCAGAACCGGTTCACCCCTCACCTCAAGGGGGCTCAGCCTCTGGATTCATGGGAATTGAAGTGGGTACAGGTGATGGGATATCACCTCCAAGACTGAGTTATGCCAAGTCCATGACCCCTGTCTGCATCCCTGTCTCCAGCACCACTCCCCCCTCTCTCTTTCCTCCTCAGAGCAAACAAATCCATTTAGCAAGTGTGTCCTGTGATAAAGACATGACGGTCACCCATCCTTTCATTACAAAAACACTGCGGCTCAGCCAACATGGATCCTACAGGGAACACAGGCATAAACTCAGACTCCGATCCTCCCAGCCGAGCCTCAGTGGAGCCTGGACTCCCAGCCTCCTGAGTCAAGGAAACAGAGGTTCCTAGCCGAGCCACCTTGGATGCAGCCGCACACAAACTGAACTCATCAATGCCCCTTGCTCTCAGTTGTGAGTAAGAGGGGAAGTGGTGTTTCACAACCCTGGACATCAAGTGCAGTCTCCAGGCGTTGGGGTGTGCCCTGGCCTCTGTCTATCTGCCCAGGCTCTCCAACCCACACTGGCCTCTTACCCAACCTCCTCCTAGGGCCAAACTCAATCCTGCCTCTCAATTTCTGCTGCCTTCCCCAACACACTGCTCCCCAAAATGAGCAGGGCTGGCTCTCAGTTATCATGCTGGTGCCAGCAGCAATGCCACCCCACTGACATAATTCTGAGTCCCAACCTAGGCACTCCAGCTGTCTTTGCCACACCTGGCCTGTTTGGGCTCTGGCTCTTGCTCTTTTCTTTCATGTGCATGTGTTTTGAGGTTTTGAGTTTCTCCCACTGCAGAACTGCAGCTGTGGCAGGGTAGAGCTCATGAGGGTCACATTCTGAGCCACATCCAATCCCATCAGGACTGTTCACTGGGGGGACTGCTGGAACACAGTGATGAGTGAACACATGGGAGGTGGTTGGACCCACCTTGCCTCTGAGTGGCTTCCTTTCAGGACAGGAATGTAGGCATGGGAGCCCCTGGCGTGGGATGCTTTGCACAAGGCGTGACCATGGGCTCTCTTTCCTGGCAAAAATGGCTCCACTCAGCATGGAGAGCACTGTCATTCCTGGTGGCTAACAACAGCCCTGGACCCCAGAAAGGAACCCACACTCAAGATTAACGTCTGAGTGTGCGTGTCCTCGAGGAAATGAGGTCTCCTGATCCCAGGTGCAAAGGGGTAAGTCCTCTAACTCCAGGGGCCATGAAGGGACATCTGAGTTTCCCTTGTCCTTCTTTCCCTCTCTAACTAACCACAGTTAGGACCCTGGCCTCATTCCCCAGTGAGGATCATTAGGCTCCAGAAAGGACAGTCTCTAAGATGCTCAGTGGACCAACACCCTCTGCACAACCCATAAACCTATTCACCCAAGAGGCAAGAGGATTTCTATTCAGGAAAACCAGGAAAGGGAGAGCCTTTCTCAAGGACACAAGGACATTAGTGAGTGAGGGAGTGATTAATGGATGGAGAACTATTTCCAACACCAACTTCCAGGAGCATATATGGCCCCCTGGAGAATTCTGCAGTGTGTTGGTGATTAAGGAGAACGTGTGAATTCATGGGTCACTAGGTCCTCTCAGCCATAAGGAGGGAAACTGCCATAAAGGAACTAGGACAAGGGTGCGAGGAATGCTCACTGGTGGGAGATCGGAAGGAAGGAAAGTGTACTCATTAGAAAAGTGTCGCCTGAAAATTCTTAGCCAGCCAAAAGTCGTGTGAACTTGTGTGGGAAAAGAGTCTTTGCACAGTGATGAAGCTAAGAGCTCACATGATGGAACACAGCATCAACTGGGACCAAATCCAATATCTGATATTCTTGTAGGAAGAGGAGAGTCTGGACCCAGATACCAGGGAGACTGGGGGATACCGGATATGTGAGGTTGGAGCCAGGGCGGGATGCCCATATGGGAACCACAGATCGTGGGCCGCAATAGGAGAGTGGGCAAGGGCTGGGAGAGTTGGGGAGACAGTCCCCTTGAAACCTGGGAGGGGTTATGGCACTGGGACAGCCCAACACCTACTGTGTTGAGCCTCTGGAGCTCAACGGAAGACACTTCCTCTGTTGTCGGCCACCCAGTTAACAGAGTTGGGTTGCAGCAGCCTAGGACCCAGCTGAAGGTCTGAGCATGTTGGCCATGCAGGTTGGATCTGGACCACAGACACCCTCATCAGAGATTGTAGGGTCTCAGCCCTGAGGCAAGACAGGCACTAAGTCAGGCCAGGTGGGGAAACGGATAGGCACACACTCTGGGGGCTGGTGCCTGTGTTACTGGGAACACTTCTGATCGCAATTCCCTGATCTGCTGCCAACACAGGCTACAGAGGAGGGTACAGAAACACAGACCACGGATCTGCCCCACTCAGTGGGCCCAGGCCAACACCACACCCAGCAGCCTCGTGCCATACCCAATGAGTCTCGAAGCGGCCCCCTCTTGCCATCCTGAGAGCTCTTCCCTTCCTCATGTGCCAATAGCTCCCTACTGTCACTGGCAATATCTACTCTGTGAGATGTCAACATCCGTGGGTACTGTTCTCTCATCCCAGGACAGTGTGGTCCCACACACCCTGGTGAAATGGGCCACCTGGAGGCTGGACCTGGAGGTTGTTGAGGCTGAATGGCAGCGGTGGTCCTCTGGCACTTAATATTATTTAAGTTAAAAAAAAACAAAAACAAAAACAAAAAACGGGTCTTGGTGCTCAAAAATGTTTGATTTGCATATTCTCATCCCCTAACCCCAATATTTTCATTATTTCCTCACATATGAAATCTTACTAGCATAAAGGTAATTTCGTATTAAACAAAGTGGATTGAAATAACATTGGTAAAAATAATCAATCACCATACTTTCAATTTTTGTTCTGCTTTCCTATTAGAAACCACTTGGATACAAGAGAACAGAGGACAGACTCATGGAAATGCTTGAAATGACAAGAAGCTCCCACTCAAGCTCAGCATTCAGTCCTGGACAGGGTAAGACCAGGCCACTTTGACATCTGTGCCAAAGAGTCTACCAGACAGAATCCTCTGACTGATCCCTGACTGAGCCATAGGAACTGGCTAGAAAAGCCTTCACATCCTCAATACATTCTTCACGTCAGAATACTTGACAACCATTGATATCCATCTCTCGTTAACTTGCTCCCCAGCCAACCATTCTTCAACAAATTCAAAGGAGTAACTCATGCAAGCACACAGAAAGGGGTGTTCACTACACACATCCATGTGCGAAAAAGACAACTGGTATTTCTTGTTTGGGCTATTTCAAATGAAATCCCTTCTGCATGACCTCCACAAACCAAAGGAAAATATTTGTGAAATTCCCACGTAGAAGACAAGATACACTTGCCAAGGAGGCAGTGGCAAGAATTTTGACACTCCAAATGTAGAGTGTGTGTTTAGGAAGCAGTCACAGTTTCCATGAGAGAGTCCCATGAAATCAATTAGGAAGATCCATGCTCTAGCCCTACCATGCAAGTGATGTGACTTGAAAGAGTCACTTAGTCTTAGTAACCATCATCACTAACAACTAAGTCAATGAATAAAGGTCCTCAGGTGCCAAGCTACAAAATGTGGGATGAGCATGGATGAGGATGGGTGGGAGAAGTCTCCAACTCTAACACAATTAGGGAAGGATGTGCTGACCTCAAGTGGCTGGGGGGGCTGGGATCCTGCCACAGAGGGGGATTCCAAACCTCACATCCCCTGACCCAGGCCAGAAGACCAGGTAGAGTCCAAGGACCCTGGGGTGGCCCAATGGCAATAAAGGTCAAAAGGAACTAGGGATCTGCCTGGTCCCTCAATCCCCTACTCTGAGCAGGGCTGCATGACGAGGCCAGAGGCCATCCACAGCAATCTGCCTTTACAGGAAAACAGGGACTGCAGGCTGCCTCTGGCTCACTGAATCAGGGTGGTGTTTTCATAAAGCAAGACCACTTCCTCACATTTGACCAGCAGCTCATGTGTTGACAGCACAATGACTGACTTGACTCAGGCCCTGATGAATGAAATAGAAAATTCATAGCAAACCCATCTTTAGCTCTTCCACATCATCAGGGGCTCTGATTCAATTCCGTCCAGAAAGGTGTCTGAAATGATTTCTAAACATGCTGGGGACTCACCTCTGTGTGGAACTTTTCAGGAAAAAGGGGATCAAATCTCATGAAGCAACTCTTCTCTCTTCTAGCCCATGGGCAATGCAAGGAACCTGCATGATACCAGAGGCTCACTTCTCTCTTCTCATGTCTTCTGGAAAGGATTCGTTAATGCTTCCTGCAAGGTGAAGCAGAAGCCTGCATCCCCAGCTGCACAGAAGTGTTTTAGGGCAGTGTCTCCCTTAAAACCCAAAAATAAAAAAACAGGTCATTCAACAGGCACATGGATTCGAGTACATGTTCAATGATCCCTCCTCCCTGGAGCCTTCCACATGCCCATCTTCCACATTCACAGAGCAATGCTTGGCCATTCTCAAGACCAGGAGACCATGATGCTCATCACCAGGAAGTCAATAAGGAACATGAAGAGAGCAGCATGGATTGCAGAAGGTGGCACATCAAGGATCTTCAGCTCTGCTGCTAGAACACAAGAGCTTAACTTCAGTATTGACTTTTTGCCAACTACCAAGTACGATAGCAGTGTCAAGCCCAATATGCAGATATGCAAGTAGTAGGTGACACCCCACATCCATTCACAAAAGTGGGCAACATCTGCATCAGAACAAGGAAGTATCTTACCCTTACTCATAAAAATCATCAGAAACAAAATAAAATGGATGCAAGACTTCTCATTTCACTATTAGGTAGCTGTTGGAATTCCCTATTAAATAATACCTCCTCCAAAATAAAAAGTATCTCAGACATGTGTCAACTATTCAATGGATGACATTTTAAAAACTATGGACTTTACTTAATATTTATGTATGCTATATCCCTGCCTAAGGCTCTATGAGAAAGGAGCACATAGAATTGGATCTTTGAAAATCTCACATTTGCTGATAAATATTACTGCTGATCTCAGGCATGGCGAAGTGAAAAGTGGGACTTTGGATATTCCAAGAATGCTATGTTGTGGGATTGGTGTCCCTGATTCATACATAGCATATGGTTTCTATGAAATCCAGTGAGGGAGCAGGAGTAACGAAGCTGATTGCACAGATGACCTCAGGGAATACTGACAGATAGGCCAAATGAAAAATATGCTCCAGCTAACCATTGGTATTTGGGCTTCTGATCCCAGTCCTGTTTTTAAAAAAGGTGCAGACAGGCAGTGTTCATTAAAAACTGTCTACCATGTAAAAGTGGGTAATTTAAATGGCATCTAGTTACACATCTGATAGAATGGTCTGGCAACATATGAATTTCATTCTAACAACAACAACAACAACAAAACATAGAAAATGAGACATAAAGATAAAACCTTGTCTTCACCAGGATGCCTAAAAATAGGTTTTATTTGGCTCATGCCAATAAATATCTTTCAATAGAATTTCTGATTTCTGAATGAATCCATTCAACTTCATACTGCACAGATCACAAGGTTTTCTTTACAGAATATTCTCTTCTTCTTCTTAAAGCCTCACATAGAAAATGTCTCACAGGACATAGGAGGGGAATGACCCAAAGGATGAGAGAATGGCTGGAACCGTTCTCAAATGTGCCCATGTAGCCTAAAGTTTGAAGGCATCTAATTGTACTCTAAAACAATTATGAACCTATTCGATCCATTATTAATAAATATCACCACTTTACCACTTGAACCAAATCACAGAAAATTGGAAACAGATGATCATTGGCTTTGATACCTTTACTTCTGTTTCATTACTCAGAGTCGATCAACTCTATACTTCAAGTGACACAGATTTATTACAGAATGCCTAAGATCCTAAGGATCTATTTTAGCTCAGCCCATGGTATTGCTTCATTATTTTATTGTTTTGTAAGTAATAAAAAATAACTTCATGTTGGATGATATATTCAAGCCATGAATATATCATCCAACATTGTTCTTCCCAAAATATTAGCCCAATTTCTGCGCGTGCTCACTTACTGTTCAGGAATTTTACTAATTGTTTGAAGGTTCTAGAGGACCTGTTAGACTCCTAATGGACAAACCATACAACATACTCCAGAGAACGGATGAGTGCCATAAGAAGAAAATAAGGTCAGCCTACAGCAATGGGCAGCTGCCTGCCCTCGGCTGGGAGGAGCCCTGGCCATGGCACCAGGGCTGCTGGGCAGCAGAAGCCTCCACAGCCCTGCAGGGAGCCTGGAGCACAGCTCTGCCTAACCATGCTCAGCCCTGGACAGATGCACATGAGTTCCCATCACAGGCTCGAGTGTGACAGTCCCAGGTGCATGCCTGTCATGCCAGCCACCAGGGAGGCTGAGGCAAGAGGAACGTTTGAGGTCAGCCTTGGCAACTTAGACCCCGAGGCAAAGGGGAAATACTTTTACAGGGGTCTCTGAGGGTGTAGCTCAGGTAGGTCACTTGCCTCACAGGCTCAAGGCCCTGGGTTCAATCCCCAGAACCCACGTACACACAAAAAGTGAACTTGGAATATTGTTTAAAATGATGGGTCAGGAACACACAAGGACTTCAATATGACCTCTTAGAGGAGCTCAATTTGAGATCAGACTGAACAAAAGACCACCTGGACCATTGACTCAGTGTCTGAAACCCTCTGTGAGCATGGGAAGCACTGCTGGCAAGACACCAGAGGGCCAAAGCACTTGTGCCCCCTGCAGGGGCGTCTCTTGTCTACCGCCAAAGACTGTTCCCCTCCTGGGGCAGCTGAGAGCAAGCTGGGCCTTGGAGCAAGGACTAGTGCTTTAGATATAGACTATGCAAGCAAGGGGCAATGTCTTTAATAAAACTAAAATTAAAAAGTCACATTGAAAAAATTTTAAAAAGAAGAAAATAAGGTCAAGTAGAGGAAGCCCATTTTCACAGGAAAAAATCCCCCAGTGAAAAGCATCAGAATAGATACCAAGAAAAATACCAACAAACACAGTGTGCTCCCCCTATGTATCTACTCAACATGCAAAAGTTAGAAAGCTAGATAATACAATCCTGGCCACAGGTAGAGCTATGCAGAAGAGCCACCTGGCAGTGCTTAGTCAAAGAAGTAAACATGCACACTTTGACCTAGAAATTCCACCTGTGTGTAAACCAGGCGGTGCTTAAGCAGTTTCACAAGGGGACATGCACAGGGAAATTTATCCTCAGGTTCTTATAGAGTTGTCTGTGCTTACAGGGAGTTGATGGTTGTCAAGATGCCCACAGCTGCGAAAGTCAAAAGCTAAAAAAATAATAGATGCCAACGTGGATATATTAATAATCCCGTATCTATGATCACCTTCATAAGGTAGCTTCCCAACTTCTGTGTGGAAGTGTGTTTCTCCTTGGCCCTTACACTGTTGTGGAGACCACTAGGAGTTCAGCTTTGTGCAGGATCATCTGACCTGGACTTTTGGCAAGACCTGTACAGTCCTCACACATGCTCAGATGCTACAGGACTTTTCAGACCAGTCCAGACAACAGTAGGCATCCATTCATTGTCTGCACTCTACAGATTCCTAGATGCACGACATTCATTACCATCAAATGCAGAATTTTCATCAAAAACTAATATATATATATATCATTCCAATCTGAATCAAGAAAATCGGAAATATCCCCAAATCCAAAGAGTGGATCCCCATTTTGATGCTACAAGTTGAAAATTCCACAGCTGACCTCATGGGATGGTTCACAGTCAAAAGACAGCTGCATGAAAAATATTACATGACCTTCCTGCTATGTGAAAAGTGGCATGTGAAGTACACATGCATGTCTTCCTCAGACATGGGTTCATTTGCAAGACACCTTGTGCCATTGAAAATACTCCAAAAGGGGAGAAATCAGAACCATGTCTCCAAAGTATTTCAGCAGAGACCAACTCCATCTGTCTATCTATCTCTCAGTGAGTGTGTGTGCTCTTGTGTGTGTTTGTGTGTCTTTGTTTGTGTTTGTACCATCATAGCTGATACTTCATTGCCCCCATTGGAAAACTGACTCAGATAATGCCATCTGCCAAACTCCTAAAAACCAAAGTTCTTGCTGATAGAATGAAACATTCCTTCCTGTTGGTTTGGATGTGTCCTTTAGGAATCACTGCTACATTTAGTATACTCAAATCATCACAGTATATCAGGTAACAAAAACATATATATTTTAAAATAATAATATATTAATGGAAACAACAAATACAGGATAGAGTAACAACTGTGTTACTAAACAAGGTCAAGGACAATGGCAAACTATAGATTCAAACTTTGAAGAAAATAGTAATCAATGTAAATATTCCTGGGCTGCCTCAGCCCCGCCCAGGCACACAGCAACAGAATGGTTTTGCAAGCATCCTCAGGAGGGCTGGAGCCTTCTTTCCAGGACGAGAGGAAGGTTGAGGCTGGATCCACCCATCATTCTTTTGGGAGAGGCTCCTTTTCCCCAGCACAAAGTTGGATTTTTTGTGAGGATTCTTGGCATAAAATACGTTGGCCTCTGCTGGAATCCTCAGCTCTGGGGAGAGAGGGGTGTACAAAAAGAAGGTGGCACTCAGGAGGTGCTCCCTAGGACACGCCAACATCTGAGAGCCTGTGCCAGAAAAGGCCAGAGCCACACACCTGAGAGCTCTCCAATTCAGCACCAATACCAACAACGACAGCCTCCACAGTCCTCCCTGAGGAAGAACTAGGCAGAGCACTTCAACAGACCTAATGTCTGTTCCTACCGAAGGCTTTGGACTCCAGAATATCTCAGGTCCTCTTGCATCTGCCAAAGCACACCACTAGGGTTTGCATCTGAAATCTCCCACAAAAGGTTCCTGTGCCGAAGATTCAGTCCCCACATGAGCCATCTTCATAGGTGGGTTTGGAGGGAAGCACTGGATGGTGAGTGCTCTGATGTCAACATGAAATTCTCATTCAAGATGAATACACTACTGGGGGGTGGGAGGGACTGGAAGAAAGGTTGAGCATGGTTGGAGTAAGACCTAAACAGGGTTGTGCCCTGGGCAACAGTACCTTGTTCCTGTTGGCTCCACTGAATCCTCATTCTCCAAGGAGAGGTCCTCCCTCTCCATCTTTCTCTCTCTCCCTCTCTGCCAGCCTCGTTCTCTCTCTCCCAGTCTATGCCTTTGTGGCAAGGGCTGAGGAGCTCTCCACTGCCACACACTAGAGCTTTATGGACAGCCTCAGTGCACAACCAAAGAGAAAGCTATGAAACCCAGAGAAAAAAGGCCTAGGATTCCTCCTCTGAGTTATTTTCCTCAAGTATGGCCACAGTGAGGACAGGCTGACCAGCGCGGATACCACGTTAGAGCCATGCTTCTGCGTTGGTGGAGCCCGCCTCCATGTGAACCAGGCTTCTGAGAATGGAGGCCACATTCCAAATACTGCCCTACTGAGAACAATGGTTCCAAAGACCAGCAAAGGGACTGCTTCCCTCCAACATGGTGTATGGCCCAGTGGTGCCATGACCCCGAGTGGGGGAATACAACAGCCGCTTCTCCTTCCTCTGAACATGTGTTTCCTGTCGCCCTCCTCTAACCTAGAGCCTGTTCTCCATCCCTTCTGGGTTGGATGTGGAGATCTCTGCTATGAATTTCTTAGGCTACCAAGGCCCCAGACAGACTTCCTCTTCCATAGACTCTACTAACCTAACAGTAGGTTAAGATAGGAGACAAGTGATCCTAGAACTCATAGGGATGGTGGTCTTCAGGGTACATAGGCTGGGATAATGGCTGCTGTGGTGTTTGGCTCACAAAAACCAACCAACCAACCAACGAAAAAGCGCTGGCATTATTATCAGATGAGCTCTGTGGCTACGTGCTCAGGAAGCCCTCATCTGACTTTAGTTAGGGATCACAACCTGGCTATTGTGATCACTCCTTGCCTAGTGGACTCAGGTGCGTAAGACCATGGAATTTATGCAAAAACAGATGATTCAGGCTGTCTCCCAGGCTGTGTTTTCTTCCCAATTTCATCCTGTTACTGCTTGCTAGAATCCTGGCAATGCTCTGCCCAGGCAGTGGTTTTTTGGTCACACAGAAGGCTTTCAATAGTACTGCTTCAGTCCACAAAATGCCAGTTCCCTCTTTAGCCCATGCATTCCCATGTTCCTTTGAAACCACTCCTATCCCAGACCATGAAAACATACTGCTCCTGGAGAGAGGCTTTCCTCCTCACTCCTCAAAGATGTCAGCTTTGGTTGCCTGTTCATGTCCAGGGGAGGGCACCTGGTGGGGAGCCGCAATATCCACCGGGGTATACCATTGGACCTCAAGACCTTCCACCAGCAGAAGTGCAGTTGGCTTTGTGCACGAACCCAACACACCTGTTGGAGTGTTCTTGGGGGTCAGAGACTACTCTTTGTTGCTAAGAGTTGACCTGAGTCCACATCCTGACCCTTGCTCTCTGCTATCTGATTGTCTCACTTACTCTGACGGCGAGAGATGATTTGGCCCAGCTCATAATCCTCTGGATTCTCCTCAGTAAGGAAGTGTAGGTCGAGGGCGCTGCGGATGACGACAGGAGCCCTATCGTGGCAGGTCACCTGGAGCAGCATGGGAGACAGGCCTTCAGGAAATGGGCCTTGAAGTGACTACTCAAGGACAGTGGGCAGGGGCATTCTGGAGGCACCTCCACTCTAAATACAAGGGCAACATCCATGACCCTACTACCCGAGGCTGACCTCCTGCTCATCGTGTGGGCTCTTCCCACAGGCTACTAGCCCAATCCTTGTACATAGGACTTCCTGGGCCTGCCATTGCTCTTTGTGGAGCTGCACTCCTCTCGGAGTGAAAGGACCCCACTACCTGCATACAGATGCAATCTCATCCCACAAGTTGGGAGGAATGGGACAATAGCCTCCAAGATCCCAGGTCTGCCCGAGGATGCAGGCGGCATTGGGAATGGCCTAGGCACAAAACCTAGAGGCTTTGGTCTGGATTGCCAGGGCCAAAAACAGACCCAGGAACATGACCACACACAGGAGAGCTGAAAGATAGCCACGAGAGCTCCTGGCCTCCAGAGGCTCAGTGCTGGCTGGGATGTAGGAGGGCACCTCATCCGGCAAGGGTGGTCATTGGGTTACCTGGACATTTAGTGTGCTTGCTCCACATCCATATCGACTCTGCAGAGAGACTCTCTCAGCTCCTTGTTCAAGGAACATGGAGAACCTCACACTGCTGTCCTCCTCCATAGACGTCAGCATCCCATACAAGGGAACCTGCAACCTAGTTCCTGTCCTATTCTCATCTGTCACCCATACCTGTCCCTGCCCTTCTGGACTGCATGCTGCCACCTGACACACAGACTCCCTCAGACATGGCAGTGGACAAGCTGCTGCACTCGCTCATCTCAGCTCCAGCCCTTCACACTGACCTCTCCCTTCTTGATTCCCATCTATCCTCCTGATCATCCAGAAGCTCCAAATTCAAGAGGGCATGAGTAGTCCATGGTATTGGACCAGTGTCTGCTCCCCACCCAGGTGTAAGCACCACGGGACACCCCTGCTCCCAGGCTTACCAGAACACTCTTGGCCATCTCTGGACTTTGTGTTTCTAAGTGGACACGAATTAAGCAGGTGTCTCCCACCTGCTTGTGGGAAAGCGGCCTGGAGGACTTGCAGGTTGATTCTGAGAACTGTGGGGGATGGAACATCAGCAAACCCAGAAACAGAAAGCCACCCCAGACTGTCAGTTGGCTCTATGGGCTTCCAGCAAATATGTCCAGGTGCTGAGGCTTCTTATTTCCTCAGGTCGGAGTGGAATGGCAGCACATGCACAGCTTGAATAAGGTAGGTGTTTACCTCCTTTCCCTTGACCTGGGGGCGTTTCCTCACCATGAAATATTGTATTCCCAGATTCATGGACAGACACACGAGTGAGTGGTCAGAGACCTTGATTTCTGCAGAGCGAAGTGGAGAGAATTGTTAGGTGGCACTCAAGGATTATACCACAAAACACCCACAACCCCTGAGAGTCTCCGCCAGGCCCATCACACTTTGGTATTTTGGGACCAAGGTCCACTTTCTCTTGGCTGTCAGTTATCCTGAGCCCACTGTGGATCATGTCTCCCCACTGTCTGATTGTCCTACTTACTCTCATCCTCAGACATCATATACAGCAGCTCAAAGTTGTCCACATCCTCATGCTGCAACAAATTTTGGTCCAAGGCCCTGCGGATGAGGCTTGTCACCGTCTCCTGAAAGGTCACCTGGATCAGGGTGGGACAAATGTCATCAGAGAATGGCTTTTAGAAGAGCTACCCAGAAGACTGTGGTCAAACATTCAGGAGAAATCTCAGCTACATATACAAGGGCACAATCTTGTTATCCTGCTACCTGAGTGTGTCCTCCATATACCACCTGGGTTCTTGCAATGTGCTACTAGAACAATCCTGGTACAAATATCTGCCTGTACCTGCCATCTCCCCTCCCCCTGGGGAGCCACATTCCACTCATGTCAAAGGACCAAACTGCCTATGCACAGACACACTCTCATCTCACTGAGATGAGAGCAATGGGCCAGGGATCTGCGCACCAAGTGTGATCTGGGATGCAGGCTGCCTTTGTGGGTGGAAGAGGCAGATGCACTGAAAATTTGGGTCCTGACTGCCACGACACAAAACAGACTCAGATACAAGAGTGTGCACTTGAGTGCTTCATGATAGCTTTGAGAGGCCCTGGCCTCTGGAAGCTCGGTGCGGGTCTGGTTGTCATGATGTACTTGACTCAGCACTGGCAGTCACTGAACATGTCTCCTCTGCAGCTGGACACCTGCAGCATTAGCGTGTCTACTGCACATCCATAGAAATTCTGCCAAGAACCCCTTTAGCTCCGTATTTACATACATGCAAAGCCTAACATTCCGAAGCTTTGGCATGACCCCCCAGGTGATCCCGACCCCAAATTCCTACACCTAGTCATGCTAAGGAGGTTCTCTTCCCTGCCACCAGGAACACATCCCCTCCTACACATGTGACAAGTCACTGCCACCTCCTCTGCTCCAACTTCACTCATTGAGAATACCAAGTTCTAGGCACTGCAGCCTGCACCCTGGACATATCTCTGCCTTCATCTGTCCACAGCACTTCCGTCTGCACTTCTGGCCTGCAAAACCCACAATACACAGGCCCACTCACCACTGAAGCTGGGCATGCTGATGCTCTCCCTCCTCAGGTCAAGCCCTTAAGACGGACCTCTCTCTTCTTTATTTCCCACCATAGCCCTGGGGTTGGCTGTGTCTCCTGCCTTCCACTGTGTGGACACCCAGGAGGCAGCCCTGCTGTCGGGCTTACCGGGATGCGCTTTGTCTCCCTCAGGCTCTGTCCCTCTAGGAGGACGTGAACAACGCGGCTGTCTTCCACCTGCTCGCTGGAGTGAAGCAGTGAGGAGCTGCTACTCACAGCTGCTGGGGTCCTGGATGCCACTGCCACAGAAGGTTCCAAGAACTGTGGGGGATGACAACATCAGCAAAGCCCAGCAACTGCACCCCACCCAGCCTGGCAGTTGGCTCTGTGGGCATTCTACAACATCCATCCAGAACCTGAGGTTCTTGTCCCCTTGGAGGATGTGGAGTGGCACCAGGAGTAAAGACTGAAGAAGGTGGCTGTTTTGGGAACAAGAGATCCAGCACCTGCTGGGTGGGGATGAAATCCCAGGAGATTAACCCCATGTTGCTGCTGAAATGTAGGTTCCTCCCACAAATGACAGGCAGGAGCTCATTCCTAAGCTGGTCCTGCCTGTAAGGTTCAAGGCTCTGAACCCTGAAGGGCTCCTCCGTGTTCTGATCATTTTCACCCTGGGTTGGGACCAAGAATGGTGGGTTCAAAATGGAAATGGTGACAAACAGAAAAATGACTTGTGCCAATACACTAGAGTCAAAGCACAATGGGACAGTTCCCATCAGTACAAACACACACACACACACACACACACACACACACACACACACAGAGTCAGAATAGGAGTCCTGGGCCATTCATCAGGGATCAGACTAGAGGGCCTGCTGGGCTCACCTGCCCTGTGCTACTCACTGTTACTCTTGAGCTCCTCTGCGACAATCGCCAGAGGCTCTGGCGTCTAAGATGAAGCCTCACCCAGTGTATCCACAAAAGGGCTAGTTGGCCCCCCTGAGATTCCTGGGAGCCTGAGGCTCGGCATTGTCTGCAACCACAGGAGAACATCCTTCTCCCTCCAGTGGCTCCAACCAAGTGAGCTCGGATGGCTTGGTCAGTGAAGTGGGTGCCTGGATACCAGGGTTCCATGTTCTGTTTGATCCATTGTCAAGGCAATGATGTCATTTCCTGTGCCCATACCTGAGCCTCTTTTCACATAAGACCACTTTCAACAGCCCTATGGGCTGCCGATTTCTCCTCCATGCCTACCCATCTCAGGTGCGCAGGTGTTCACCAACAACTACCCAAACATCCCCACCAGCATCTGCCCTGCTTGGTGCCACTAGAGTTCCAGCTTGGAGCCTTCAAAAATGCATTCACAACCAGTCCTTCCCTCTCAGCAGCTTTTGGACCCTGGTCCCATCATTGTGCAACTCATGGTGTGCCCAGTCTTTTCTGGAAAGTAGGGTAGCATCTAATCTCTAGGGTTTATTGTGTCTATTGGCCCATAACACCCTCTGTTCTCTCTGAAACCAGAGATGGGACTCACAGGTGGCTAAAGCACAAATGTAGAGATGGGATAATCACAAGAAAGGGAGAGACAAAGAATGCACCCTAACTCAATCAGGCCTGTGTCCCACACAGGGACATGGCCAATGTCCATGCCATCGTGGCTGCAGTTCCCTCTCTACACCCTGGCAAGTTGGAGGGGACTGAGATGCAGAGGCTGCTCCCCTCTGCCATACAACTTCCCAAGGCTTCTCCTAAGATTTCAAAAGGGCCAAGTGTGTCTAGTGTTGGGGTCTCACAGAGACTCCGAGGTACCACAGCATCCTGCTGCCCAGAACCGGTTCACCCCTCACCTCAAGGGGGCTCAGCCTCTGGATTCATGGGAATTGAAGTGGGTACAGGTGATGGGATATCACCTCCAAGACTGAGTTATGCCAAGTCCATGACCCCTGTCTGCATCCCTGTCTCCAGCACCACTCCCCCCTCTCTCTTTCCTCCTCAGAGCAAACAAATCCATTTAGCAAGTGTGTCCTGTGATAAAGACATGACGGTCACCCATCCTCTCATTACAAAAACACTGAGGCTCAGCCAACATGGATCCTACAGGGAACACAGGCATAAACTCAGACTCCGATCCTCCCAGCCGAGCCTCAGTGGAGCCTGGACTCCCAGCCTCCTGAGTCAAGGAAACAGAGGTTCCTAGCCGAGCCACCTTGGATGCAGCCGCACACAAACTGAACTCATCAATGCCCCTTGCTCTCAGTTGTGAGTAAGAGGGGAAGTGGTGTTTCACAACCCTGGACATCAAGTGCAGTCTCCAGGCGTTGGGGTGTGCCCTGGCCTCTGTCTATCTGCCCAGGCTCTCCAACCCACACTGGCCTCTTACCCAACCTCCTCCTAGGGCCAAACTCAATCCTGCCTCTCAATTTCTGCTGCCTTCCCCAACACACTGCTCCCCAAAATGAGCAGGGCTGGCTCTCGGTTATCATGCTGGTGCCAGCAGCAATGCCACCCCACTGACATAATTCTGAGTCCCAACCTAGGCACTCCAGCTGTCTTTGCCACACCTGGCCTGTTTGGGCTCTGGCTCTTGCTCTTTTCTTTCATGTGCATGTGTTTTGAGGTTTTGAGTTTCTCCCACTGCAGAACTGCAGCTGTGGCAGGGTAGAGCTCATGAGGGTGACATTCTGAGCCACATCCAATCCCATCAGGACTGTTCACTGGGGGGACTGCTGGAACACAGTGATGAGTGAACACATGGGAGGTGGTTGGACCCACCTTGCCTCTGAGTGGCTTCCTTTCAGGACAGGAATGTAGGCATGGGAGCCCCTGGCGTGGGATGCTTTGCACAAGGCGTGACCATGGGCTCTCTTTCCTGGCAAAAATGGCTCCACTCAGCATGGAGAGCACTGTCATTCCTGGTGGCTAACAACAGCCCTGGACCCCAGAAAGGAACCCACACTCAAGATTAACGTCTGAGTGTGCGTGTCCTCGAGGAAATGAGGTCTCCTGATCCCAGGTGCAAAGGGGTAAGTCCTCTAACTCCAGGGGCCATGAAGGGACATCTGAGTTTCCCTTGTCCTTCTTTCCCTCTCTAACTAACCACAGTTAGGACCCTGGCCTCATTCCCCAGTGAGGATCATTAGGCTCCATAAAGGACAGTCTCTAAGATGCTCAGTGGACCAACACCCTCTGCACAAACCATAACCCTATTCACCCAAGAGGCAAGAGGATTTCTATTCAGGAAAACCAGGAAAGGGAGAGCCTTTCTCAAGGACACAAGGACATTAGTGAGTGAGGGAGTGATTAATGGATGGAGAACTATTTCCAACACCAACTTCCAGGAGCATATATGGCCCCCTGGAGAATTCTGCAGTGTGTTGGTGATTAAGGAGAACGTGTGAATTCATGGGTCACTAGGTCCTCTCAGCCATAAGGAGGGAAACTGCCATAAAGGAACTAGGACAAGGGTGCGAGGAATGCTCACTGGTGGGAGATCGGAAGGAAGGAAAGTGTACTCATTAGAAAAGTGTCGCCTGAAAATTCTTAGCCAGCCAAAAGTCGTGCGAACTTGTGTGGGAAAAGAGTCTTTGCACAGTGATGAAGTTAAGAGCTCACATGATGGAACACAGCATCAACTGGGACCAAATCCAATATCTGATATTCTTGTAGGAAGAGGAGAGTCTGGACCCAGATACCAGGGAGACTGGGGGATACCGGATATGTGAGGTTGGAGCCAGGGCGGGATGCCCATATGGGAACCACAGATCGTGGGCCGCAATAGGAGAGTGGGCAAGGGCTGGGAGAGTTGGGGAGACAGTCCCCTTGAAACCTGGGAGGGGTTATGGCACTGGGAAAGCCCAACACCTACTGTGTTGAGCCTCTGGAGCTCAACGGAAGACACTTCCTCTGTTGTCGGCCACCCAGTTAACAGAGTTTGGTTGCAGCAGCCTAGGACCCAGCTGAAGGTCTGAGCATGTTGGCCATGCAGGTTGGATCTGGACCACAGACACCCTCATCAGAGATTGTAGGGTCTCAGCCCTGAGGCAAGACAGGCACTAAGTCAGGCCAGGTGGGGAAACGGATAGGCACACACTCTGGGGGCTGGTGCCTGTGTTACTGGGAGCACTTCTGATCGCAATTCCCTGATCTGCTGCCAACACAGGCTACAGAGGAGGGTACAGAAACACAGACCACGGATCTGCCCCACTCAGTGGGCCCAGGCCAACACCACACCCAGCAGCCTCGTGCCATACCCAATGAGTCTCGAAGTGGCCCCCTCTTCCCATCCTGAGAGCTCTTCCCTTCCTCATGTGCCAATAGCTCCCTACTGTCACTGGCAATATCTACTCTGTGAGATGTCAACATCCGTGGGTACTGTTCTCTCATCCCAGGACAGTGTGGTCCCACACACCCTGGTGAAATGGGCCACCTGGAGGCTGGACCTGGAGGTTGTTGAGGCTGAATGGCAGCGGTGGTCCTCTGGCACTTAATATTATTTAAGTTAAAAAACAAAAACAAAAACAAAAACAAAAAACGGGTCTTGGTGCTCAAAAATGTTTGATTTGCATATTCTCATCCCCTAACCCCAATATTTTCATTATTTCCTCACATATGAAATCTTACTAGCATAAAGGTAATTTCGTATTAAACAAAGTGGATTGAAATAACATTGGTAAAAATAATCAATCACCATACTTTCAATTTTTGTTCTGCTTTCCTATTAGAAACCACTTGGATACAAGAGAACAGAGGACAGACTCATGGAAATGCTTGAAATGACAAGAAGCTCCCACTCAAGCTCAGCATTCAGTCCTGGACAGGGTAAGACCAGGCCACTTTGACATCTGTGCCAAAGAGTCTACCAGACAGAATCCTCTGACTGATCCCTGACTGAGCCATAGGAACTGGCTAGAAAAGCCTTCACATCCTCAATACATTCTTCACGTCAGAATACTTGACAACCATTGATATCCATCTCTCGTTAACTTGCTCCCCAGCCAACCATTCTTCAACAAATTCAAAGGAGTAACTCATGCAAGCACACAGAAAGGGGTGTTCACTACACACATCCATGTGCGAAAAAGACAACTGGTATTTCTTGTTTGGGCTATTTCAAATGAAATCCCTTCTGCATGACCTCCACAAACCAAAGGAAAATATTTGTGAAATTCCCACGTAGAAGACAAGATACACTTGCCAAGGAGGCAGTGGCAAGAATTTTGACACTCCAAATGTAGAGTGTGTGTTTAGGAAGCAGTCACAGTTTCCATGAGAGAGTCCCATGAAATCAATTAGGAAGATCCATGCTCTAGCCCTACCATGCAAGTGATGTGACTTGAAAGAGTCACTTAGTCTTAGTAACCATCATCACTAACAAGTAAGTCAATGAATAAAGGTCCTCAGGTGCCAAGCTACAAAATGTGGGATGAGCATGGATGAGGATGGGTGGGAGAAGTCTCCAACTCTAACACAATTAGGGAAGGATGTGCTGACCTCAAGTGGCTGGGGGGCTGGGATCCTGCCACAGAGGGGGATTCCAAACCTCACATCCCCTGACCCAGGCCAGAAGACCAGGTAGAGTCCAAGGACCCTGGGGTGGCCCAATGGCAATAAAGGTCAAAAGGAACTAGGGATCTGCCTGGTCCCTCAATCCCCTACTCTGAGCAGGGCTGCATGACGAGGCCAGAGGCCATCCACAGCAATCTGCCTTTACAGGAAAACAGGGACTGCAGGCTGCCTCTGGCTCACTGAATCAGGGTGGTGTTTTCATAAAGCAAGACCACTTCCTCACATTTGACCAGCAGCTCATGTGTTGACAGCACAATGACTGACTTGACTCAGGCCCTGATGAATGAAATAGAAAATTCATAGCAAACCCATCTTTAGCTCTTCCACATCATCAGGGGCTCTGATTCAATTCCGTCCAGAAAGGTGTCTGAAATGATTTCTAAACATGCTGGGGACTCACCTCTGTGTGGAACTTTTCAGGAAAAAGGGGATCAAATCTCATGAAGCAACTCTTCTCTCTTCTAGCCCATGGGCAATGCAAGGAACCTGCATGATACCAGAGGCTCACTTCTCTCTTCTCATGTCTTCTGGAAAGGATTCGTTAATGCTTCCTGCAAGGTGAAGCAGAAGCCTGCATCCCCAGCTGCACAGAAGTGTTTTAGGGCAGTGTCTCCCTTAAAACCCAAAAATAAAAAAACAGGTCATTCAACAGGCACATGGATTCGAGTACATGTTCAATGATCCCTCCTCCCTGGAGCCTTCCACATGCCCATCTTCCACATTCACAGAGCAATGCTTGGCCATTCTCAAGACCAGGAGACCATGATGCTCCTCACCAGGAAGTCAATAAGGAACATGAAGAGAGCAGCATGGATTGCAGAAGGTGGCACATCAAGGATCTTCAGCTCTGCTGCTAGAACACAAGAGCTTAACTTCAGTATTGACTTTTTGCCAACTACCAAGTACGATAGCAGTGTCAAGCCCAATATGCAGATATGCAAGTAGTAGGTGACACCCCGCATCCATTCACAAAAGTGGGCAACATCTGCATCAGAACAAGGAAGTATCTTACCCTTACTCATAAAAATCATCAGAAACAAAATAAAATGGATGCAAGACTTCTCATTTCACTATTAGGTAGCTGTTGGAATTCCCTATTAAATAATACCTCCTCCAAAATAAAAAGTATCTCAGACATGTGTCAACTATTCAATGGATGACATTTTAAAAACTATGGACTTTACTTAATATTTATGTATGCTATATCCCTGCCTAAGGCTCTATGAGAAAGGAGCACATAGAATTGGATCTTTGAAAAATCTCACATTTGCTGATAAATATTACTGCTGATCTCAGGCATGGCGAAGTGAAAAGTGGGACTTTGGATATTCCAAGAATTCTATGTTGTGGGATTGGTGTCCCTGATTCATACATAGCATATGGTTTCTATGAAATCCAGTGAGGGAGCAGGAGTAACGAAGCTGATTGCACAGATGACCTCAGGGAATACTGACAGATAGGCCAAATGAAAAATATGCTCCAGCTAACCATTGGTATTTGGGCTTCTGATCCCAGTCCTGTTTTTAAAAAAGGTGCAGACAGGCAGTGTTCATTAAAAACTGTCTACCATGTAAAAGTGGGTAATTTAAATGGCATCTAGTTACACATCTGATAGAATGGTCTGGCAACATATGAATTTCATTCTAACAACAACAACAACAACAAAACATAGAAAATGAGACATAAAGATAAAACCTTGTCTTCACCAGGATGCCTAAAAATAGGTTTTATTTGGCTCATGCAAATAAATATCTTTCAATAGAATTTCTGATTTCTGAATGAATCCATTCAACTTCATACTGCACAGATCACAAGGTTTTCTTTACAGAATATTCTCTTCTTCTTCTTAAAGCCTCACATAGAAAATGTCTCACAGGACATAGGAGGGGAATGACCCAAAGGATGAGAGAATGGCTGGAACCGTTCTCAAATGTGCCCATGTAGTAAAGTTTGAAGGCATCTAATTGTACTCTAAAACAATTATGAACCTATTCGATCCGTTATTAATAAATATCACCACTTTACCACTTGAACCAAATCACAGAAAATTGGAAACAGATGATCATTGGCTTTGATACCTTTACTTCTGTTTCATTACTCAGAGTCGATCAACTCTATACTTCAAGTGACACAGATTTATTACAGAATGCCTAAGATCCTAAGGATCTATTTTAGCTCAGCCCATGGTATTGCTTCATTATTTTATTATTTTGTAAGTAATAAAATATAACTTCATGTTGGATGATATATTCAAGCCATGAATATATCATCCAACATTGTTCTTCCCAAAATATTAGCCCAATTTCTGCGCATGCTCACTTACTGTTCAGGAATTTTACTAATTGTTTGAAGGTTCTAGAGGACCTGTTAGACTCCTAATGGACAAACCATACAACATACTCCAGAGAACGGACGAGTGCCATAAGAAGAAAATAAGGTCAGCCTACAGCAATGGGCAGCTGCCTGCCCTCGGCTGGGAGGAGCCCTGGCCATGGCACCAGGGCTGCTGGGCAGCAGAAGCCTCCACAGCCCTGCAGGGAGCCTGGAGCACAGCTCTGCCTAACCATGCTCAGCCCTGGACAGATGCACATGAGTTCCCATCACAGGCTCGAGTGTGACAGTCCCAGGTGCATGCCTGTCATGCCAGCCACCAGGGAGGCTGAGGCAAGAGGAACGTTTGAGGTCAGCCTTGGCAACTTAGACCCCGAGGCAAAGGGGAAATACTTTTACAGGGGTCTCTGAGGGTGTAGCTCAGGTAGGTCACTTGCCTCACAGGCTCAAGGCCCTGGGTTCAATCCCCAGAACCCACGTACACACAAAAAGTGAACTTGGAATATTGTTTAAAATGATGGGTCAGGTACACACAAGGACTTCAATATGACCTCTCAGAGGAGCTCAATTTGAGATCAGACTGAACAAAAGACCACCTGGACCATTGACTCAGTGTCTGAAACCCTCTGTGAGCATGGGAAGCACTGCTGGCAAGACACCAGAGGGCCAAAGCACTTGTGCCCCCTGCAGGGGCGTCTCTTGTCTACCGCCAAAGACTGTTCCCCTCCTGGGGCAGCTGAGAGCAAGCTGGGCCTTGGAGCAAGGACTAGTGCTTTAGATATAGACTATGCAAGCAAGGGGCAATGTCTTTAATAAAACTAAAATTAAAAAGTCACATTGAAAAAATTTTAAAAAGAAGAAAATAAGGTCAAGTAGAGGAAGCCCATTTTCACAGGAAAAAATCCCCCAGTGAAAAGCATCAGAATAGATACCAAGAAAAATACCAACAAAAACAGTGTGCTCCCACTATGTATCTACTCAACATGCAAAAGTTAGAAAGCTAGATAATACAATCCTGGCCACAGGTAGAGCTATGCAGAAGAGCCACCTGGCAGTGCTTAGTCAAAGAAGTAAACATGCACACTTTGACCTAGAAATTCCACCTGTGTGTAAACCAGGCGGTGCTTAAGCAGTTTCACAAGGGGACATGCACAGGGAAATTTATCCTCAGGTTCTTATAGAGTTGTCTGTGCTTACAGGGAGTTGATGGTTGTCAAGATGCCCACAGCTGCGAAAGTCAAAAGCTAAAAAAATAATAGATGCCAACCTGGATATATTAATAATCCCGTATCTATGATCACCTTCATAAGGTAGCTTCCCAACTTCTGTGTGGAAGTGTGTTTCTCCTTGGCCCTTACACTGTTGTGGAGACCACTAGGAGTTCAGCTTTGTGCAGGATCATCTGACCTGGACTTTTGGCAAGACCTGTACAGCCCTCACACATGCTCAGATGCTACAGGACTTTTCAGACCAGTCCAGACAACAGTAGGCATCCATTCATTGTCTGCACTCTACAGATTCCTAGATGCACGACATTCATTACCATCAAATGCAGAATTTTCATCAAAAACTAATATATATATATCATTCCAATCTGAATCAAGAAAATCGGAAATATCCCCAAATCCAAAGAGTGGATCCCCATTTTGATGCTACAAGTTGAAAATTCCACAGCTGACCTCATGGGATGGTTCACAGTCAAAAGACAGCTGCATGAAAAAGATTACATGACCTTCCTGCTATGTGAAAAGTGGCATGTGAAGTACACATGCATGTCTTCCTCAGACATGGGTTCATTTGCAAGACACCTTGTGCAATTGAAAATACTCCAAAAGGGGAGAAATCAGAACCATGTCGCCAAAGTATTTCAGCAGAGACCAACTCCATCTGTCTATCTATCTCTCAGTGAGTGTGTGTGCTCTTGTGTGTGTTTGTGTGTCTTTGTTTGTGTTTGTACCATCACAGCTGATACTTCATTGCCCCCATTGGAAAACTGACTCAGATAATGCCATCTGCCAAACTCCTAAAAACCAAAGTTCTTGCTGATAGAATGAAACATTCCTTCCTGTTGGTTTGAATGTGTCCTTTAGGAATCACTGCTACATTTAGTATACTCAAATCATCACAGTAGATCAGGTAACAAAAACATATATATTTTAAAATAATAATAATATATTAATGGAAACAACAAATACAGGATAGAGTAACAACTGTGTTACTAAACAAGGTCAAGGACAATGGCAAACTATAGATTCAAACTTTGAAGAAAATAGTAATCAATGTAAATATTCCTGGGCTGCCTCAGCCCCGCCCAGGCACACAGCAACAGAATGGTTTTGCAAGCATCCTCAGGAGGGCAGGAGCCTTCTTTGCAGGACGACAGGGAGGTTGAGGCTCGATCCACCCATCATTCTTTTGGGAGAGGCTCCTTTTCCTCAGCACAAAGTTGGATTTTTTGTGAGGATTCTTGGCATCAAATACGTTGGCCTCTGCTGGAATCCTCAGCTCTGGGGAGAGAGGGGTGTACAAAAAGAAGGTGGCACTCAGGAGGTGCTCCCTAGGACACGCCAACATCTGAGAGCCTGTGCCAGAAAAGGCCAGAGCCACACACCTGAGAGCTCTCCAATTCAGCACCAATACCAACAAAGACAGCCTCCACAGTCCTCCCTGAGGAAGAACTAGGCAGAGCACTTCAACAGACCTAATGTCTGTTCCTACCGAAGGCTTTGGACTCCAGAATATCTCAGGTCCTCTTGCATCTGCCAAAGCACACCACTAGGGTTTGCATCTGAAATCTCCCACAAAAGGTTCCTGTGCCGAAGATTCAGTCCCCACATGAGCCATCTTCATAGGTGGGTTTGGAGGGAAGCACTGGATGGTGAGTGCTCTGATGTCAACATGAAATTCTCATTCAAGATGAATACACTACTGGGGGGTGGGAGGGACTGGAAGAAAGGTTGAGCATGGTTGGAGTAAGACCTAAACAGGGTTGTGCCCTGGGCAACAGTACCTTGTTCCTGTTGGCTCCACTGAATCCTCATTCTCCAAGGAGAGGTCCTCCCTCTCCATCTTTCTCTCTCTCCCTCTCTGCCAGCCTCGTTCTCTCTCTCCCAGTCTATGCCTTTGTGGCAAGGGCTGAGGAGCTCTCCACTGCCACACACTAGAGCTTTATGGACAGCCTCAGTGCACAACCAAAGAGAAAGCTATGAAACCCAGAGAAAAAAGGCCTAGGATTCCTCCTCTGAGTTATTTTCCTCAAGTATGGCCACAGTGAGGACAGGCTGACCAGCGCGGATACCACGTTAGAGCCATGCTTCTGCGTTGGTGGAGCCCGCCTCCATGTGAACCAGGCTTCTGAGAATGGAGGCCACATTCCAAATACTGCCCTACTGAGAACAATGGTTCCAAAGACCAGCAAAGGGACTGCTTCCCTCCAACATGGTGTATGGCCCAGTGGTGCCATGACCCCGAGTGGGGGAATACAACAGCCGCTTCTCCTTCCTCTGAACATATGTTTCCTGTCGCCCTCCTCTAACCTAGAGCCTGTTCTCCATCCCTTCTGGGTTGGATGTGGAGATCTCTGCTATGAATTTCTTAGGCTACCAAGGCCCCAGACAGACTTCCTCTTCCATAGACTCTACTAACCTAACAGTAGGTTAAGATAGGAGACAAGTGATCCTAGAACTCATAGGGATGGTGGTCTTCAGGGTACATAGGCTGGGATAATGGCTGCTGTGGTGTTTGGCTCACAAAAACCAACCAACCAACCAACGAAAAAGCGCTGGCATTATTATCAGATGAGCTCTGTGGCTACGTGCTCAGGAAGCCCTCATCTGACTTTAGTTAGGGATCACAACCTGGCTATTGTGATCACTCCTTGCCTAGTGGACTCAGGTGCGTAAGACCATGGAATTTATGCAAAAACAGATGATTCAGGCTGTCTCCCAGGCTGTGTTTTCTTCCCAATTTCATCCTGTTACTGCTTGCTAGAATCCTGGCAATGCTCTGCCCAGGCAGTGGTTTTTTGGTCACACAGAAGGCTTTCAATAGTACTGCTTCAGTCCACAAAATGCCAGTTCCCTCTTTAGCCCATGCATTCCCATGTTCCTTTGAAACCACTCCTATCCCAGACCATGAAAACATACTGCTCCTGGAGAGAGGCTTTCCTCCTCACTCCTCAAAGATGTCAGCTTTGGATGCCTGTTCATGTCCAGGGGAGGGCACCTGGTGGGGAGCCGCAATATCCACCGGGGTATACCATTGGACCTCAAGACCTTCCACCAGCAGAAGTGCAGTTGGCTTTGTGCACGAAACCAACACACCTGTTGGAGTGTTCTTGGGGGTCAGAGACTACTCTTTGTTGCTAAGAGTTGACCTGAGTCCACATCCTGACCCTTGCTCTCTGCTATCTGATTGTCTCACTTGCTCTGACGGCGAGAGATGATTTGGCCCAGCTCATAATCCTCTGGATTCTCCTCAGTAAGGAAGTGTAGGTCGAGGGCGCTGCGGATGACGACAGGAGCCCTATCGTGGCAGGTCACCTGGAGCAGCATGGGAGACAGGCCTTCAGGAAATGGGCCTTGAAGTGACTACTCAAGGACAGTGGGCAGGGGCATTCTGGAGGCACCTCCACTCTAAATACAAGGGCAACATCCATGACCCTACTACCCGAGGCTGACCTCCTGCTCATCGTGTGGGCTCTTCCCACAGGCTACTAGCCCAATCCTTGTACAAAGGACTTCCTGGGCCTGCCATTGCTCTTTGTGGAGCTGCACTCCTCTCGGAGTGAAAGGACCCCACTACCTGCATACAGATGCAATCTCATTCCACAAGTTGGGAGGAATGGGACAATAGCCTCCAAGATCCCAGGTCTGCCCGAGGATGCAGGCGGCATTGGGAATGGCCTAGGCACAAAACCTAGAGGCTTTGGTCTGGATTGCCAGGGCCAAAAACAGACCCAGGAACATGACCACACACAGGAGAGCTGAAAGATAGCCACGAGAGCTCCTGGCCTCCAGAGGCTCAGTGCTGGCTGGGATGTAGGAGGGCACCTCATCCGGCAAGGGTGGTCATTGGGTTACCTGGACATTTAGTGTGCTTGCTCCACATCCATATCGACTCTGCAGAGAGACTCTCTCAGCTCCTTGTTCAAGGAACATGGAGAACCTCACACTGCTGTCCTCCTCCATAGACGTCAGCATCCCATACAAGGGAACCTGCAACCTAGTTCCTGTCCTATTCTCATCTGTCACCCATACCTGTCCCTGCCCTTCTGGACTGCATGCTGCCACCTGACACACAGACTCCCTCAGATATGGCAGTGGACAAGCTGCTGCACTCGCTCATCTCAGCTCCAGCCCTTCACACTCACCTCTCCCTTCTTGATTCCCATCTATCCTCCTGATCATCCAGAAGCTCCAAATTCAAGAGGGCATGAGTAGTCCATGGTATTGGACCAGTGTCTGCTCCCCACCCAGGTGTAAGCACCACGGGACACCCCTGCTCCCAGGCTTACCAGAACACTCTTGGCCATCTCTGGACTTTGTGTTTCTAAGTGGACACGAATTAAGCAGGTGTCTCCCACCTGCTTGTGGGAAAGCGGCCTGGAGGACTTGCAGGTTGATTCTGAGAACTGTGGGGGATGGAACATCAGCAAACCCAGAAACAGAAAGCCACCCCAGACTGTCAGTTGGCTCTATGGGCTTCCAGCAAATATGTCCAGGTGCTGAGGCTTCTTATTTCCTCAGGTCGGAGTGGAATGGCAGCACATGCACAGCTTGAATAAGGTAGGTGTTTACCTCCTTTCCCTTGACCTGGGGGCGTTTCCTCACCATGAAATATTGTATTCCCAGATTCATGGACAGACACACGAGTGAGTGGTCAGAGACCTTGATTTCTGCAGAGCGAAGTGGAGAGAATTGTTAGGTGGCACTCAAGGATTATACCACAAAACACCCACAACCCCTGAGAGTCTCCGCCAGGCCCATCACACTTTGGTATTTTGGGGCCAAGGCCCACTTTCTCTTGGCTGTCAGTTATCCTGAGCCCACTGTGGATCATGTCTCCCCACTGTCTGATTGTCCTACTTACTCTCATCCTCAGACATCATATACAGCAGCTCAAAGTTGTCCACATCCTCATGCTGCAACAAATTTTGGTCCAAGGCCCTGCGGATGAGGCTTGTCACCATCTCCTGAAAGGTCACCTGGATCAGGGTGGGACAAATGTCATCAGAGAATGGCTTTTAGAAGAGCTACCCAGAAGACTGTGGTCAAACATTCAGGAGAAATCTCAGCTACATATACAAGGGCACAATCTTGTTATCCTGCTACCTGAGTGTGTCCTCCATATACCACCTGGGTTCTTGCAATGTGCTACTAGAACAATCCTGGTACAAATATCTGCCTGTACCTGCCATCTCCCCTCCCCCTGGGGAGCCACATTCCACTCATGTCAAAGGACCAAACTGCCTATGCACAGACACACTCTCATCTCACTGAGATGAGAGCAATGGGCCAGGGATCTGCGCACCAAGTGTGATCTGGGATGCAGGCTGCCTTTGTGGGTGGAAGAGGCAGATGCACTGAAAATTTGGGTCCTGACTGCCACGACACAAAACAGACTCAGATACAAGAGTGTGCACTTGAGTGCTTCATGATAGCTTTGAGAGGCCCTGGCCTCTGGAAGCTCGGTGCGGGTCTGGTTGTCATGATGTACTTGACTCAGCACTGGCAGTCACTGAACATGTCTCCTCTGCAGCTGGACACCTGCAGCATTAGCATGTCTACTGCACATCCATAGAAATTCTGCCAAGAACCCCTTTAGCTCCGTATTTACATACATGCAAAGCCTAACATTCCGAAGCTTTGGCATGACCCCCCAGGTGATCCCGACCCCAAATTCCTACACCTAGTCATGCTAAGGAGGTTCTCTTCCCTGCCACCAGGAACACATCCCCTCCTACACATGTGACAAGTCACTGCCACCTCCTCTGCTCCAACTTCACTCATTGAGAATACCAAGTTCTAGGCACTGCAGCCTGCACCCTGGACATATCTCTGCCTTCATCTGTCCACAGCACTTCCGTCTGCACTTCTGGCCTGCAAAACCCACAATACACAGGCCCACTCACCACTGAAGCTGGGCATGCTGATGCTCTCCCTCCTCAGGTCAAGCCCTTAAGACGGACCTTTCTCTTCTTTATTTCCCACCATAGCCCTGGGGTTGGCTGTGTCTCCTGCCTTCCACTGTGTGGACACCCAGGAGGCAGCCCTGCTGTCGGGCTTACCGGGATGCGCTTTGTCTCCCTCAGGCTCTGTCCCTCTAAGAGGACGTGAACAACGCGGCTGTCTTCCACCTGCTCGCTGGAGTGAAGCAGTGAGGAGCTGCTACTCACAGCTGCTGGGGTCCTGGATGCCACTGCCACAGAAGGTTCCAAGAACTGTGGGGGATGACAACATCAGCAAAGCCCAGCAACTGCACCCCACCCAGCCTGGCAGTTGGCTCTGTGGGCATTCTACAACATCCATCCAGAACCTGAGGTTCTTGTCCCCTTGGAGGATGTGGAGTGGCACCAGGAGTAAAGACTGAAGAAGGTGGCTGTTTTGGGAACAAGAGATCCAGCACCTGCTGGGTGGGGATGAAATCCCAGGAGATTAACCCCATGTTGCTGCTGAAATGTAGGTTCCTCCCACAAATGACAGGCAGGAGCTCATTCCTAAGCTGGTCCTGCCTGTAAGGTTCAAGGCTCTGAACCCTGAAGGGCTCCTCCGTGTTCTGATCATTTTCACCCTGGGTTGGGACCAAGAATGGTGGGTTCAAAATGGAAATGGTGACAAACAGAAAAATGACTTGTGCCAATACACTAGAGTCAAAGCACAATGGGACAGTTCCCATCAGTACAAACACACACACACACACACACACACACACACAAACACACACACACACACAGAGTCAGAATAGGAGTCCTGGGCCATTCATCAGGGATCAGACTCGAGGGCCTGCTGGGCTCACCTGCCCTGTGCTACTCACTGTTACTCTTGAGCTCCTCTGCGACAATCGCCAGAGGCTCTGGCGTCTAAGATGAAGCCTCACCCAGTGTATCCACAAAAGGGCTAGTTGGCCCCCCTGAGATTCCTGGGAGCCTGAGGCTCGGCATTGTCTGCAACCACAGGAGAACATCCTTCTCCCTCCAGTGGCTCCAACCAAGTGAGCTCGGATGGCTTGGTCAGTGAAGTGGGTGCCTGGATACCAGGGTTCCATGTTCTGTTTGATCCATTGTCAAGGCAATGATGTCATTTCCTGTGCCCATAGCTGAGCCTCTTTTCACATAAGACCACTTTCAACAGCCCTATGGGCTGCCGATTTCTCCTCCATGCCTACCCATCTCAGGTGCGCAGGTGTTCACCAACAACTACCCAAACATCCCCACCAGCATCTGCCCTGCTTGGTGCCACTAGAGTTCCAGCTTGGAGCCTTCAAAAATGCATTCACAACGAGTCCTTCCCTCTCAGCAGCTTTTGGACCCTGGTCCCATCATTGTGCAACTCATGGTGTGCCCAGTCTTTTCTGGAAAGTAGGGTAGCATCTAATCTCTAGGGTTTATTGTGTCTATTGGCCCATAACACCCTCTGTTCTCTCTGAAACCAGAGATGGGACTCACAGGTGGCTAAAGCACAAATGTAGAGATGGGATAATCACAAGAAAGGGAGAGACAAAGAATGCACCCTAACTCAATCAGGCCTGTGTCCCACACAGGGACATGGCCAATGTCCGTCCCATCGTGGCTGCAGTTCCCTCTCTACACCATGGCAAGTTGGAGGGGACTGAGATGCAGAGGCTGCTCCCCTCTGCCATACAACTTCCCAAGGCTTCTCCTAAGATTTCAAAAGGGCCAAGTGTGTCTAGTGTTGGGGTCTCACAGAGACTCCGAGGTACCACAGCATCCTGCTGCCCAGAACCGGTTCACCCCTCACCTCAAGGGGGCTCAGCCTCTGGATTCATGGGAATTGAAGTGGGTACAGGTGATGGGATATCACCTCCAAGACTGAGTTATGCCAAGTCCATGACCCCTGTCTGCATCCCTGTCTCCAGCACCACTCCCCCCTCTCTCTTTCCTCCTCAGAGCAAACAAATCCATTTAGCAAGTGTGTCCTGTGATAAAGACATGACGGTCACCCATCCTCTCATTACAAAAACACTGAGGCTCAGCCAACATGGATCCTACAGGGAACACAGGCATAAACTCAGACTCCGATCCTCCCAGCCAAGCCTCAGTGCAGCCTGGACTCCCAGCCTCCTGAGTCAAGGAAACAGAGGTTCCTAGCCGAGCCACCTTGGATGCAGCCGCACACAAACTGAACTCATCAATGCCCCTTGCTCTCAGTTGTGAGTAAGAGGGGAAGTGGTGTTTCACAACCCTGGACATCAAGTGCAGTCTCCAGGCTTTGGGGTGTGCCCTGGCCTCTGTCTATCTGCCCAGGCTCTCCAACCCACACTGGCCTCTTACCCAACCTCCTCCTAGGGCCAAACTCAATCCTGCCTCTCAATTTCTGCTGCCTTCCCCAACACACTGCTCCCCAAAATGAGCAGGGCTGGCTCTCGGTTATCATGCTGGTGCCAGCAGCAATGCCACCCCACTGACATAATTCTGAGTCCCAACCTAGGCACTCCAGCTGTCTTTGCCACACCTGGCCTGTTTGGGCTCTGGCTCTTGCTCTTTTCTTTCATGTGCATGTGTTTTGAGGTTTTGAGTTTCTCCCACTGCAGAACTGCAGCTGTGGCAGGGTAGAGCTCATGAGGGTGACATTCTGAGCCACATCCAATCCCATCAGGACTGTTCACTGGGGGGACTGCTGGAACACAGTGATGAGTGAACACATGGGAGGTGGTTGGACCCACCTTGCCTCTGAGTGGCTTCCTTTCAGGACAGGAATGTAGGCATGGGAGCCCCTGGCGTGGGATGCTTTGCACAAGGCGTGACCATGGGCTCTCTTTCCTGGCAAAAATGGCTCCACTCAGCATGGAGAGCACTGTCATTCCTGGTGGCTAACAACAGCCCTGGACCCCAGAAAGGAACCCACACTCAAGATTAACGTCTGAGTGTGCGTGTCCTCGAGGAAATGAGGTCTCCTGATCCCAGGTGCAAAGGGGTAAGTCCTCTAACTCCAGGGGCCATGAAGGGACATCTGAGTTTCCCTCGTCCTTCTTTCCCTCTCTAACTAACCACAGTTAGGACCCTGGCCTCATTCCCCAGTGAGGATCATTAGGCTCCAGAAAGGACAGTCTCTAAGATGCTCAGTGGACCAACACCCTCTGCACAACCCATAACCCTATTCACCCAAGAGGCAAGAGGATTTCTATTCAGGAAAACCAGGAAAGGGAGAGCCTTTCTCAAGGACACAAGGACATTAGTGAGTGAGGGAGTGATTAATGGATGGAGAACTATTTCCAACACCAACTTCCAGGAGCATATATGGCCCCCTGGAGAATTCTGCAGTGTGTTGGTGATTAAGGAGAACGTGTGAATTCAGGGGTCACTAGGTCCTCTCAGCCATAAGGAGGGAAACTGCCATAAAGGAACTAGGACAAGGGTGCGAGGAATGCTCACTGGTGGGAGATCGGAAGGAAGGAAAGTGTACTCATTAGAAAAGTGTCGCCTGAAAATTCTTAGCCAGCCAAAAGTCGTGCGAACTTGTGTGGGAAAAGAGTCTTTGCACAGTGATGAAGCTAAGAGCTCACATGATGGAACACAGCATCAACTGGGACCAAATCCAATATCTGATATTCTTGTAGGAAGAGGAGGGTCTGGACCCAGATACCAGGGAGACTGGGGGATACCGGATATGTGAGGTTGGAGCCAGGGCGGGATGCCCATATGGGAACCACAGATCGTGGGCAGCAATAGGAGAGTGGGCAAGGGCTGGGAGAGTTGGGGAGACAGTCCCCTTGAAACCTGGGAGGGGTTATGGCACTGGGACAGCCCAACACCTACTGTGTTGAGCCTCTGGAGCTCAACGGAAGACACTTCCTCTGTTGTCGGCCACCCAGTTAACAGAGTTTGGTTGCAGCAGCCTAGGACCCAGCTGAAGGTCTGAGCATGTTGGCCATGCAGGTTGGATCTGGACCACAGACACCCTCATCAGAGATTGTAGGGTCTCAGCCCTGAGGCAAGACAGGCACTAAGTCAGGCCAGGTGGGGAAACGGATAGGCACACACTCTGGGGGCTGGTGCCTGTGTTACTGGGAGCACTTCTGATCGCAATTCCCTGATCTGCTGCCAACACAGGCTACAGAGGAGGGTACAGAAACACAGACCACGGATCTGCCCCACTCAGTGGGCCCAGGCCAACACCACACCCAGCAGCCTCGTGCCATACCCAATGAGTCTCGAAGCGGCCCCCTCTTCCCATCCTGAGAGCTCTTCCCTTCCTCATGTGCCAATAGCTCCCTACTGTCACTGGCAATATCTACTCTGTGAGATGTCAACATCCGTGGGTACTGTTCTCTCATCCCAGGACAGTGTGGTCCCACACACCCTGGTGAAATGGGCCACCTGGAGGCTGGACCTGGAGGTTGTTGAGGCTGAATGGCAGCGGTGGTCCTCTGGCACTTAATATTATTTAAGTTAAAAAAAAACAAAAACAAAAACAAAAAACGGGTCTTGGTGCTCAAAAATGTTTGATTTGCATATTCTCATCCCCTAACCCCAATATTTTCATTATTTCCTCACATATGAAATCTTACTAGCATAAAGGTAATTTCGTATTAAACAAAGTGGATTGAAATAACATTGGTAAAAATAATCAATCACCATACTTTCAATTTTTGTTCTGCTTTCCTATTAGAAACCACTTGGATACAAGAGAACAGAGGACAGACTCATGGAAATGCTTGAAATGACAAGAAGCTCCCACTCAAGCTCAGCATTCAGTCCTGGACAGGGTAAGACCAGGCCACTTTGACATCTGTGCCAAAGAGTCTACCAGACAGAATCCTCTGACTGATCCCTGACTGAGCCATAGGAACTGGCTAGAAAAGCCTTCACATCCTCAATACATTCTTCACGTCAGAATACTTGACAACCATTGATATCCATCTCTCGTTAACTTGCTCCCCAGCCAACCATTCTTCAACAAATTCAAAGGAGTAACTCATGCAAGCACACAGAAAGGGGTGTTCACTACACACATCCATGTGCGAAAAAGACAACTGGTATTTCTTGTTTGGGCTATTTCAAATGAAATCCCTTCTGCATGACCTCCACAAACCAAAGGAAAATATTTGTGAAATTCCCACGTAGAAGACAAGATACACTTGCCAAGGAGGCAGTGGCAAGAATTTTGACACTCCAAATGTAGAGTGTGTGTTTAGGAAGCAGTCACAGTTTCCATGAGAGAGTCCCATGAAATCAATTAGGAAGATCCATGCTCTAGCCCTACCATGCAAGTGATGTGACTTGAAAGAGTCACTTAGTCTTAGTAACCATCATCACTAACAACTAAGTCAATGAATAAAGGTCCTCAGGTGCCAAGCTACAAAATGTGGGATGAGCATGGATGAGGATGGGTGGGAGAAGTCTCCAACTCTAACACAATTAGGGAAGGATGTGCTGACCTCAAGTGGCTGGGGGGCTGGGATCCTGCCACAGAGGGGGATTCCAAACCTCACATCCCCTGACCCAGGCCAGAAGACCAGGTAGAGTCCAAGGACCCTGGGGTGGCCCAATGGCAATAAAGGTCAAAAGGAACTAGGGATCTGCCTGGTCCCTCAATCCCCTACTCTGAGCAGGGCTGCATGACGAGGCCAGAGGCCATCCACAGCAATCTGCCTTTACAGGAAAACAGGGACTGCAGGCTGCCTCTGGCTCACTGAATCAGGGTGGTGTTTTCATAAAGCAAGACCACTTCCTCACATTTGACCAGCAGCTCATGTGTTGACAGCACAATGACTGACTTGACTCAGGCCCTGATGAATGAAATAGAAAATTCATAGCAAACCCATCTTTAGCTCTTCCACATCATCAGGGGCTCTGATTCAATTCCGTCCAGAAAGGTGTCTGAAATGATTTCTAAACATGCTGGGGACTCACCTCTGTGTGGAACTTTTCAGGAAAAAGGGGATCAAATCTCATGAAGCAACTCTTCTCTCTTCTAGCCCATGGGCAATGCAAGGAACCTGCATGATACCAGAGGCTCACTTCTCTCTTCTCATGTCTTCTGGAAAGGATTCGTTAATGCTTCCTGCAAGGTGAAGCAGAAGCCTGCATCCCCAGCTGCACAGAAGTGTTTTAGGGCAGTGTCTCCCTTAAAACCCAAAAATAAAAAAACAGGTCATTCAACAGGCACATGGATTCGAGTACATGTTCAATGATCCCTCCTCCCTGGAGCCTTCCACATGCCCATCTTCCACATTCACAGAGCAATGCTTGGCCATTCTCAAGACCAGGAGACCATGATGCTCATCACCAGGAAGTCAATAAGGAACATGAAGAGAGCAGCATGGATTGCAGAAGGTGGCACATCAAGGATCTTCAGCTCTGCTGCTAGAACACAAGAGCTTAACTTCAGTATTGACTTTTTGCCAACTACCAAGTACGATAGCAGTGTCAAGCCCAATATGCAGATATGCAAGTAGTAGGTGACACCCCGCATCCATTCACAAAAGTGGGCAACATCTGCATCAGAACAAGGAAGTATCTTACCCTTACTCATAAAAAATCATCAGAAACAAAATAAAATGGATGCAAGACTTCTCATTTCACTATTAGGTAGCTGTTGGAATTCCCTATTAAATAATACCTCCTCCAAAATAAAAAGTATCTCAGACATGTGTCAACTATTCAATGGATGACATTTTAAAAACTATGGACTTTACTTAATATTTATGTATGCTATATCCCTGCCTAAGGCTCTATGAGAAAGGAGCACATAGAATTGGATCTTTGAAAATCTCACATTTGCTGATAAATATTACTGCTGATCTCAGGCATGGCGAAGTGAAAAGTGGGACTTTGGATATTCCAAGAATGCTATGTTGTGGGCTTGGTGTCCCTGATTCATACATAGCATATGGTTTCTATGAAATCCAGTGAGGGAGCAGGAGTAACGAAGCTGATTGCACAGATGACCTCAGGGAATACTGACAGATAGGCCAAATGAAAAATATGCTCCAGCTAACCATTGGTATTTGGGCTTCTGATCCCAGTCCTGTTTTTAAAAAAGGTGCAGACAGGCAGTGTTCATTAAAAACTGTCTACCATGTAAAAGTGGGTAATTTAAATGGCATCTAGTTACACATCTGATAGAATGGTCTGGCAACATATGAATTTCATTCTAACAACAACAACAACAACAAAACATAGAAAATGAGACATAAAGATAAAACCTTGTCTTCACCAGGATGCCTAAAAATAGGTTTTATTTGGCTCATGCAAATAAATATCTTTCAATAGAATTTCTGATTTCTGAATGAATCCATTCAACTTCATACTGCACAGATCACAAGGTTTTCTTTACAGAATATTCTCTTCTTCTTCTTAAAGCCTCACATAGAAAATGTCTCACAGGACATAGGAGGGGAATGACCCAAAGGATGAGAGAATGGCTGGAACCGTTCTCAAATGTGCCCATGTAGCCTAAAGTTTGAAGGCATCTAATTGTACTCTAAAACAATTGTGAACCTATTCGATCCATTATTAATAAATATCACCACTTTACCACTTGAACCAAATCACAGAAAATTGGAAACAGATGATCATTGGCTTTGATACCTTTACTTCTGTTTCATTACTCAGAGTCGATCAACTCTATACTTCAAGTGACACAGATTTATTACAGAATGCCTAAGATCCTAAGGATCTATTTTAGCTCAGCCCATGGTATTGCTTCATTATTTTATTGTTTTGTAAGTAATAAAATATAACTTCATGTTGGATGATATATTCAAGCCATGAATATATCATCCAACATTGTTCTTCCCAAAATATTAGCCCAATTTCTGCGCGCGCTCACTTACTGTTCAGGAATTTTACTAATTGTTTGAAGGTTCTAGAGGACCTGTTAGACTCCTAATGGACAAACCATACAACATACTCCAGAGAACGGACGAGTGCCATAAGAAGAAAATAAGGTCAGCCTACAGCAATGGGCAGCTGCCTGCCCTCGGCTGGGAGGAGCCCTGGCCATGGCACCAGGGCTGCTGGGCAGCAGAAGCCTCCACAGCCCTGCAGGGAGCCTGGAGCACAGCTCTGCCTAACCATGCTCAGCCCTGGACAGATGCACATGAGTTCCCATCACAGGCTCGAGTGTGACAGTCCCAGGTGCATGCCTGTCATGCCAGCCACCAGGGAGGCTGAGGCAAGAGGAACGTTTGAGGTCAGCCTTGGCAACTTAGACCCCGAGGCAAAGGGGAAATACTTTTACAGGGGTCTCTGAGGGTGTAGCTCAGGTAGGTCACTTGCCTCACAGGCTCAAGGCCCTGGGTTCAATCCCCAGAACCCACGTACACACAAAAAGTGAACTTGGAATATTGTTTAAAATGATGGATCAGGTACACACAAGGACTTCAATATGACCTCTCAGAGGAGCTCAATTTGAGATCAGACTGAACAAAAGACCACCTGGACCATTGACTCAGTGTCTGAAACCCTCTGTGAGCATGGGAAGCACTGCTGGCAAGACACCAGAGGGCCAAAGCACTTGTGCCCCTTGCAGGGGCGTCTCTTGTCTACCGCCAAAGACTGTTCCCCTCCTGGGGCAGCTGAGAGCAAGCTGGGCCTTGGAGCAAGGACTAGTGCTTTAGATATAGACTATGCAAGCAAGGGGCAATGTCTTTAATAAAACTAAAATTAAAAAGTCACATTGAAAAAATTTTAAAAAGAAGAAAATAAGGTCAAGTAGAGGAAGCCCATTTTCACAGGAAAAAATCCCCCAGTGAAAAGCATCAGAATAGATACCAAGAAAAATACCAACAAAAACAGTGTGCTCCCACTATGTATCTACTCAACCTGCAAAAGTTAGAAAGCTAGATAATACAATCCTGGCCACAGGTAGAGCTATGCAGAAGAGCCACCTGGCAGTGCTTAGTCAAAGAAGTAAACATGCACACTTTGACCTAGAAATTCCACCTGTGTGTAAACCAGGCGGTGCTTAAGCAGTTTCACAAGGGGACATGCACAGGGAAATTTATCCTCAGGTTCTTATAGAGTTGTCTGTGCTTACAGGGAGTTGATGGTTGTCAAGATGCCCACAGCTGCGAAAGTCAAAAGCTAAAAAAATAATAGATGCCAACCTGGATATATTAATAATCCCGTATCTATGATCACCTTCATAAGGTAGCTTCCCAACTTCTGTGTGGAAGTGTGTTTCTCCTTGGCCCTTACACTGTTGTGGAGACCACTAGGAGTTCAGCTTTGTGCAGGATCATCTGACCTGGACTTTTGGCAAGACCTGTACAGCCCTCACACATGCTCAGATGCTACAGGACTTTTCAGACCAGTCCAGACAACAGTAGGCATCCATTCATTGTCTGCACTCTACAGATTCCTAGATGCACGACATTCATTACCATCAAATGCAGAATTTTCATCAAAAACTAATATATATATCATTCCAATCTGAATCAAGAAAATCGGAAATATCCCCAAATCCAAAGAGTGGATCCCCATTGTGATGCTACAAGTTGAAAATTCCACAGCTGACCTCATGGGATGGTTCACAGTCAAAAGACAGCTGCATGAAAAATATTACATGACCTTCCTGCTATGTGAAAAGTGGCATGTGAAGTACACATGCATGTCTTCCTCAGACATGGGTTCATTTGCAAGACACCTTGTGCAATTGAAAATACTCCAAAAGGGGAGAAATCAGAACCATGTCGCCAAAGTATTTCAGCAGAGACCAACTCCATCTGTCTATCTATCTCTCAGTGAGTGTGTGTGCTCTTGTGTGTGTTTGTGTGTCTTTGTTTGTGTTTGTACCATCACAGCTGATACTTCATTGCCCCCATTGGAAAACTGACTCAGATAATGCCATCTGCCAAACTCCTAAAAACCAAAGTTCTTGCTGATAGAATGAAACATTCCTTCCTGTTGGTTTGGATGTGTCCTTTAGGAATCACTGCTACATTTAGTATACTCAAATCATCACAGTAGATCAGGTAACAAAAACATATATATTTTAAAATAATAATAATATATTAATGGAAACAACAAATACAGGATAGAGTAACAACTGTGTTACTAAACAAGGTCAAGGACAATGGCAAACTATAGATTCAAACTTTGAAGAAAATAGTAATCAATGTAAATATTCCTGGGCTGCCTCAGCCCCGCCCAGGCACACAGCAACAGAATGGTTTTGCAAGCATCCTCAGGAGGGCAGGAGCCTTCTTTGCAGGACGAGAGGGAGGTTGAGGCTCGATCCACCCATCATTCTTTTGGGAGAGGCTCCTTTTCCTCAGCACAAAGTTGGATTTTTTGTGAGGATTCTTGGCATAAAATACGTTGGCCTCTGCTGGAATCCTCAGCTCTGGGGAGAGAGGGGTGTACAAAAAGAAGGTGGCACTCAGGAGGTGCTCCCTAGGACACGCCAACATCTGAGAGCCTGTGCCAGAAAAGGCCAGAGCCACACACCTGAGAGCTCTCCAATTCAGCACCAATACCAACAAAGACAGCCTCCACAGTCCTCCCTGAGGAAGAACTAGGCAGAGCACTTCAACAGACCTAATGTCTGTTCCTACCGAAGGCTTTGGACTCCAGAATATCTCAGGTCCTCTTGCATCTGCCAAAGCACACCACTAGGGTTTGCATCTGAAATCTCCCACAAAAGGCTCCTGTGCCGAAGATTCAGTCCCCACATGAGCCATCTTCATAGGTGGGTTTGGAGGGAAGCATTGGATGGTGAGTGCTCTGATGTCAACATGAAATTCTCATTCAAGATGAATACACTACTGGGGGGTGGGAGGGACTGGAAGAAAGGTTGAGCATGGTTGGAGTAAGACCTAAACAGGGTTGTGCCCTGGGCAACCGTACCTTGTTCCTGTTGGCTCCACTGAATCCTCATTCTCCAAGGAGAGGTCCTCCCTCTCCATCTTTCTCTCTCTCCCTCTCTGCCAGCCTCGTTCTCTCTCTCCCAGTCTATGCCTTTGTGGCAAGGGCTGAGGAGCTCTCCACTGCCACACACTAGAGCTTTATGGACAGCCTCAGTGCACAACCAAAGAGAAAGCTATGAAACCCAGAGAAAAAAGGCCTAGGATTCCTCCTCTGAGTTATTTTCCTCAAGTATGGCCACAGTGAGGACAGGCTGACCAGCGCGGATACCACGTTAGAGCCATGCTTCTGCGTTGGTGGAGCCCGCCTCCATGTGAACCAGGCTTCTGAGAATGGAGGCCACATTCCAAATACTGCCCTACTGAGAACAATGGTTCCAAAGACCAGCAAAGGGACTGCTTCCCTCCAACATGGTGTATGGCCCAGTGGTGCCATGACCCCGAGTGGGGGAATACAACAGCCGCTTCTCCTTCCTCTGAACATGTGTTTCCTGTCACCCTCCTCTAACCTAGAGCCTGTTCTCCATCCCTTCTGGGTTGGATGTGGAGATCTCTGCTATGAATTTCTTAGGCTACCAAGGCCCCAGACAGACTTCCTCTTCCATAGACTCTACTAACCTAACAGTAGGTTAAGATAGGAGACAAGTGATCCTAGAACTCATAGGGATGGTGGTCTTCAGGGTACATAGGCTGGGATAATGGCTGCTGTGGTGTTTGGCTCACAAAAACCAACCAACCAACCAACGAAAAAGCGCTGGCATTATTATCAGATGAGCTCTGTGGCTACGTGCTCAGGAAGCCCTCATCTGACTTTAGTTAGGGATCACAACCTGGCTATTGTGATCACTCCTTGCCTAGTGGACTCAGGTGCATAAGACCATGGAATTTATGCAAAAACAGATGATTCAGGCTGTCTCCCAGGCTGTGTTTTCTTCCCAATTTCATCCTGTTACTGCTTGCTAGAATCCTGGCAATGCTCTGCCCAGGCAGTGGTTTTTTGGTCACACAGAAGGCTTTCAATAGTACTGCTTCAGTCCACAAAATGCCAGTTCCCTCTTTAGCCCATGCATTCCCATGTTCCTTTGAAACCACTCCTATCCCAGACCATGAAAACATACTGCTCCTGGAGAGAGGCTTTCCTCCTCACTCCTCAAAGATGTCAGCTTTGGATGCCTGTTCATGTCCAGGGGAGGGCACCTGGTGGGGAGCCGCAATATCCACCGGGGTATACCATTGGACCTCAAGACCTTCCACCAGCAGAAGTGCAGTTGGCTTTGTGCACGAACCCAACACACCTGTTGGAGTGTTCTTGGGGGTCAGAGACTACTCTTTGTTGCTAAGAGTTGACCTGAGTCCACATCCTGACCCTTGCTCTCTGCTATCTGATTGTCTCACTTACTCTGACGGCGAGAGATGATTTGGCCCAGCTCATAATCCTCTGGATTCTCCTCAGTAAGGTAGTGTAGGTCGAGGGCGCTGCAGATGACGACAGGAGCCCTATCGTGGCAGGTCACCTGGAGCAGCATGGGAGACAGGCCTTCAGGAAATGGGCCTTGAAGTGACTACTCAAGGACAGTGGGCAGGGGCATTCTGGAGGCACCTCCACTCTAAATACAAGGGCAACATCCATGCCCCTACTACCCGAGGCTGACCTCCTGCTCATCGTGTGGGCTCTTCCCACAGGCTACTAGCCCAATCCTTGTACATAGGACTTCCTGGGCCTGCCATTGCTCTTTGTGGAGCTGCACTCCTCTCGGAGTGAAAGGACCCCACTACCTGCATACAGATGCAATCTCATCCCACAAGTTGGGAGGAATGGGACAATAGCCTCCAAGATCCCAGGTCTGCCCGAGGATGCAGGCGGCATTGGGAATGGCCTAGGCACAAAACCTAGAGGCTTTGGTCTGGATTGCCAGGGCCAAAAACAGACCCAGGAACATGACCACACACAGGAGAGCTGAAAGATAGCCACGAGAGCTCCTGGCCTCCAGAGGCTCAGTGCTGGCTGGGATGTAGGAGGGCACCTCATCCGGCAAGGGTGGTCATTGGGTTACCTGGACATTTAGTGTGCTTGCTCCACATCCATATCGACTCTGCAGAGAGACTCTCTGAGCTCCTTGTTCAAGGAACATGGAGAACCTCACACTGCTGTCCTCCTCCATAGACGTCAGCATCCCATACAAGGGAACCTGCAACCTAGTTCCTGTCCTATTCTCATCTGTCACCCATACCTGTCCCTGCCCTTCTGGACTGCATGCTGCCACCTGACACACAGACTCCCTCAGACATGGCAGTGGACAAGCTGTTGCACTCGCTCATCTCAGCTCCAGCCCTTCACACTGACCTCTCCCTTCTTGATTCCCATCTATCCTCCTGATCATCCAGAAGCTCCAAATTCAAGAGGGCATGAGTAGTCCATGGTATTGGACCAGTGTCTGCTCCCCACCCAGGTGTAAGCACCACGGGACACCCCTGCTCCCAGGCTTACCAGAACACTCTTGGCCATCTCTGGACTTTGTGTTTCTAAGTGGACACGAATTAAGCAGGTGTCTCCCACCTGCTTGTGGGAAAGCGGCCTGGAGGACTTGCAGGTTGATTCTGAGAACTGTGGGGGATGGAACATCAGCAAACCCAGAAACAGAAAGCCACCCCAGACTGTCAGTTGGCTCTATGGGCTTCCAGCAAATATGTCCAGGTGCTGAGGCTTCTTATTTCCTCAGGTCGGAGTGGAATGGCAGCACATGCACAGCTTGAATAAGGTAGGTGTTTACCTCCTTTCCCTTGACCTGGGGGCGTTTCCTCACCATGAAATATTGTATTCCCAGATTCATGGACGGACACACGAGTGAGTGGTCAGAGACCTTGATTTCTGCAGAGCGAAGTGGAGAGAATTGTTAGGTGGCACTCAAGGATTATACCACAAAACACCCACAACCCCTGAGAGTCTCCGCCAGGCCCATCACACTTTGGTATTTTGGGGCCAAGGCCCACTTTCTCTTGGCTGTCAGTTATCCTGAGCCCACTGTGGATCATGTCTCCCCACTGTCTGATTGTCCTACTTACTCTCATCCTCAGACATCATATACAGCAGCTCAAAGTTGTCCACATCCTCATGCTGCAACAAATTTTGGTCCAAGGCCCTGCGGATGAGGCTTGTCACCGTCTCCTGAAAGGTCACCTGGATCAGGGTGGGACAAATGTCATCAGAGAATGGCTTTTAGAAGAGCTACCCAGAAGACTGTGGTCAAACATTCAGGAGAAATCTCAGCTACATATACAAGGGCACAATCTTGTTATCCTGCTACCTGAGTGTGTCCTCCATATACCACCTGGGTTCTTGCAATGTGCTACTAGAACAATCCTGGTACAAATATCTGCCTGTACCTGCCATCTCCCCTCCCCCTGGGGAGCCACATTCCACTCATGTCAAAGGACCAAACTGCCTATGCACAGACACACTCTCATCTCACTGAGATGAGAGCAATGGGCCAGGGATCTGCGCACCAAGTGTGATCTGGGATGCAGGCTGCCTTTGTGGGTGGAAGAGGCAGATGCACTGAAAATTTGGGTCCTGACTGCCACGACACAAAACAGACTCAGATACAAGAGTGTGCACTTGAGTGCTTCATGATAGCGTTGAGAGGCCCTGGCCTCTGGAAGCTCGGTGCGGGTCTGGTTGTCATGATGTACTTGACTCAGCACTGGCAGTCACTGAACATGTCTCCTCTGCAGCTGGACACCTGCAGCATTAGCGTGTCTACTGCACATCCATAGAAATTCTGCCAAGAACCCCTTTAGCTCCGTATTTACATACATGCAAAGCCTAACATTCCGAAGCTTTGGCATGACCCCCCAGGTGATCCCGACCCCAAATTCCTACACCTAGTCATGCTAAGGAGGTTCTCTTCCCTGCCACCAGGAACACATCCCCTCCTACACATGTGACAAGTCACTGCCACCTCCTCTGCTCCAACTTCACTCATTGAGAATACCAAGTTCTAGGCACTGCAGCCTGCACCCTGGACATATCTCTGCCTTCATCTGTCCACAGCACTTCCGTCTGCACTTCTGGCCTGCAAAACCCACAATACACAGGCCCACTCACCACTGAAGCTGGGCATGCTGATGCTCTCCCTCCTCAGGTCAAGCCCTTAAGACGGACCTCTCTCTTCTTTATTTCCCACCATAGCCCTGGGGTTGGCTGTGTCTCCTGCCTTCCACTGTGTGGACACCCAGGAGGCAGCCCTGCTGTCGGGCTTACCGGGATGCGCTTTGTCTCCCTCAGGCTCTGTCCCTCTAGGAGGACGTGAACAACGCGGCTGTCTTCCACCTGCTCGCTGGAGTGAAGCAGTGAGGAGCTGCTACTCACAGCTGCTGGGGTCCTGGATGCCACTGCCACAGAAGGTTCCAAGAACTGTGGGGGATGACAACATCAGCAAAGCCCAGCAACTGCACCCCACCCAGCCTGGCAGTTGGCTCTGTGGGCATTCTACAACATCCATCCAGAACCTGAGGTTCTTGTTCCCTTGGAGGATGTGGAGTGGCACCAGGAGTAAAGACTGAAGAAGGTGGCTGTTTTGGGAACAAGAGATCCAGCACCTGCTGGGTGGGGATGAAATCCCAGGAGATTAACCCCATGTTGCTGCTGAAATGTAGGTTCCTCCCACAAATGACAGGCAGGAGCTCATTCCTAAGCTAGTCCTGCCTGTAAGGTTCAAGGCTCTGAACCCTGAAGGGCTCCTCCGTGTTCTGACCATTTTCACCCTGGGTTGGGACCAAGAATGGTGGGTTCAAAATGGAAATGGTGACAAACAGAAAAATGACTTGTGCCAATACACTAGAGTCAAAGCACAATGGGACAGTTCCCATCAGTACAAACACACACACACACACACACACACACACACACACACACACAGAGAGAGTCAGAATAGGAGTCCTGGGCCATTCATCAGGGATCAGACTAGAGGGCCTGCTGGGCTCACCTGCCCTGTGCTACTCACTGTTACTCTTGAGCTCCTCTGCGACAATCGCCAGAGGCTCTGGCGTCTAAGATGAAGCCTCACCCAGTGTATCCACAAAAGGGCTAGTTGGCCCCCCTGAGATTCCTGGGAGCCTGAGGCTCGGCATTGTCTGCAACCACAGGAGAACATCCTTCTCCCTCCAGTGGCTCCAACCAAGTGAGCTCGGATGGCTTGGTCAGTGAAGTGGGTGCCTGGATACCAGGGTTCCATGTTCTGTTTGATCCATTGTCAAGGCAATGATGTCATTTCCTGTGCCCATACCTGAGCCTCTTTTCACATAAGACCACTTTCAACAGCCCTATGGGCTGCCGATTTCTCCTCCATGCCTACCCATCTCAGGTGCGCAGGTGTTCACCAACAACTCCCCAAACATCCCCACCAGCATCTGCCCTGCTTGGTGCCACTAGAGTTCCAGCTTGGAGCCTTCAAAAATGCATTCACAACCAGTCCTTCCCTCTCAGCAGCTTTTGGACCCTGGTCCCATCATTGTGCAACTCATGGTGTGCCCAGTCTTTTCTGGAAAGTAGGGTAGCATCTAATCTCTAGGGTTTATTGTGTCTATTGGCCCATAACACCCTCAGTTCTCTCTGAAACCAGAGATGGGACTCACAGGTGGCTAAAGCACAAATGTAGAGATGGGATAATCACAAGAAAGGGAGAGACAAAGAATGCACCCTAACTCAATCAGGCCTGTGTCCCACACAGGGACATGGCCAATGTCCGTCCCATCGTGGCTGCAGTTCCCTCTCTACACCATGGCAAGTTGGAGGGGACTGAGATGCAGAGGCTGCTCCCCTCTGCCATACAACTTCCCAAGGCTTCTCCTAAGATTTCAAAAGGGCCAAGTGTGTCTAGTGTTGGGGTCTCACAGAGACTCCGAGGTACCACAGCATCCTGCTGCCCAGAACCGGTTCACCCCTCACCTCAAGGGGGCTCAGCCTCTGGATTCATGGGAATTGAAGTGGGTACAGGTGATGGGATATCACCTCCAAGACTGAGTTATGCCAAGTCCATGACCCCTGTCTGCATCCCTGTCTCCAGCACCACTCCCCCCTCTCTCTTTCCTCCTCAGAGCAAACAAATCCATTTAGCAAGTGTGTCCTGTGATAAAGACATGACGGTCACCCATCCTCTCATTACAAAAACACTGAGGCTCAGCCAACATGGATCCTACAGGGAACACAGGCATAAACTCAGACTCCGATCCTCCCAGCCGAGCCTCAGTGGAGCCTGGACTCCCAGCCTCCTGAGTCAAGGAAACAGAGGTTCCTAGCCGAGCCACCTTGGATGCAGCCGCACACAAACTGAACTCATCAATGCCCCTTGCTCTCAGTTGTGAGTAAGAGGGGAAGTGGTGTTTCACAACCCTGGACATCAAGTGCAGTCTCCAGGCTTTGGGGTGTGCCCTGGCCTCTGTCTATCTGCCCAGGCTCTCCAACCCACACTGGCCTCTTACCCAACCTCCTCCTAGGGCCAAACTCAATCCTGCCTCTCAATTTCTGCTGCCTTCCCCAACACACTGCTCCCCAAAATGAGCAGGGCTGGCTCTCGGTTATCATGCTGGTGCCAGCAGCAATGCCACCCCACTGACATAATTCTGAGTCCCAACCTAGGCACTCCAGCTGTCTTTGCCACACCTGGCCTGTTTGGGCTCTGGCTCTTGCTCTTTTCTTTCATGTGCATGTGTTTTGAGGTTTTGAGTTTCTCCCACTGCAGAACTGCAGCTGTGGCAGGGTAGAGCTCATGAGGGTCACATTCTGAGCCACATCCAATCCCATCAGGACTGTTCACTGGGGTGACTGCTGGAACACAGTGATGAGTGAACACATGGGAGGTGGTTGGACCCACCTTGCCTCTGAGTGGCTTCCTTTCAGGACAGGAATGTAGGCATGGGAGCCCCTGGCGTGGGATGCTTTGCACAAGGCGTGACCATGGGCTCTCTTTCCTGGCAAAAATGGCTCCACTCAGCATGGAGAGCACTGTCATTCCTGGTGGCTAACAACAGCCCTGGACCCCAGAAAGGAACCCACACTCAAGATTAACGTCTGAGTGTGCGTGTCCTCGAGGAAATGAGGTCTCCTGATCCCAGGTGCAAAGGGGTAAGTCCTCTAACTCCAGGGGCCATGAAGGGACATCTGAGTTTCCCTCGTCCTTCTTTCCCTCTCTAACTAACCACAGTTAGGACCCTGGCCTCATTCCCCAGTGAGGATCATTAGGCTCCAGAAAGGACAGTCTCTAAGATGCTCAGTGGACCAACACCCTCTGCACAACCCATAACCCTATTCACCCAAGAGGCAAGAGGATTTCTATTCAGGAAAACCAGGAAAGGGAGAGCCTTTCTCAAGGACACAAGGACATTAGTGAGTGAGGGAGTGATTAATGGATGGAGAACTATTTCCAACACCAACTTCCAGGAGCATATATGGCCCCCTGGAGAATTCTGCAGTGTGTTGGTGATTAAGGAGAACGTGTGAATTCAGGGGTCACTAGGTCCTCTCAGCCATAAGGAGGGAAACTGCCATAAAGGAACTAGGACAAGGGTGCGAGGAATGCTCACTGGTGGGAGATCGGAAGGAAGGAAAGTGTACTCATTAGAAAAGTGTCGCCTGAAAATTCTTAGCCAGCCAAAAGTCGTGCGAACTTGTGTGGGAAAAGAGTCTTTGCACAGTGATGAAGCTAAGAGCTCACATGATGGAACACAGCATCAACTGGGACCAAATCCAATATCTGATATTCTTGTAGGAAGAGGAGGGTCTGGACCCAGATACCAGGGAGACTGGGGGATACCGGATATGTGAGGTTGGAGCCAGGGCGGGATGCCCATATGGGAACCACAGATCGTGGGCAGCAATAGGAGAGTGGGCAAGGGCTGGGAGAGTTGGGGAGACAGTCCCCTTGAAACCTGGGAGGGGTTATGGCACTGGGACAGCCCAACACCTACTGTGTTGAGCCTCTGGAGCTCAACGGAAGACACTTCCTCTGTTGTCGGCCACCCAGTTAACAGAGTTTGGTTGCAGCAGCCTAGGACCCAGCTGAAGGTCTGAGCATGTTGGCCATGCAGGTTGGATCTGGACCACAGACACCCTCATCAGAGATTGTAGGGTCTCAGCCCTGAGGCAAGACAGGCACTAAGTCAGGCCAGGTGGGGAAACGGATAGGCACACACTCTGGGGGCTGGTGCCTGTGTTACTGGGAGCACTTCTGATCGCAATTCCCTGATCTGCTGCCAACACAGGCTACAGAGGAGGGTACAGAAACACAGACCACGGATCTGCCCCACTCAGTGGGCCCAGGCCAACACCACACCCAGCAGCCTCGTGCCATACCCAATGAGTCTCGAAGCGGCCCCCTCTTCCCATCCTGAGAGCTCTTCCCTTCCTCATGTGCCAATAGCTCCCTACTGTCACTGGCAATATCTACTCTGTGAGATGTCAACATCCGTGGGTACTGTTCTCTCATCCCAGGACAGTGTGGTCCCACACACCCTGGTGAAATGGGCCACCTGGAGGCTGGACCTGGAGGTTGTTGAGGCTGAATGGCAGCGGTGGTACTCTGGCACTTAATATTATTTAAGTTAAAAAAAAAAACAAAACAAAAACAAAAACAAAAAACGGGTCTTGGTGCTCAAAAATGTTTGATTTGCATATTCTCATCCCCTAACCCCAATATTTTCATTATTTCCTCACATATGAAATCTTACTAGCATAAAGGTAATTTCGTATTAAACAAAGTGGATTGAAATAACATTGGTAAAAATAATCAATCACCATACTTTCAATTTTTGTTCTGCTTTCCTATTAGAAACCACTTGGATACAAGAGAACAGAGGACAGACTCATGGAAATGCTTGAAATGACAAGAAGCTCCCACTCAAGCTCAGCATTCAGTCCTGGACAGGGTAAGACCAGGCCACTTTGACATCTGTGCCAAAGAGTCTACCAGACAGAATCCTCTGACTGATCCCTGACTGAGCCATAGGAACTGGCAAGAAAAGCCTTCACATCCTCAATACATTCTTCACGTCAGAATACTTGACAACCATTGATATCCATCTCTCGTTAACTTGCTCCCCAGCCAACCATTCTTCAACAAATTCAAAGGAGTAACTCATGCAAGCACACAGAAAGGGGTGTTCACTACACACATCCATGTGCGAAAAAGACAACTGGTATTTCTTGTTTGGGCTATTTCAAATGAAATCCCTTCTGCATGACCTCCACAAACCAAAGGAAAATATTTGTGAAATTCCCACGTAGAAGACAAGATACACTTGCCAAGGAGGCAGTGGCAAGAATTTTGACACTCCAAATGTAGAGTGTGTGTTTAGGAAGCAGTCACAGTTTCCATGAGAGAGTCCCATGAAATCAATTAGGAAGATCCATGCTCTAGCCCTACCATGCAAGTGATGTGACTTGAAAGAGTCACTTAGTCTTAGTAACCATCATCACTAACAACTAAGTCAATGAATAAAGGTCCTCAGGTGCCAAGCTACAAAATGTGGGATGAGCATGGATGAGGATGGGTGGGAGAAGTCTCCAACTCTAACACAATTAGGGAAGGATGTGCTGACCTCAAGTGGCTGGGGGGCTGGGATCCTGCCACAGAGGGGGATTCCAAACCTCACATCCCCTGACCCAGGCCAGAAGACCAGGTAGAGTCCAAGGACCCTGGGGTGGCCCAATGGCAATAAAGGTCAAAAAGAACTAGGGTTCTGCCTGGTCCCTCAATCCCCTACTCTGAGCAGGGCTGCATGACGAGGCCAGAGGCCATCCACAGCAATCTGCCTTTACAGGAAAACAGGGACTGCAGGCTGCCTCTGGCTCACTGAATCAGGGTGGTGTTTTCATAAAGCAAGACCACTTCCTCACATTTGACCAGCAGCTCATGTGTTGACAGCACAATGACTGACTTGACTCAGGCCCTGATGAATGAAATAGAAAATTCATAGCAAACCCATCTTTAGCTCTTCCACATCATCAGGGGCTCTGATTCAATTCCGTCCAGAAAGGTGTCTGAAATGATTTCTAAACATGCTGGGGACTCACCTCTGTGTGGAACTTTTCAGGAAAAAGGGGATCAAATCTCATGAAGCAACTCTTCTCTCTTCTAGCCCATGGGCAATGCAAGGAACCTGCATGATACCAGAGGCTCACTTCTCTCTTCTCATGTCTTCTGGAAAGGATTCGTTAATGCTTCCTGCAAGGTGAAGCAGAAGCCTGCATCCCCAGCTGCACAGAAGTGTTTTAGGGCAGTGTCTCCCTTAAAACCCAAAAATAAAAAAACAGGTCATTCAACAGGCACATGGATTCGAGTACATGTTCAATGATCCCTCCTCCCTGGAGCCTTCCACATGCCCATCTTCCACATTCACAGAGCAATGCTTGGCCATTCTCAAGACCAGGAGACCATGATGCTCATCACCAGGAAGTCAATAAGGAACATGAAGAGAGCAGCATGGATTGCAGAAGGTGGCACATCAAGGATCTTCAGCTCTGCTGCTAGAACACAAGAGCTTAACTTCAGTATTGACTTTTTGCCAACTACCAAGTACGATAGCAGTGTGAAGCCCAATATGCAGATATGCAAGTAGTAGGTGACACCCCGCATCCATTCACAAAAGTGGGCAACATCTGCATCAGAACAAGGAAGTATCTTACCCTTACTCATAAAAAATCATCAGAAACAAAATAAAATGGATGCAAGACTTCTCATTTCACTATTAGGTAGCTGTTGGAATTCCCTATTAAATAATACCTCCTCCAAAATAAAAAGTATCTCAGACATGTGTCAACTATTCAATGGATGACATTTTAAAAACTATGGACTTTACTTAATATTTATGTATGCTATATCCCTGCCTAAGGCTCTATGAGAAAGGAGCACATAGAATTGGATCTTTGAAAATCTCACATTTGCTGATAAATATTACTGCTGATCTCAGGCATGGCGAAGTGAAAAGTGGGACTTTGGATATTCCAAGAATGCTATGTTGTGGGCTTGGTGTCCCTGATTCATACATAGCATATGGTTTCTATGAAATCCAGTGAGGGAGCAGGAGTAACGAAGCTGATTGCACAGATGACCTCAGGGAATACTGACAGATAGGCCAAATGAAAAATATGCTCCAGCTAACCATTGGTATTTGGGCTTCTGATCCCAGTCCTGTTTTTAAAAAAGGTGCAGACAGGCAGTGTTCATTAAAAACTGTCTACCATGTAAAAGTGGGTAATTTAAATGGCATCTAGTTACACATCTGATAGAATGGTCTGGCAACATATGAATTTCATTCTAACAACAACAACAACAACAAAACATAGAAAATGAGACATAAAGATAAAACCTTGTCTTCACCAGGATGCCTAAAAATAGGTTTTATTTGGCTCATGCAAATAAATATCTTTCAATAGAATTTCTGATTTCTGAATGAATCCATTCAACTTCATACTGCACAGATCACAAGGTTTTCTTTACAGAATATTCTCTTCTTCTTCTTAAAGCCTCACATAGAAAATGTCTCACAGGACATAGGAGGGGAATGACCCAAAGGATGAGAGAATGGCTGGAACCGTTCTCAAATGTGCCCATGTAGCCTAAAGTTTGAAGGCATCTAATTGTACTCTAAAACAATTGTGAACCTATTCGATCCATTATTAATAAATATCACCACTTTACCACTTGAACCAAATCACAGAAAATTGGAAACAGATGATCATTGGCTTTGATACCTTTACTTCTGTTTCATTACTCAGAGTCGATCAACTCTATACTTCAAGTGACACAGATTTATTACAGAATGCCTAAGATCCTAAGGATCTATTTTAGCTCAGCCCATGGTATTGCTTCATTATTTTATTGTTTTGTAAGTAATAAAATATAACTTCATGTTGGATGATATATTCAAGCCATGAATATATCATCCAACATTGTTCTTCCCAAAATATTAGCCCAATTTCTGCGCGCGCTCACTTACTGTTCAGGAATTTTACTAATTGTTTGAAGGTTCTAGAGGACCTGTTAGACTCCTAATGGACAAACCATACAACATACTCCAGAGAACGGACGAGTGCCATAAGAAGAAAATAAGGTCAGCCTACAGCAATGGGCAGCTGCCTGCCCTCGGCTGGGAGGAGCCCTGGCCATGGCACCAGGGCTGCTGGGCAGCAGAAGCCTCCACAGCCCTGCAGGGAGCCTGGAGCACAGCTCTGCCTAACCATGCTCAGCCCTGGACAGATGCACATGAGTTCCCATCACAGGCTCGAGTGTGACAGTCCCAGGTGCATGCCTGTCATGCCAGCCACCAGGGAGGCTGAGGCAAGAGGAACGTTTGAGGTCAGCCTTGGCAACTTAGACCCCGAGGCAAAGGGGAAATACTTTTACAGGGGTCTCTGAGGGTGTAGCTCAGGTAGGTCACTTGCCTCACAGGCTCAAGGCCCTGGGTTCAATCCCCAGAACCCACGTACACACAAAAAGTGAACTTGGAATATTGTTTAAAATGATGGATCAGGTACACACAAGGACTTCAATATGACCTCTCAGAGGAGCTCAATTTGAGATCAGACTGAACAAAAGACCACCTGGACCATTGACTCAGTGTCTGAAACCCTCTGTGAGCATGGGAAGCACTGCTGGCAAGACACCAGAGGGCCAAAACACTTGTGCCCCTTGCAGGGGCGTCTCTTGTCTACCGCCAAAGACTGTTCCCCTCCTGGGGCAGCTGAGAGCAAGCTGGGCCTTGGAGCAAGGACTAGTGCTTTAGATATAGACTATGCAAGCAAGGGGCAATGTCTTTAATAAAACTAAAATTAAAAAGTCACATTGAAAAAATTTTAAAAAGAAGAAAATAAGGTCAAGTAGAGGAAGCCCATTTTCACAGGAAAAAATCCCCCAGTGAAAAGCATCAGAATAGATACCAAGAAAAATACCAACAAAAACAGTGTGCTCCCACTATGTATCTACTCAACCTGCAAAAGTTAGAAAGCTAGATAATACAATCCTGGCCACAGGTAGAGCTATGCAGAAGAGCCACCTGGCAGTGCTTAGTCAAAGAAGTAAACATGCACACTTTGACCTAGAAATTCCACCTGTGTGTAAACCAGGCGGTGCTTAAGCAGTTTCACAAGGGGACATGCACAGGGAAATTTATCCTCAGGTTCTTATAGAGTTGTCTGTGCTTACAGGGAGTTGATGGTTGTCAAGATGCCCACAGCTGCGAAAGTCAAAAGCTAAAAAAATAATAGATGCCAACCTGGATATATTAATAATCCCGTATCTATGATCACCTTCATAAGGTAGCTTCCCAACTTCTGTGTGGAAGTGTGTTTCTCCTTGGCCCTTACACTGTTGTGGAGACCACTAGGAGTTCAGCTTTGTGCAGGATCATCTGACCTGGACTTTTGGCAAGACCTGTACAGCCCTCACACATGCTCAGATGCTACAGGACTTTTCAGACCAGTCCAGACAACAGTAGGCATCCATTCATTGTCTGCACTCTACAGATTCCTAGATGCACGACATTCATTACCATCAAATGCAGAATTTTCATCAAAAACTAATATATATATCATTCCAATCTGAATCAAGAAAATCGGAAATATCCCCAAATCCAAAGAGTGGATCCCCATTGTGATGCTACAAGTTGAAAATTCCACAGCTGACCTCATGGGATGGTTCACAGTCAAAAGACAGCTGCATGAAAAATATTACATGACCTTCCTGCTATGTGAAAAGTGGCATGTGAAGTACACATGCATGTCTTCCTCAGACATGGGTTCATTTGCAAGACACCTTGTGCAATTGAAAATACTCCAAAAGGGGAGAAATCAGAACCATGTCTCCAAAGTATTTCAGCAGAGACCAACTCCATCTGTCTATCTATCTCTCAGTGAGTGTGTGTGCTCTTGTGTGTGTTTGTGTGTCTTTGTTTGTGTTTGTACCATCACAGCTGATACTTCATTGCCCCCATTGGAAAACTGACTCAGATAATGCCATCTGCCAAACTCCTAAAAACCAAAGTTCTTGCTGATAGAATGAAACATTCCTTCCTGTTGGTTTGGATGTGTCCTTTAGGAATCACTGCTACATTTAGTATACTCAAATCATCACAGTAGATCAGGTAACAAAAACATATATATTTTAAAATAATAATAATATATTAATGGAAACAACAAATACAGGATAGAGTAACAACTGTGTTACTAAACAAGGTCAAGGACAATGGCAAACTATAGATTCAAACTTTGAAGAAAATAGTAATCAATGTAAATATTCCTGGGCTGCCTCAGCCCCGCCCAGGCACACAGCAACAGAATGGTTTTGCAAGCATCCTCAGGAGGGCAGGAGCCTTCTTTGCAGGACGAGAGGGAGGTTGAGGCTCGATCCACCCATCATTCTTTTGGGAGAGGCTCCTTTTCCTCAGCACAAAGTTGGATTTTTTGTGAGGATTCTTGGCATAAAATACGTTGGCCTCTGCTGGAATCCTCAGCTCTGGGGAGAGAGGGGTGTACAAAAAGAAGGTGGCACTCAGGAGGTGCTCCCTAGGACACGCCAACATCTGAGAGCCTGTGCCAGAAAAGGCCAGAGCCACACACCTGAGAGCTCTCCAATTCAGCACCAATACCAACAAAGACAGCCTCCACAGTCCTCCCTGAGGAAGAACTAGGCAGAGCACTTCAACAGACCTAATGTCTGTTCCTACCGAAGGCTTTGGACTCCAGAATATCTCAGGTCCTCTTGCATCTGCCAAAGCACACCACTAGGGTTTGCATCTGAAATCTCCCACAAAAGGCTCCTGTGCCGAAGATTCAGTCCCCACATGAGCCATCTTCATAGGTGGGTTTGGAGGGAAGCATTGGATGGTGAGTGCTCTGATGTCAACATGAAATTCTCATTCAAGATGAATACACTACTGGGGGGTGGGAGGGACTGGAAGAAAGGTTGAGCATGGTTGGAGTAAGACCTAAACAGGGTTGTGCCCTGGGCAACAGTACCTTGTTCCTGTTGGCTCCACTGAATCCTCATTCTCCAAGGAGAGGTCCTCCCTCTCCATCTTTCTCTCTCTCCCTCTCTGCCAGCCTCGTTCTCTCTCTCCCAGTCTATGCCTTTGTGGCAAGGGCTGAGGAGCTCTCCACTGCCACACACTAGAGCTTTATGGACAGCCTCAGTGCACAACCAAAGAGAAAGCTATGAAACCCAGAGAAAAAAGGCCTAGGATTCCTCCTCTGAGTTATTTTCCTCAAGTATGGCCACAGTGAGGACAGGCTGACCAGCGCGGATACCACGTTAGAGCCATGCTTCTGCGTTGGTGGAGCCCGCCTCCATGTGAACCAGGCTTCTGAGAATGGAGGCCACATTCCAAATACTGCCCTACTGAGAACAATGGTTCCAAAGACCAGCAAAGGGAATGCTTCCCTCCAACATGGTGTATGGCCCAGTGGTGCCATGACCCCGAGTGGGGGAATACAACAGCCACTTCTCCTTCCTCTGAACATGTGTTTCCTGTCACCCTCCTCTAACCTAGAGCCTGTTCTCCATCCCTTCTGGGTTGGATGTGGAGATCTCTGCTATGAATTTCTTAGGCTACCAAGGCCCCAGACAGACTTCCTCTTCCATAGACTCTACTAACCTAACAGTAGGTTAAGATAGGAGACAAGTGATCCTAGAACTCATAGGGATGGTGGTCTTCAGGGTACATAGGCTGGGATAATGGCTGCTGTGGTGTTTGGCTCACAAAAACCAACCAACCAACCAACGAAAAAGCGCTGGCATTATTATCAGATGAGCTCTGTGGCTACGTGCTCAGGAAGCCCTCATCTGACTTTAGTTAGGGATCACAACCTGGCTATTGTGATCACTCCTTGCCTAGTGGACTCAGGTGCGTAAGACCATGGAATTTATGCAAAAACAGATGATTCAGGCTGTCTCCCAGGCTGTGTTTTCTTCCCAATTTCATCCTGTTACTGCTTGCTAGAATCCTGGCAATGCTCTGCCCAGGCAGTGGTTTTTTGGTCACACAGAAGGCTTTCAATAGTACTGCTTCAGTCCACAAAATGCCAGTTCCCTCTTTAGCCCATGCATTCCCATGTTCCTTTGAAACCACTCCTATCCCAGACCATGAAAACATACTGCTCCTGGAGAGAGGCTTTCCTCCTCACTCCTCAAAGATGTCAGCTTTGGATGCCTGTTCATGTCCAGGGGAGGGCACCTGGTGGGGAGCCGCAATATCCACCGGGGTATACCATTGGACCTCAAGACCTTCCACCAGCAGAAGTGCAGTTGGCTTTGTGCACGAAACCAACACACCTGTTGGAGTGTTCTTGGGGGTCAGAGACTACTCTTTGTTGCTAAGAGTTGACCTGAGTCCACATCCTGACCCTTGCTCTCTGCTATCTGATTGTCTCACTTACTCTGACGGCGAGAGATGATTTGGCCCAGCTCATAATCCTCTGGATTCTCCTCAGTAAGGAAGTGTAGGTCGAGGGCGCTGCGGATGACGACAGGAGCCCTATCGTGGCAGGTCACCTGGAGCAGCATGGGAGACAGGCCTTCAGGAAATGGGCCTTGAAGTGACTACTCAAGGACAGTGGGCAGGGGCATTCTGGAGGCACCTCCACTCTAAATACAAGGGCAACATCCATGCCCCTACTACCCGAGGCTGACCTCCTGCTCATCGTGTGGGCTCTTCCCACAGGCTACTAGCCCAATCCTTGTACATAGGACTTCCTGGGCCTGCCATTGCTCTTTGTGGAGCTGCACTCCTCTCGGAGTGAAAGGACCCCACTACCTGCATACAGATGCAATCTCATCCCACAAGTTGGGAGGAATGGGACAATAGCCTCCAAGATCCCAGGTCTGCCCGAGGATGCAGGCGGCATTGGGAATGGCCTAGGCACAAAACCTAGAGGCTTTGGTCTGGATTGCCAGGGCCAAAAACAGACCCAGGAACATGACCACACACAGGAGAGCTGAAAGATAGCCACGAGAGCTCCTGGCCTCCAGAGGCTCAGTGCTGGCTGGGATGTAGGAGGGCACCTCATCCGGCAAGGGTGGTCATTGGGTTACCTGGACATTTAGTGTGCTTGCTCCACATCCATATCGACTCTGCAGAGAGACTCTCTCAGCTCCTTGTTCAAGGAACATGGAGAACCTCACACTGCTGTCCTCTTCCATAGACGTCAGCATCCCATACAAGGGAACCTGCAACCTAGTTCCTGTCCTATTCTCATCTGTCACCCATACCTGTCCCTGCCCTTCTGGACTGCATGCTGCCACCTGACACACAGACTCCCTCAGACATGGCAGTGGACAAGCTGTTGCACTCGCTCATCTCAGCTCCAGCCCTTCACACTGACCTCTCCCTTCTTGATTCCCATCTATCCTCCTGATCATCCAGAAGCTCCAAATTCAAGAGGGCATGAGTAGTCCATGGTATTGGACCAGTGTCTGCTCCCCACCCAGGTGTAAGCACCACGGGACACCCCTGCTCCCAGGCTTACCAGAACACTCTTGGCCATCTCTGGACTTTGTGTTTCTAAGTGGACACGAATTAAGCAGGTGTCTCCCACCTGCTTGTGGGAAAGCGGCCTGGAGGACTTGCAGGTTGATTCTGAGAACTGTGGGGGATGGAACATCAGCAAACCCAGAAACAGAAAGCCACCCCAGACTGTCAGTTGGCTCTATGGGCTTCCAGCAAATATGTCCAGGTGCTGAGGCTTCTTATTTCCTCAGGTCGGAGTGGAATGGCAGCACATGCACAGCTTGAATAAGGTAGGTGTTTACCTCCTTTCCCTTGACCTGGGGGCGTTTCCTCACCATGAAATATTGTATTCCCAGATTCATGGACAGACACACGAGTGAGTGGTCAGAGACCTTGATTTCTGCAGAGCGAAGTGGAGAGAATTGTTAGGTGGCACTCAAGGATTATACCACAAAACACCCACAACCCCTGAGAGTCTCCGCCAGGCCCATCACACTTTGGTATTTTGGGGCCAAGGCCCACTTTCTCTTGGCTGTCAGTTATCCTGAGCCCACTGTGGATCATGTCTCCCCACTGTCTGATTGTCCTACTTACTCTCATCCTCAGACATCATATACAGCAGCTCAAAGTTGTCCACATCCTCATGCTGCAACAAATTTTGGTCCAAGGCCCTGCGGATGAGGCTTGTCACCGTCTCCTGAAAGGTCACCTGGATCAGGGTGGGACAAATGTCATCAGAGAATGGCTTTTAGAAGAGCTACCCAGAAGACTGTGGTCAAACATTCAGGAGAAATCTCAGCTACATATACAAGGGCACAATCTTGTTATCCTGCTACCTGAGTGTGTCCTCCATATACCACCTGGGTTCTTGCAATGTGCTACTAGAACAATCCTGGTACAAATATCTGCCTGTACCTGCCATCTCCCCTCCCCCTGGGGAGCCACATTCCACTCATGTCAAAGGACCAAACTGCCTATGCACAGACACACTCTCATCTCACTGAGATGAGAGCAATGGGCCAGGGATCTGCGCACCAAGTGTGATCTGGGATGCAGGCTGCCTTTGTGGGTGGAAGAGGCAGATGCACTGAAAATTTGGGTCCTGACTGCCACGACACAAAACAGACTCAGATACAAGAGTGTGCACTTGAGTGCTTCATGATAGCTTTGAGAGGCCCTGGCCTCTGGAAGCTCGGTGCGGGTCTGGTTGTCATGATGTACTTGACTCAGCACTGGCAGTCACTGAACATGTCTCCTCTGCAGCTGGACACCTGCAGCATTAGCGTGTCTACTGCACATCCATAGAAATTCTGCCAAGAACCCATTAGCTCCGTATTTACATACATGCAAAGCCTAACATTCCGAAGCTTTGGCATGACCCCCCAGGTGATCCCGACCCCAAATTCCTACACCTAGTCATGCTAAGGAGGTTCTCTTCCCTGCCACCAGGAACACATCCCCTCCTACACATGTGACAAGTCACTGCCACCTCCTCTGCTCCAACTTCACTCATTGAGAATACCAAGTTCTAGGCACTGCAGCCTGCACCCTGGACATATCTCTGCCTTCATCTGTCCACAGCACTTCCGTCTGCACTTCTGGCCTGCAAAACCCACAATACACAGGCCCACTCACCACTGAAGCTGGGCATGCTGATGCTCTCCCTCCTCAGGTCAAGCCCTTAAGACGGACCTCTCTCTTCTTTATTTCCCACCATAGCCCTGGGGTTGGCTGTGTCTCCTGCCTTCCACTGTGTGGACACCCAGGAGGCAGCCCTGCTGTCGGGCTTACCGGGATGCGCTTTGTCTCCCTCAGGCTCTGTCCCTCTAGGAGGACGTGAACAACGCGGCTGTCTTCCACCTGCTCGCTGGAGTGAAGCAGTGAGGAGCTGCTACTCACAGCTGCTGGGGTCCTGGATGCCACTGCCACAGAAGGTTCCAAGAACTGTGGGGGATGACAACATCAGCAAAGCCCAGCAACTGCACCCCACCCAGCCTGGCAGTTGGCTCTGTGGGCATTCTACAACATCCATCCAGAACCTGAGGTTCTTGTCCCCTTGGAGGATGTGGAGTGGCACCAGGAGTAAAGACTGAAGAAGGTGGCTGTTTTGGGAACAAGAGATCCAGCACCTGCTGGGTGGGGATGAAATCCCAGGAGATTAACCCCATGTTGCTGCTGAAATGTAGGTTCCTCCCACAAATGACAGGCAGGAGCTCATTCCTAAGCTGGTCCTGCCTGTAAGGTTCAAGGCTCTGAACCCTGAAGGGCTCCTCCGTGTTCTGATCATTTTCACCCTGGGTTGGGACCAAGAATGGTGGGTTCAAAATGGAATTGGTGACAAACAGAAAAATGACTTGTGCCAATACACTAGAGTCAAAGCACAATGGGACAGTTCCCATCAGTACAAACACACACACACACACACACACACACACACACACACACACACACAGAGTCAGAATAGGAGTCCTGGGCCATTCATCAGGGATCAGACTAGAGGGCCTGCTGGGCTCACCTGCCCTGTGCTACCCACTGTTACTCTTGAGCTCCTCTGCGACAATTGCCAGAGGCTCTGGCGTCTAAGATGAAGCCTCACCCAGTGTATCCACAAAAGGGCTAGTTGGCCCCCCTGAGATTCCTGGGAGCCTGAGGCTCGGCATTGTCTGCAACCACAGGAGAACATCCTTCTCCCTCCAGTGGCTCCAACCAAGTGAGCTCGGATGGCTTGGTCAGTGAAGTGGGTGCCTGGATACCAGGTTTCCATGTTCTGTTTGATCCATTGTCAAGGCAATGATGTCATTTCCTGTGCCCATACCTGAGCCTCTTTTCACATAAGACCACTTTCAACAGCCCTATGGGCTGCCGATTTCTCCTCCATGCCTACCCATCTCAGGTGCGCAGGTGTTCACCAACAACTACCCAAACATCCCCACCGGCATCTGCCCTGCTTGGTGCCACTAGAGTTCCAGCTTGGAGCCTTCAAAAATGCATTCACAACCAGTCCTTCCCTCTCAGCAGCTTTTGGACCCTGGTCCCATCATTGTGCAACTCATGGTGTGCCCAGTCTTTTCTGGAAAGTAGGGTAGCATCTAATCTCTAGGGTTTATTGTGTCTATTGGCCCATAACACCCTCTGTTCTCTCTGAAACCAGAGATGGGACTCACAGGTGGCTAAAGCACAAATGTAGAGATGGGATAATCACAAGAAAGGGAGAGACAAAGAATGCACCCTAACTCAATCAGGCCTGTGTCCCACACAGGGACATGGCCAATGTCCGTCCCATCGTGGCTGCAGTTCCCTCTCTACACCATGGCAAGTTGGAGGGGACTGAGATGCAGAGGCTGCTCCCCTCTGCCATACAACTTCCCAAGGCTTCTCCTAAGATTTCAAAAGGGCCAAGTGTGTCTAGTGTTGGGGTCTCACAGAGACTCCGAGGTACCACAGCATCCTGCTGCCCAGAACCGGTTCACCCCTCACCTCAAGGGGGCTCAGCCTCTGGATTCATGGGAATTGAAGTGGGTACAGGTGATGGGATATCACCTCCAAGACTGAGTTATGCCAAGTCCATGACCCCTGTCTGCATCCCTGTCTCCAGCACCACTCCCCCCTCTCTCTTTCCTCCTCAGAGCAAACAAATCCATTTAGCAAGTGTGTCCTGTGATAAAGACATGACGGTCACCCATCCTCTCATTACGAAAACACTGAGGCTCAGCCAACATGGATCCTACAGGGAACACAGGCATAAACTCAGACTCCGATCCTCCCAGCCGAGCCTCAGTGGAGCCTGGACTCCCAGCCTCCTGAGTCAAGGAAACAGAGGTTCCTAGCCGAGCCACCTTGGATGCAGCCGCACACAAACTGAACTCATCAATGCCCCTTGCTCTCAGTTGTGAGTAAGAGGGGAAGTGGTGTTTCACAACCCTGGACATCAAGTGCAGTCTCCAGGCTTTGGGGTGTGCCCTGGCCTCTGTCTATCTGCCCAGGCTCTCCAACCCACACTGGCCTCTTACCCAACCTCCTCCTAGGGCCAAACTCAATCCTGCCTCTCAATTTCTGCTGCCTTCCCCAACACACTGCTCCCCAAAATGAGCAGGGCTGGCTCTCGGTTATCATGCTGGTGCCAGCAGCAATGCCACCCCACTGACATAATTCTGAGTCCCAACCTAGGCACTCCAGCTGTCTTTGCCACACCTGGCCTGTTTGGGCTCTGGCTCTTGCTCTTTTCTTTCATGTGCATGTGTTTTGAGGTTTTGAGTTTCTCCCACGGCAGAACTGCAGCTGTGGCAGGGTAGAGCTCATGAGGGTGACATTCTGAGCCACATCCAATCCCATCAGGACTGTTCACTGGGGTGACTGCTGGAACACAGTGATGAGTGAACACATGGGAGGTGGTTGGACCCACCTTGCCTCTGAGTGGCTTCCTTTCAGGACAGGAATGTAGGCATGGGAGCCCCTGGCGTGGGATGCTTTGCACAAGGCGTGACCATGGGCTCTCTTTCCTGGCAAAAATGGCTCCACTCAGCATGGAGAGCACTGTCATTCCTGGTGGCTAACAACAGCCCTGGACCCCAGAAAGGAACCCACACTCAAGATTAACGTCTGAGTGTGCGTGTCCTCGAGGAAATGAGGTCTCCTGATCCCAGGTGCAAAGGGGTAAGTCCTCTAACTCCAGGGGCCATGAAGGGACATCTGAGTTTCCCTCGTCCTTCTTTCCCTCTCTAACTAACCACAGTTAGGACCCTGGCCTCATTCCCCAGTGAGGATCATTAGGCTCCATAAAGGACAGTCTCTAAGATGCTCAGTGGACCAACACCCTCTGCACAACCCATAACCCTATTCACCCAAGAGGCAAGAGGATTTCTATTCAGGAAAACCAGGAAAGGGAGAGCCTTTCTCAAGGACACAAGGACATTAGTGAGTGAGGGAGTGATTAATGGATGGAGAACTATTTCCAACACCAACTTCCAGGAGCATATATGGCCCCCTGGAGAATTCTGCAGTGTGTTGGTGATTAAGGAGAACGTGTGAATTCAGGGGTCACTAGGTCCTCTCAGCCATAAGGAGGGAAACTGCCATAAAGGAACTAGGACAAGGGTGCGAGGAATGCTCACTGGTGGGAGATCGGAAGGAAGGAAAGTGTACTCATTAGAAAAGTGTCGCCTGAAAATTCTTAGCCAGCCAAAAGTCGTGCGAACTTGTGTGGGAAAAGAGTCTTTGCACAGTGATGAAGCTAAGAGCTCACATGATGGAACACAGCATCAACTGGGACCAAATCCAATATCTGATATTCTTGTAGGAAGAGGAGGGTCTGGACCCAGATACCAGGGAGACTGGGGGATACCGGATATGTGAGGTTGGAGCCAGGGCGGGATGCCCATATGGGAACCACAGATCGTGGGCAGCAATAGGAGAGTGGGCAAGGGCTGGGAGAGTTGGGGAGACAGTCCCCTTGAAACCTGGGAGGGGTTATGGCACTGGGACAGCCCAACACCTACTGTGTTGAGCCTCTGGAGCTCAACGGAAGACACTTCCTCTGTTGTCGGCCACCCAGTTAACAGAGTTTGGTTGCAGCAGCCTAGGACCCAGCTGAAGGTCTGAGCATGTTGGCCATGCAGGTTGGATCTGGACCACAGACACCCTCATCAGAGATTGTAGGGTCTCAGCCCTGAGGCAAGACAGGCACTAAGTCAGGCCAGGTGGGGAAACGGATAGGCACACACTCTGGGGGCTGGTGCCTGTGTTACTGGGAGCACTTCTGATCGCAATTCCCTGATCTGCTGCCAACACAGGCTACAGAGGAGGGTACAGAAACACAGACCACGGATCTGCCCCACTCAGTGGGCCCAGGCCAACACCACACCCAGCAGCCTCGTGCCATACCCAATGAGTCTCGAAGCGGCCCCCTCTTCCCATCCTGAGAGCTCTTCCCTTCCTCATGTGCCAATAGCTCCCTACTGTCACTGGCAATATCTACTCTGTGAGATGTCAACATCCGTGGGTACTGTTCTCTCATCCCAGGACAGTGTGGTCCCACACACCCTGGTGAAATGGGCCACCTGGAGGCTGGACCTGGAGGTTGTTGAGGCTGAATGGCAGCGGTGGTCCTCTGGCACTTAATATTATTTAAGTTAAAAAAAAACAAAAACAAAAACAAAAAACGGGTCTTGGTGCTCAAAAATGTTTGATTTGCATATTCTCATCCCCTAACCCCAATATTTTCATTATTTCCTCACATATGAAATCTTACTAGCATAAAGGTAATTTCGTATTAAACAAAGTGGATTGAAATAACATTGGTAAAAATAATCAATCACCATACTTTCAATTTTTGTTCTGCTTTCCTATTAGAAACCACTTGGATACAAGAGAACAGAGGACAGACTCATGGAAATGCTTGAAATGACAAGAAGCTCCCACTCAAGCTCAGCATTCAGTCCTGGACAGGGTAAGACCAGGCCACTTTGACATCTGTGCCAAAGAGTCTACCAGACAGAATCCTCTGACTGATCCCTGACTGAGCCATAGGAACTGGCTAGAAAAGCCTTCACATCCTCAATACATTCTTCACGTCAGAATACTTGACAACCATTGATATCCATCTCTCGTTAACTTGCTCCCCAGCCAACCATTCTTCAACAAATTCAAAGGAGTAACTCATGCAAGCACACAGAAAGGGGTGTTCACTACACACATCCATGTGCGAAAAAGACAACTGGTATTTCTTGTTTGGGCTATTTCAAATGAAATCCCTTCTGCATGACCTCCACAAACCAAAGGAAAATATTTGTGAAATTCCCACGTAGAAGACAAGATACACTTGCCAAGGAGGCAGTGGCAAGAATTTTGACACTCCAAATGTAGAGTGTGTGTTTAGGAAGCAGTCACAGTTTCCATGAGAGAGTCCCATGAAATCAATTAGGAAGATCCATGCTCTAGCCCTACCATGCAAGTGATGTGACTTGAAAGAGTCACTTAGTCTTAGTAACCATCATCACTAACAACTAAGTCAATGAATAAAGGTCCTCAGGTGCCAAGCTACAAAATGTGGGATGAGCATGGATGAGGATGGGTGGGAGAAGTCTCCAACTCTAACACAATTAGGGAAGGATGTGCTGACCTCAAGTGGCTGGGGGGCTGGGATCCTGCCACAGAGGGGGATTCCAAACCTCACATCCCCTGACCCAGGCCAGAAGACCAGGTAGAGTCCAAGGACCCTGGGGTGGCCCAATGGCAATAAAGGTCAAAAGGAACTAGGGATCTGCCTGGTCCCTCAATCCCCTACTCTGAGCAGGGCTGCATGACGAGGCCAGAGGCCATCCACAGCAATCTGCCTTTACAGGAAAACAGGGACTGCAGGCTGCCTCTGGCTCACTGAATCAGGGTGGTGTTTTCATAAAGCAAGACCACTTCCTCACATTTGACCAGCAGCTCATGTGTTGACAGCACAATGACTGACTTGACTCAGGCCCTGATGAATGAAATAGAAAATTCATAGCAAACCCATCTTTAGCTCTTCCACATCATCAGGGGCTCTGATTCAATTCCGTCCAGAAAGGTGTCTGAAATGATTTCTAAACATGCTGGGGACTCACCTCTGTGTGGAACTTTTCAGGAAAAAGGGGATCAAATCTCATGAAGCAACTCTTCTCTCTTCTAGCCCATGGGCAATGCAAGGAACCTGCATGATACCAGAGGCTCACTTCTCTCTTCTCATGTCTTCTGGAAAGGATTCGTTAATGCTTCCTGCAAGGTGAAGCAGAAGCCTGCATCCCCAGCTGCACAGAAGTGTTTTAGGGCAGTGTCTCCCTTAAAACCCAAAAATAAAAAAACAGGTCATTCAACAGGCACATGGATTCGAGTACATGTTCAATGATCCCTCCTCCCTGGAGCCTTCCACATGCCCATCTTCCACATTCACAGAGCAATGCTTGGCCATTCTCAAGACCAGGAGACCATGATGCTCATCACCAGGAAGTCAATAAGGAACATGAAGAGAGCAGCATGGATTGCAGAAGGTGGCACATCAAGGATCTTCAGCTCTGCTGCTAGAACACAAGAGCTTAACTTCAGTATTGACTTTTTGCCAACTACCAAGTACGATAGCAGTGTCAAGCCCAATATGCAGATATGCAAGTAGTAGGTGACACCCCGCATCCATTCACAAAAGTGGGCAACATCTGCATCAGAACAAGGAAGTATCTTACCCTTACTCATAAAAAATCATCAGAAACAAAATAAAATGGATGCAAGACTTCTCATTTCACTATTAGGTAGCTGTTGGAATTCCCTATTAAATAATACCTCCTCCAAAATAAAAAGTATCTCAGACATGTGTCAACTATTCAATGGATGACATTTTAAAAACTATGGACTTTACTTAATATTTATGTATGCTATATCCCTGCCTAAGGCTCTATGAGAAAGGAGCACATAGAATTGGATCTTTGAAAATCTCACATTTGCTGATAAATATTACTGCTGATCTCAGGCATGGCGAAGTGAAAAGTGGGACTTTGGATATTCCAAGAATGCTATGTTGTGGGATTGGTGTCCCTGATTCATACATAGCATATGGTTTCTATGAAATCCAGTGAGGGAGCAGGAGTAACGAAGCTGATTGCACAGATGACCTCAGGGAATACTGACAGATAGGCCAAATGAAAAATATGCTCCAGCTAACCATTGGTATTTGGGCTTCTGATCCCAGTCCTGTTTTTAAAAAAGGTGCAGACAGGCAGTGTTCATTAAAAACTGTCTACCATGTAAAAGTGGGTAATTTAAATGGCATCTAGTTACACATCTGATAGAATGGTCTGGCAACATATGAATTTCATTCTAACAACAACAACAACAACAAAACATAGAAAATGAGACATAAAGATAAAACCTTGTCTTCACCAGGATGCCTAAAAATAGGTTTTATTTGGCTCATGCAAATAAATATCTTTCAATAGAATTTCTGATTTCTGAATGAATCCATTCAACTTCATACTGCACAGATCACAAGGTTTTCTTTACAGAATATTCTCTTCTTCTTCTTAAAGCCTCACATAGAAAATGTCTCACAGGACATAGGAGGGGAATGACCCAAAGGATGAGAGAATGGCTGGAACCGTTCTCAAATGTGCCCATGTAGCCTAAAGTTTGAAGGCATCTAATTGTACTCTAAAACAATTGTGAACCTATTCGATCCATTATTAATAAATATCACCACTTTACCACTTGAACCAAATCACAGAAAATTGGAAACAGATGATCATTGGCTTTGATACCTTTACTTCTGTTTCATTACTCAGAGTCGATCAACTCTATACTTCAAGTGACACAGATTTATTACAGAATGCCTAAGATCCTAAGGATCTATTTTAGCTCAGCCCATGGTATTGCTTCATTATTTTATTGTTTTGTAAGTAATAAAATATAACTTCATGTTGGATGATATATTCAAGCCATGAATATATCATCCAACATTGTTCTTCCCAAAATATTAGCCCAATTTCTGCGCGCGCTCACTTACTGTTCAGGAATTTTACTAATTGTTTGAAGGTTCTAGAGGACCTGTTAGACTCCTAATGGACAAACCATACAACATACTCCAGAGAACGGACGAGTGCCATAAGAAGAAAATAAGGTCAGCCTACAGCAATGGGCAGCTGCCTGCCCTCGGCTGGGAGGAGCCCTGGCCATGGCACCAGGGCTGCTGGGCAGCAGAAGCCTCCACAGCCCTGCAGGGAGCCTGGAGCACAGCTCTGCCTAACCATGCTCAGCCCTGGACAGATGCACATGAGTTCCCATCACAGGCTCGAGTGTGACAGTCCCAGGTGCATGCCTGTCATGCCAGCCACCAGGGAGGCTGAGGCAAGAGGAACGTTTGAGGTCAGCCTTGGCAACTTAGACCCCGAGGCAAAGGGGAAATACTTTTACAGGGGTCTCTGAGGGTGTAGCTCAGGTAGGTCACTTGCCTCACAGGCTCAAGGCCCTGGGTTCAATCCCCAGAACCCACGTACACACAAAAAGTGAACTTGGAATATTGTTTAAAATGATGGATCAGGTACACACAAGGACTTCAATATGACCTCTCAGAGGAGCTCAATTTGAGATCAGACTGAACAAAAGACCACCTGGACCATTGACTCAGTGTCTGAAACCCTCTGTGAGCATGGGAAGCACTGCTGGCAAGACACCAGAGGGCCAAAGCACTTGTGCCCCTTGCAGGGGCGTCTCTTGTCTACCGCCAAAGACTGTTCCCCTCCTGGGGCAGCTGAGAGCAAGCTGGGCCTTGGAGCAAGGACTAGTGCTTTAGATATAGACTATGCAAGCAAGGGGCAATGTCTTTAATAAAACTAAAATTAAAAAGTCACATTGAAAAAATTTTAAAAAGAAGAAAATAAGGTCAAGTAGAGGAAGCCCATTTTCACAGGAAAAAATCCCCCAGTGAAAAGCATCAGAATAGATACCAAGAAAAATACCAACAAAAACAGTGTGCTCCCACTATGTATCTACTCAACCTGCAAAAGTTAGAAAGCTAGATAATACAATCCTGGCCACAGGTAGAGCTATGCAGAAGAGCCACCTGGCAGTGCTTAGTCAAAGAAGTAAACATGCACACTTTGACCTAGAAATTCCACCTGTGTGTAAACCAGGCGGTGCTTAAGCAGTTTCACAAGGGGACATGCACAGGGAAATTTATCCTCAGGTTCTTATAGAGTTGTCTGTGCTTACAGGGAGTTGATGGTTGTCAAGATGCCCACAGCTGCGAAAGTCAAAAGCTAAAAAAATAATAGATGCCAACCTGGATATATTAATAATCCCGTATCTATGATCACCTTCATAAGGTAGCTTCCCAACTTCTGTGTGGAAGTGTGTTTCTCCTTGGCCCTTACACTGTTGTGGAGACCACTAGGAGTTCAGCTTTGTGCAGGATCATCTGACCTGGACTTTTGGCAAGACCTGTACAGCCCTCACACATGCTCAGATGCTACAGGACTTTTCAGACCAGTCCAGACAACAGTAGGCATCCATTCATTGTCTGCACTCTACAGATTCCTAGATGCACGACATTCATTACCATCAAATGCAGAATTTTCATCAAAAACTAATATATATATCATTCCAATCTGAATCAAGAAAATCGGAAATATCCCCAAATCCAAAGAGTGGATCCCCATTGTGATGCTACAAGTTGAAAATTCCACAGCTGACCTCATGGGATGGTTCACAGTCAAAAGACAGCTGCATGAAAAATATTACATGACCTTCCTGCTATGTGAAAAGTGGCATGTGAAGTACACATGCATGTCTTCCTCAGACATGGGTTCATTTGCAAGACACCTTGTGCAATTGAAAATACTCCAAAAGGGGAGAAATCAGAACCATGTCTCCAAAGTATTTCAGCAGAGACCAACTCCATCTGTCTATCTATCTCTCAGTGAGTGTGTGTGCTCTTGTGTGTGTTTGTGTGTCTTTGTTTGTGTTTGTACCATCACAGCTGATACTTCATTGCCCCCATTGGAAAACTGACTCAGATAATGCCATCTGCCAAACTCCTAAAAACCAAAGTTCTTGCTGATAGAATGAAACATTCCTTCCTGTTGGTTTGGATGTGTCCTTTAGGAATCACTGCTACATTTAGTATACTCAAATCATCACAGTAGATCAGGTAAAAAAAACATATATATTTTAAAATAATAATAATATATTAATGGAAACAACAAATACAGGATAGAGTAACAACTGTGTTACTAAACAAGGTCAAGGACAATGGCAAACTATAGATTCAAACTTTGAAGAAAATAGTAATCAATGTAAATATTCCTGGGCTGCCTCAGCCCCGCCCAGGCACACAGCAACAGAATGGTTTTGCAAGCATCCTCAGGAGGGCAGGAGCCTTCTTTGCAGGACGAGAGGGAGGTTGAGGCTGGATCCACCCATCATTCTTTTGGGAGAGGCTCCTTTTCCTCAGCACAAAGTTGGATTTTTTGTGAGGATTCTTGGCATAAAATACGTTGGCCTCTGCTGGAATCCTCAGCTCTGGGGAGAGAGGGGTGTACAAAAAGAAGGTGGCACTCAGGAGGTGCTCCCTAGGACACGCCAACATCTGAGAGCCTGTGCCAGAAAAGGCCAGAGCCACACACCTGAGAGCTCTCCAATTCAGCACCAATACCAACAAAGACAGCCTCCACAGTCCTCCCTGAGGAAGAACTAGGCAGAGCACTTCAACAGACCTAATGTCTGTTCCTACCGAAGGCTTTGGACTCCAGAATATCTCAGGTCCTCTTGCATCTGCCAAAGCACACCACTAGGGTTTGCATCTGAAATCTCCCACAAAAGGCTCCTGTGCCGAAGATTCAGTCCCCACATGAGCCATCTTCATAGGTGGGTTTGGAGGGAAGCATTGGATGGTGAGTGCTCTGATGTCAACATGAAATTCTCATTCAAGATGAATACACTACTGGGGGGTGGGAGGGACTGGAAGAAAGGTTGAGCATGGTTGGAGTAAGACCTAAACAGGGTTGTGCCCTGGGCAACAGTACCTTGTTCCTGTTGGCTCCACTGAATCCTCATTCTCCAAGGAGAGGTCCTCCCTCTCCATCTTTCTCTCTCTCCCTCTCTGCCAGCCTCGTTCTCTCTCTCCCAGTCTATGCCTTTGTGGCAAGGGCTGAGGAGCTCTCCACTGCCACACACTAGAGCTTTATGGACAGCCTCAGTGCACAACCAAAGAGAAAGCTATGAAACCCAGAGAAAAAAGGCCTAGGATTCCTCCTCTGAGTTATTTTCCTCAAGTATGGCCACAGTGAGGACAGGCTGACCAGCGCGGATACCACGTTAGAGCCATGCTTCTGCGTTGGTGGAGCCCGCCTCCATGTGAACCAGGCTTCTGAGAATGGAGGCCACATTCCAAATACTGCCCTACTGAGAACAATGGTTCCAAAGACCAGCAAAGGGACTGCTTCCCTCCAACATGGTGTATGGCCCAGTGGTGCCATGACCCCGAGTGGGGGAATACAACAGCCGCTTCTCCTTCCTCTGAACATGTGTTTCCTGTCGCCCTCCTCTAACCTAGAGCCTGTTCTCCATCCCTTCTGGGTTGGATGTGGAGATCTCTGCTATGAATTTCTTAGGCTACCAAGGCCCCAGACAGACTTCCTCTTCCATAGACTCTACTAACCTAACAGTAGGTTAAGATAGGAGACAAGTGATCCTAGAACTCATAGGGATGGTGGTCTTCAGGGTACATAGGCTGGGATAATGGCTGCTGTGGTGTTTGGCTCACAAAAACCAACCAACCAACCAACGAAAAAGCGCTGGCATTATTATCAGATGAGCTCTGTGGCTACGTGCTCAGGAAGCCCTCATCTGACTTTAGTTAGGGATCACAACCTGGCTATTGTGATCACTCCTTGCCTAGTGGACTCAGGTGCGTAAGACCATGGAATTTATGCAAAAACAGATGATTCAGGCTGTCTCCCAGGCTGTGTTTTCTTCCCAATTTCATCCTGTTACTGCTTGCTAGAATCCTGGCAATGCTCTGCCCAGGCAGTGGTTTTTTGGTCACACAGAAGGCTTTCAATAGTACTGCTTCAGTCCACAAAATGCCAGTTCCCTCTTTAGCCCATGCATTCCCATGTTCCTTTGAAACCACTCCTATCCCAGACCATGAAAACATACTGCTCCTGGAGAGAGGCTTTCCTCCTCACTCCTCAAAGATGTCAGCTTTGGATGCCTGTTCATGTCCAGGGGAGGGCACCTGGTGGGGAGCCGCAATATCCACCGGGGTATACCATTGGACCTCAAGACCTTCCACCAGCAGAAGTGCAGTTGGCTTTGTGCACGAACCCAACACACCTGTTGGAGTGTTCTTGGGGGTCAGAGACTACTCTTTGTTGCTAAGAGTTGACCTGAGTCCACATCCTGACCCTTGCTCTCTGCTATCTGATTGTCTCACTTACTCTGACGGCGAGAGATGATTTGGCCCAGCTCATAATCCTCTGGATTCTCCTCAGTAAGGAAGTGTAGGTCGAGGGCGCTGCGGATGACGACAGGAGCCCTATCGTGGCAGGTCACCTGGAGCAGCATGGGAGACAGGCCTTCAGGAAATGGGCCTTGAAGTGACTACTCAAGGACAGTGGGCAGGGGCATTCTGGAGGCACCTCCACTCTAAATACAAGGGCAACATCCATGCCCCTACTACCCGAGGCTGACCTCCTGCTCATCGTGTGGGCTCTTCCCACAGGCTACTAGTCCAATCCTTGTACATAGGACTTCCTGGGCCTGCCATTGCTCTTTGTGGAGCTGCACTCCTCTCGGAGTGAAAGGACCCCACTACCTGCATACAGATGCAATCTCATCCCACAAGTTGGGAGGAATGGGACAATAGCCTCCAAGATCCCAGGTCTGCCCGAGGATGCAGGCGGCATTGGGAATGGCCTAGGCACAAAACCTAGAGGCTTTGGTCTGGATTGCCAGGGCCAAAAACAGACCCAGGAACATGACCACACACAGGAGAGCTGAAAGATAGCCACGAGAGCTCCTGGCCTCCAGAGGCTCAGTGCTGGCTGGGATGTAGGAGGGCACCTCATCCGGCAAGGGTGGTCATTGGGTTACCTGGACATTTAGTGTGCTTGCTCCACATCCATATCGACTCTGCAGAGAGACTCTCTCAGCTCCTTGTTCAAGGAACATGGAGAACCTCACACTGCTGTCCTCCTCCATAGACGTCAGCATCCCATACAAGGGAACCTGCAACCTAGTTCCTGTCCTATTCTCATCTGTCACCCATACCTGTCCCTGCCCTTCTGGACTGCATGCTGCCACCTGACACACAGACTCCCTCAGACATGGCAGTGGACAAGCTGTTGCACTCGCTCATCTCAGCTCCAGCCCTTCACACTGACCTCTCCCTTCTTGATTCCCATCTATCCTCCTGATCATCCAGAAGCTCCAAATTCAAGAGGGCATGAGTAGTCCATGGTATTGGACCAGTGTCTGCTCCCCACCCAGGTGTAAGCACCACGGGACACCCCTGCTCCCAGGCTTACCAGAACACTCTTGGCCATCTCTGGACTTTGTGTTTCTAAGTGGACACGAATTAAGCAGGTGTCTCCCACCTGCTTGTGGGAAAGCGGCCTGGAGGACTTGCAGGTTGATTCTGAGAACTGTGGGGGATGGAACATCAGCAAACCCAGAAACAGAAAGCCACCCCAGACTGTCAGTTGGCTCTATGGGCTTCCAGCAAATATGTCCAGGTGCTGAGGCTTCTTATTTCCTCAGGTCGGAGTGGAATGGCAGCACATGCACAGCTTGAATAAGGTAGGTGTTTACCTCCTTTCCCTTGACCTGGGGGCGTTTCCTCACCATGAAATATTGTATTCCCAGATTCATGGACAGACACACGAGTGAGTGGTCAGAGACCTTGATTTCTGCAGAGCGAAGTGGAGAGAATTGTTAGGTGGCACTCAAGGATTATACCACAAAACACCCACAACCCCTGAGAGTCTCCGCCAGGCCCATCACACTTTGGTATTTTGGGGCCAAGGCCCACTTTCTCTTGGCTGTCAGTTATCCTGAGCCCACTGTGGATCATGTCTCCCCACTGTCTGATTGTCCTACTTACTCTCATCCTCAGACATCATATACAGCAGCTCAAAGTTGTCCACATCCTCATGCTGCAACAAATTTTGGTCCAAGGCCCTGCGGATGAGGCTTGTCACCGTCTCCTGAAAGGTCACCTGGATCAGGGTGGGACAAATGTCATCAGAGAATGGCTTTTAGAAGAGCTACCCAGAAGACTGTGGTCAAACATTCAGGAGAAATCTCAGCTACATATACAAGGGCACAATCTTGTTATCCTGCTACCTGAGTGTGTCCTCCATATACCACCTGGGTTCTTGCAATGTGCTACTAGAACAATCCTGGTACAAATATCTGCCTGTACCTGCCATCTCCCCTCCCCCTGGGGAGCCACATTCCACTCATGTCAAAGGACCAAACTGCCTATGCACAGACACACTCTCATCTCACTGAGATGAGAGCAATGGGCCAGGGATCTGCGCACCAAGTGTGATCTGGGATGCAGGCTGCCTTTGTGGGTGGAAGAGGCAGATGCACTGAAAATTTGGGTCCTGACTGCCACGACACAAAACAGACTCAGATACAAGAGTGTGCACTTGAGTGCTTCATGATAGCGTTGAGAGGCCCTGGCCTCTGGAAGCTCGGTGCGGGTCTGGTTGTCATGATGTACTTGACTCAGCACTGGCAGTCACTGAACATGTCTCCTCTGCAGCTGGACACCTGCAGCATTAGCGTGTCTACTGCACATCCATAGAAATTCTGCCAAGAACCCCTTTAGCTCCGTATTTACATACATGCAAAGCCTAACATTCCGAAGCTTTGGCATGACCCCCCAGGTGATCCCGACCCCAAATTCCTACACCTAGTCATGCTAAGGAGGTTCTCTTCCCTGCCACCAGGAACACATCCCCTCCTACACATGTGACAAGTCACTGCCACCTCCTCTGCTCCAACTTCACTCATTGAGAATACCAAGTTCTAGGCACTGCAGCCTGCACCCTGGACATATCTCTGCCTTCATCTGTCCACAGCACTTCCGTCTGCACTTCTGGCCTGCAAAACCCACAATACACAGGCCCACTCACCACTGAAGCTGGGCATGCTGATGCTCTCCCTCCTCAGGTCAAGCCCTTAAGACGGACCTCTCTCTTCTTTATTTCCCACCATAGCCCTGGGGTTGGCTGTGTCTCCTGCCTTCCACTGTGTGGACACCCAGGAGGCAGCCCTGCTGTCGGGCTTACCGGGATGCGCTTTGTCTCCCTCAGGCTCTGTCCCTCTAGGAGGACGTGAACAACGCGGCTGTCTTCCACCTGCTCGCTGGAGTGAAGCAGTGAGGAGCTGCTACTCACAGCTGCTGGGGTCCTGGATGCCACTGCCACAGAAGGTTCCAAGAACTGTGGGGGATGACAACATCAGCAAAGCCCAGCAACTGCACCCCACCCAGCCTGGCAGTTGGCTCTGTGGGCATTCTACAACATCCATCCAGAACCTGAGGTTCTTGTCCCCTTGGAGGATGTGGAGTGGCACCAGGAGTAAAGACTGAAGAAGGTGGCTGTTTTGGGAACAAGAGATCCAGCACCTGCTGGGTGGGGATGAAATCCCAGGAGATTAACCCCATGTTGCTGCTGAAATGTAGGTTCCTCCCACAAATGACAGGCAGGAGCTCATTCCTAAGCTGGTCCTGCCTGTAAGGTTCAAGGCTCTGAACCCTGAAGGGCTCCTCCGTGTTCTGATCATTTTCACCCTGGGTTGGGACCAAGAATGGTGGGTTCAAAATGGAAATGGTGACAAACAGAAAAAATGACTTGTGCCAATACACTAGAGTCAAAGCACAATGGGACAGTTCCCATCAGTACAAACACACACACACACACACACACACACACACACACACACACACACACAGTCAGAATAGGAGTCCTGGGCCATTCATCAGGGATCAGACTAGAGGGCCTGCTGGGCTCACCTGCCCTGTGCTACCCACTGTTACTCTTGAGCTCCTCTGCGACAATTGCCAGAGGCTCTGGCGTCTAAGATGAAGCCTCACCCAGTGTATCCACAAAAGGGCTAGTTGGCCCCCCTGAGATTCCTGGGAGCCTGAGGCTCGGCATTGTCTGCAACCACAGGAGAACATCCTTCTCCCTCCAGTGGCTCCAACCAAGTGAGCTCGGATGGCTTGGTCAGTGAAGTGGGTGCCTGGATACCAGGTTTCCATGTTCTGTTTGATCCATTGTCAAGGCAATGATGTCATTTCCTGTGCCCATACCTGAGCCTCTTTTCACATAAGACCACTTTCAACAGCCCTATGGGCTGCCGATTTCTCCTCCATGCCTACCCATCTCAGGTGCGCAGGTGTTCACCAACAACTACCCAAACATCCCCACCGGCATCTGCCCTGCTTGGTGCCACTAGAGTTCCAGCTTGGAGCCTTCAAAAATGCATTCACAACCAGTCCTTCCCTCTCAGCAGCTTTTGGACCCTGGTCCCATCATTGTGCAACTCATGGTGTGCCCAGTCTTTTCTGGAAAGTAGGGTAGCATCTAATCTCTAGGGTTTATTGTGTCTATTGGCCCATAACACCCTCTGTTCTCTCTGAAACCAGAGATGGGACTCACAGGTGGCTAAAGCACAAATGTAGAGATGGGATAATCACAAGAAAGGGAGAGACAAAGAATGCACCCTAACTCCATCAGGCCTGTGTCCCACACAGGGACATGGCCAATGTCCGTCCCATCGTGGCTGCAGTTCCCTCTCTACACCATGGCAAGTTGGAGGGGACTGAGATGCAGAGGCTGCTCCCCTCTGCCATACAACTTCCCAAGGCTTCTCCTAAGATTTCAAAAGGGCCAAGTGTGTCTAGTGTTGGGGTCTCACAGAGACTCCGAGGTACCACAGCATCCTGCTGCCCAGAACCGGTTCACCCCTCACCTCAAGGGGGCTCAGCCTCTGGATTCATGGGAATTGAAGTGGGTACAGGTGATGGGATATCACCTCCAAGACTGAGTTATGCCAAGTCCATGACCCCTGTCTGCATCCCTGTCTCCAGCACCACTCCCCCCTCTCTCTTTCCTCCTCAGAGCAAACAAATCCATTTAGCAAGTGTGTCCTGTGATAAAGACATGACGGTCACCCATCCTCTCATTACAAAAACACTGAGGCTCAGCCAACATGGATCCTACAGGGAACACAGGCATAAACTCAGACTCCGATCCTCCCAGCCGAGCCTCAGTGGAGCCTGGACTCCCAGCCTCCTGAGTCAAGGAAACAGAGGTTCCTAGCCGAGCCACCTTGGATGCAGCCGCACACAAACTGAACTCATCAATGCCCCTTGCTCTCAGTTGTGAGTAAGAGGGGAAGTGGTGTTTCACAACCCTGGACATCAAGTGCAGTCTCCAGGCTTTGGGGTGTGCCCTGGCCTCTGTCTATCTGCCCAGGCTCTCCAACCCACACTGGCCTCTTACCCAACCTCCTCCTAGGGCCAAACTCAATCCTGCCTCTCAATTTCTGCTGCCTTCCCCAACACACTGCTCCCCAAAATGAGCAGGGCTGGCTCTCGGTTATCATGCTGGTGCCAGCAGCAATGCCACCCCACTGACATAATTCTGAGTCCCAACCTAGGCACTCCAGCTGTCTTTGCCACACCTGGCCTGTTTGGGCTCTGGCTCTTGCTCTTTTCTTTCATGTGCATGTGTTTTGAGGTTTTGAGTTTCTCCCACTGCAGAACTGCAGCTGTGGCAGGGTAGAGCTCATGAGGGTGACATTCTGAGCCACATCCAATCCCATCAGGACTGTTCACTGGGGTGACTGCTGGAACACAGTGATGAGTGAACACATGGGAGGTGGTTGGACCCACCTTGCCTCTGAGTGGCTTCCTTTCAGGACAGGAATGTAGGCATGGGAGCCCCTGGCGTGGGATGCTTTGCACAAGGCGTGACCATGGGCTCTCTTTCCTGGCAAAAATGGCTCCACTCAGCATGGAGAGCACTGTCATTCCTGGTGGCTAACAACAGCCCTGGACCCCAGAAAGGAACCCACACTCAAGATTAACGTCTGAGTGTGCGTGTCCTCGAGGAAATGAGGTCTCCTGATCCCAGGTGCAAAGGGGTAAGTCCTCTAACTCCAGGGGCCATGAAGGGACATCTGAGTTTCCCTCGTCCTTCTTTCCCTCTCTAACTAACCACAGTTAGGACCCTGGCCTCATTCCCCAGTGAGGATCATTAGGCTCCATAAAGGACAGTCTCTAAGATGCTCAGTGGACCAACACCCTCTGCACAACCCATAACCCTATTCACCCAAGAGGCAAGAGGATTTCTATTCAGGAAAACCAGGAAAGGGAGAGCCTTTCTCAAGGACACAAGGACATTAGTGAGTGAGGGAGTGATTAATGGATGGAGAACTATTTCCAACACCAATTTCCAGGAGCATATATGGCCCCCTGGAGAATTCTGCAGTGTGTTGGTGATTAAGGAGAACGTGTGAATTCAGGGGTCACTAGGTCCTCTCAGCCATAAGGAGGGAAACTGCCATAAAGGAACTAGGACAAGGGTGCGAGGAATGCTCACTGGTGGGAGATCGGAAGGAAGGAAAGTGTACTCATTAGAAAAGTGTCGCCTGAAAATTCTTAGCCAGCCAAAAGTCGTGCGAACTTGTGTGGGAAAAGAGTCTTTGCACAGTGATGAAGCTAAGAGCTCACATGATGGAACACAGCATCAACTGGGACCAAATCCAATATCTGATATTCTTGTAGGAAGAGGAGGGTCTGGACCCAGATACCAGGGAGACTGTGGGATACCGGATATGTGAGGTTGGAGCCAGGGCGGGATGCCCATATGGGAACCACAGATCGTGGGCAGCAATAGGAGAGTGGGCAAGGGCTGGGAGAGTTGGGGAGACAGTCCCCTTGAAACCTGGGAGGGGTTATGGCACTGGGACAGCCCAACACCTACTGTGTTGAGCCTCTGGAGCTCAACGGAAGACACTTCCTCTGTTGTCGGCCACCCAGTTAACAGAGTTTGGTTGCAGCAGCCTAGGACCCAGCTGAAGGTCTGAGCATGTTCGCCATGCAGGTTGGATCTGGACCACAGACACCCTCATCAGAGATTGTAGGGTCTCAGCCCTGAGGCAAGACAGGCACTAAGTCAGGCCAGGTGGGGAAACGGATAGGCACACACTCTGGGGGCTGGTGCCTGTGTTACTGGGAGCACTTCTGATCGCAATTCCCTGATCTGCTGCCAACACAGGCTACAGAGGAGGGTACAGAAACACAGACCACGGATCTGCCCCACTCAGTGGGCCCAGGCCAACACCACACCCAGCAGCCTCGTGCCATACCCAATGAGTCTCGAAGCGGCCCCCTCTTCCCATCCTGAGAGCTCTTCCCTTCCTCATGTGCCAATAGCTCCCTACTGTCACTGGCAATATCTACTCTGTGAGATGTCAACATCCGTGGGTACTATTCTCTCATCCCAGGACAGTGTGGTCCCACACACCCTGGTGAAATGGGCCACCTGGAGGCTGGACCTGGAGGTTGTTGAGGCTGAATGGCAGCGGTGGTACTCTGGCACTTAATATTATTTAAGTTAAAAAAAAAACAAAAACAAAAACAAAAAACGGGTCTTGGTGCTCAAAAATGTTTGATTTGCATATTCTCATCCCCTAATCCCAATATTTTCATTATTTCCTCACATATGAAATCTTACTAGCATAAAGGTAATTTCGTATTAAACAAAGTGGATTGAAATAACATTGGTAAAAATAATCAATCACCATACTTTCAATTTTTGTTCTGCTTTCCTATTAGAAACCACTTGGATACAAGAGAACAGAGGACAGACTCATGGAAATGCTTGAAATGACAAGAAGCTCCCACTCAAGCTCAGCATTCAGTCCTGGACAGGGTAAGACCAGGCCACTTTGACATCTGTGCCAAAGAGTCTACCAGACAGAATCCTCTGACTGATCCCTGACTGAGCCATAGGAACTGGCTAGAAAAGCCTTCACATCCTCAATACATTCTTCACGTCAGAATACTTGACAACCATTGATATCCATCTCTCGTTAACTTGCTCCCCAGCCAACGATTCTTCAACAAATTCAAAGGAGTAACTCATGCAAGCACACAGAAAGGGGTGTTCACTACACACATCCATGTGCGAAAAAGACAACTGGTATTTCTTGTTTGGGCTATTTCAAATGAAATCCCTTCTGCATGACCTCCACAAACCAAAGGAAAATATTTGTGAAATTCCCACGTAGAAGACAAGATACACTTGCCAAGGAGGCAGTGGCAAGAATTTTGACACTCCAAATGTAGAGTGTGTGTTTAGGAAGCAGTCACAGTTTCCATGAGAGAGTCCCATGAAATCAATTAGGAAGATCCATGCTCTAGCCCTACCATGCAAGTGATGTGACTTGAAAGAGTCACTTAGTCTTAGTAACCATCATCACTAACAACTAAGTCAATGAATAAAGGTCCTCAGGTGCCAAGCTACAAAATGTGGGATGAGCATGGATGAGGATGGGTGGGAGAAGTCTCCAACTCTAACACAATTAGGGAAGGATGTGCTGACCTCAAGTGGCTGGGGGGCTGGGATCCTGCCACAGAGGGGGATTCCAAACCTCACATCCCCTGACCCAGGCCAGAAGACCAGGTAGAGTCCAAGGACCCTGGGGTGGCCCAATGGCAATAAAGGTCAAAAGGAACTAGGGATCTGCCTGGTCCCTCAATCCCCTACTCTGAGCAGGGCTGCATGACGAGGCCAGAGGCCATCCACAGCAATCTGCCTTTACAGGAAAACAGGGACTGCAGGCTGCCTCTGGCTCACTGAATCAGGGTGGTGTTTTCATAAAGCAAGACCACTTCCTCACATTTGACCAGCAGCTCATGTGTTGACAGCACAATGACTGACTTGACTCAGGCCCTGATGAATGAAATAGAAAATTCATAGCAAACCCATCTTTAGCTCTTCCACATCATCAGGGGCTCTGATTCAATTCCGTCCAGAAAGGTGTCTGAAATGATTTCTAAACATGCTGGGGACTCACCTCTGTGTGGAACTTTTCAGGAAAAAGGGGATCAAATCTCATGAAGCAACTCTTCTCTCTTCTAGCCCATGGGCAATGCAAGGAACCTGCATGATACCAGAGGCTCACTTCTCTCTTTTCATGTCTTCTGGAAAGGATTCGTTAATGCTTCCTGCAAGGTGAAGCAGAAGCCTGCATCCCCAGCTGCACAGAAGTGTTTTAGGGCAGTGTCTCCCTTAAAACCCAAAAATAAAAAAACAGGTCATTCAACAGGCACATGGATTCGAGTACATGTTCAATGATCCCTCCTCCCTGGAGCCTTCCACATGCCCATCTTCCACATTCACAGAGCAATGCTTGGCCATTCTCAAGACCAGGAGACCATGATGCTCATCACCAGGAAGTCAATAAGGAACATGAAGAGAGCAGCATGGATTGCAGAAGGTGGCACATCAAGGATCTTCAGCTCTGCTGCTAGAACACAAGAGCTTAACTTCAGTATTGACTTTTTGCCAACTACCAAGTACGATAGCAGTGTCAAGCCCAATATGCAGATATGCAAGTAGTAGGTGACACCCCGCATCCATTCACAAAAGTGGGCAACACCTGCATCAGAACAAGGAAGTATCTTACCCTTACTCATAAAAAATCATCAGAAACAAAATAAAATGGATGCAAGACTTCTCATTTCACTATTAGGTAGCTGTTGGAATTCCCTATTAAATAATACCTCCTCCAAAATAAAAAGTATCTCAGACATGTGTCAACTATTCAATGGATGACATTTTAAAAACTATGGACTTTACTTAATATTTATGTATGCTATATCCCTGCCTAAGGCTCTATGAGAAAGGAGCACATAGAATTGGATCTTTGAAAATCTCACATTTGCTGATAAATATTACTGCTGATCTCAGGCATGGCGAAGTGAAAAGTGGGACTTTGGATATTCCAAGAATGCTATGTTGTGGGCTTGGTGTCCCTGATTCATACATAGCATATGGTTTCTATGAAATCCAGTGAGGGAGCAGGAGTAACGAAGCTGATTGCACAGATGACCTCAGGGAATACTGACAGATAGGCCAAATGAAAAATATGCTCCAGCTAACCATTGGTATTTGGGCTTCTGATCCCAGTCCTGTTTTTAAAAAAGGTGCAGACAGGCAGTGTTCATTAAAAACTGTCTACCATGTAAAAGTGGGTAATTTAAATGGCATCTAGTTACACATCTGATAGAATGGTCTGGCAACATATGAATTTCATTCTAACAACAACAACAACAACAACAAAACATAGAAAATGAGACATAAAGATAAAACCTTGTCTTCACCAGGATGCCTAAAAATAGGTTTTATTTGGCTCATGCAAATAAATATCTTTCAATAGAATTTCTGATTTCTGAATGAATCCATTCAACTTCATACTGCACAGATCACAAGGTTTTCTTTACAGAATATTCTCTTCTTCTTCTTAAAGCCTCACATAGAAAATGTCTCACAGGACATAGGAGGGGAATGACCCAAAGGATGAGAGAATGGCTGGAACCGTTCTCAAATGTGCCCATGTAGCCTAAAGTTTGAAGGCATCTAATTGTACTCTAAAACAATTGTGAACCTATTCGATCCATTATTAATAAATATCACCACTTTACCACTTGAACCAAATCACAGAAAATTGGAAACAGATGATCATTGGCTTTGATACCTTTACTTCTGTTTCATTACTCAGAGTCGATCAACTCTATACTTCAAGTGACACAGATTTATTACAGAATGCCTAAGATCCTAAGGATCTATTTTAGCTCAGCCCATGGTATTGCTTCATTATTTTATTGTTTTGTAAGTAATAAAATATAACTTCATGTTGGATGATATATTCAAGCCATGAATATATCATCCAACATTGTTCTTCCCAAAATATTAGCCCAATTTCTGCGCGCGCTCACTTACTGTTCAGGAATTTTACTAATTGTTTGAAGGTTCTAGAGGACCTGTTAGACTCCTAATGGACAAACCATACAACATACTCCAGAGAACGGACGAGTGCCATAAGAAGAAAATAAGTTCAGCCTACAGCAATGGGCAGCTGCCTGCCCTCGGCTGGGAGGAGCCCTGGCCATGGCACCAGGGCTGCTGGGCAGCAGAAGCCTCCACAGCCCTACAGGGAGCCTGGAGCACAGCTCTGCCTAACCATGCTCAGCCCTGGACAGATGCACATGAGTTCCCATCACAGGCTCGAGTGTGACAGTCCCAGGTGCATGCCTGTCATGCCAGCCACCAGGGAGGCTGAGGCAAGAGGAACGTTTGAGGTCAGCCTTGGCAACTTAGACCCCGAGGCAAAGGGGAAATACTTTTACAGGGGTCTCTGAGGGTGTAGCTCAGGTAGGTCACTTGCCTCACAGGCTCAAGGCCCTGGGTTCAATCCCCAGAACCCACGTACACACAAAAAGTGAACTTGGAATATTGTTTAAAATGATGGATCAGGTACACACAAGGACTTCAATATGACCTCTCAGAGGAGCTCAATTTGAGATCAGACTGAACAAAAGACCACCTGGACCATTGACTCAGTGTCTGAAACCCTCTGTGAGCATGGGAAGCACTGCTGGCAAGACACCAGAGGGCCAAAGCACTTGTGCCCCTTGCAGGGGCGTCTCTTGTCTACCGCCAAAGACTGTTCCCCTCCTGGGGCAGCTGAGAGCAAGCTGGGCCTTGGAGCAAGGACTAGTGCTTTAGATATAGACTATGCAAGCAAGGGGCAATGTCTTTAATAAAACTAAAATTAAAAAGTCACATTGAAAAAATTTTAAAAAGAAGAAAATAAGGTCAAGTAGAGGAAGCCCATTTTCACAGGAAAAAATCCCCCAGTGAAAAGCATCAGAATAGATACCAAGAAAAATACCAACAAAAACAGTGTGCTCCCACTATGTATCTACTCAACCTGCAAAAGTTAGAAAGCTAGATAATACAATCCTGGCCACAGGTAGAGCTATGCAGAAGAGCCACCTGGCAGTGCTTAGTCAAAGAAGTAAACATGCACACTTTGACCTAGAAATTCCACCTGTGTGTAAACCAGGCGGTGCTTAAGCAGTTTCACAAGGGGACATGCACAGGGAAATTTATCCTCAGGTTCTTATAGAGTTGTCTGTGCTTACAGGGAGTTGATGGTTGTCAAGATGCCCACAGCTGCGAAAGTCAAAAGCTAAAAAAATAATAGATGCCAACCTGGATATATTAATAATCCCGTATCTATGATCACCTTCATAAGGTAGCTTCCCAACTTCTGTGTGGAAGTGTGTTTCTCCTTGGCCCTTACACTGTTGTGGAGACCACTAGGAGTTCAGCTTTGTGCAGGATCATCTGACCTGGACTTTTGGCAAGACCTGTACAGCCCTCACACATGCTCAGATGCTACAGGACTTTTCAGACCAGTCCAGACAACAGTAGGCATCCATTCATTGTCTGCACTCTACAGATTCCTAGATGCACGACATTCATTACCATCAAATGCAGAATTTTCATCAAAAACTAATATATATATCATTCCAATCTGAATCAAGAAAATCGGAAATATCCCCAAATCCAAAGAGTGGATCCCCATTGTGATGCTACAAGTTGAAAATTCCACAGCTGACCTCATGGGATGGTTCACAGTCAAAAGACAGCTGCATGAAAAATATTACATGACCTTCCTGCTATGTGAAAAGTGGCATGTGAAGTACACATGCATGTCTTCCTCAGACATGGGTTCATTTGCAAGACACCTTGTGCAATTGAAAATACTCCAAAAGGGGAGAAATCAGAACCATGTCTCCAAAGTATTTCAGCAGAGACCAACTCCATCTGTCTATCTATCTCTCAGTGAGTGTGTGTGCTCTTGTGTGTGTTTGTGTGTCTTTGTTTGTGTTTGTACCATCATAGCTGATACTTCATTGCCCCCATTGGAAAACTGACTCAGATAATGCCATCTGCCAAACTCCTAAAAACCAAAGTTCTTGCTGATAGAATGAAACATTCCTTCCTGTTGGTTTGGATGTGTCCTTTAGGAATCACTGCTACATTTAGTATACTCAAATCATCACAGTAGATCAGGTAACAAAAACATATATATTTTAAAATAATAATATATTAATGGAAACAACAAATACAGGATAGAGTAACAACTGTGTTACTAAACAAGGTCAAGGACAATGGCAAACTATAGATTCAAACTTTGAAGAAAATAGTAATCAATGTAAATATTCCTGGGCTGCCTCAGCCCCGCCCAGGCACACAGCCCCAGAATGGTTTTGCAAGCATCCTCAGGAGGGCTGGAGCCTTCTTTCCAGGACGAGAGGAAGGTTGAGGCTGGATCCACCCATCATTCTTTTGGGAGAGGCTCCTTTTCCCCAGCACAATGTTGGATTTTTTGTGAGGATTCTTGGCATAAAATACGTTGGCCTCTGCTGGAATCCTCAGCTCTGGGGAGAGAGGGGTGTACAAAAAGAAGGTGGCACTCAGGAGGTGCTCCCTAGGACACGCCAACATCTGAGAGCCTGTGCCAGAAAAGGCCAGAGCCACACACCTGAGAGCTCTCCAATTCAGCACCAATACCAACAAAGACAGCCTCCACAGTCCTCCCTGAGGAAGAACTAGGCAGAGCACTTCAACAGACCTAATGTCTGTTCCTACCGAAGGCTTTGGACTCCAGAATATCTCAGGTCCTCTTGCATCTGCCAAAGCACACCACTAGGGTTTGCATCTGAAATCTCCCACAAAAGGCTCCTGTGCCGAAGATTCAGTCCCCACATGAGCCATCTTCATAGGTGGGTTTGGAGGGAAGCACTGGATGGTGAGTGCTCTGATGTCAACATGAAATTCTCATTCAAGATGAATACACTACTGGGGGGTGGGAGGGACTGGAAGAAAGGTTGAGCATGGTTGGAGTAAGACCTAAACAGGGTTGTGCCCTGGGCAACAGTACCTTGTTCCTGTTGGCTCCACTGAATCCTCATTCTCCAAGGAGAGGTCCTCCCTCTCCATCTTTCTCTCTCTCCCTCTCTGCCAGCCTCGTTCTCTCTCTCCCAGTCTATGCCTTTGTGGCAAGGGCTGAGGAGCTCTCCACTGCCACACACTAGAGCTTTATGGACAGCCTCAGTGCACAACCAAAGAGAAAGCTATGAAACCCAGAGAAAAAAGGCCTAGGATTCCTCCTCTGAGTTATTTTCCTCAAGTATGGCCACAGTGAGGACAGGCTGACCAGCGCGGATACCACGTTAGAGCCATGCTTCTGCGTTGGTGGAGCCCGCCTCCATGTGAACCAGGCTTCTGAGAATGGAGGCCACATTCCAAATACTGCCCTACTGAGAACAATGGTTCCAAAGACCAGCAAAGGGACTGCTTCCCTCCAACATGGTGTATGGCCCAGTGGTGCCATGACCCCGAGTGGGGGAATACAACAGCCGCTTCTCCTTCCTCTGAACATGTGTTTCCTGTCGCCCTCCTCTAACCTAGAGCCTGTTCTCCATCCCTTCTGGGTTGGATGTGGAGATCTCTGCTATGAATTTCTTAGGCTACCAAGGCCCCAGACAGACTTCCTCTTCCATAGACTCTACTAACCTAACAGTAGGTTAAGATAGGAGACAAGTGATCCTAGAACTCATAGGGATGGTGGTCTTCAGGGTACATAGGCTGGGATAATGGCTGCTGTGGTGTTTGGCTCACAAAAACCAACCAACCAACCAACGAAAAAGCGCTGGCATTATTATCAGATGAGCTCTGTGGCTACGTGCTCAGGAAGCCCTCATCTGACTTTAGTTAGGGATCACAACCTGGCTATTGTGATCACTCCTTGCCTAGTGGACTCAGGTGCGTAAGACCATGGAATTTATGCAAAAACAGATGATTCAGGCTGTCTCCCAGGCTGTGTTTTCTTCCCAATTTCATCCTGTTACTGCTTGCTAGAATCCTGGCAATGTTCTGCCCAGGCAGTGGTTTTTTGGTCACACAGAAGGCTTTCAATAGTACTGCTTCAGTCCACAAAATGCCAGTTCCCTCTTTAGCCCATGCATTCCCATGTTCCTTGGAAACCACTCCTATCCCAGACCATGAAAACATACTGCTCCTGGAGAGAGGCTTTCCTCCTCACTCCTCAAAGATGTCAGCTTTGGATGCCTGTTCATGTCCAGGGGAGGGCACCTGGTGGGGAGCCGCAATATCCACCGGGGTATACCATTGGACCTCAAGACCTTCCACCAGCAGAAGTGCAGTTGGCTTTGTGCACGAACCCAACACACCTGTTGGAGTGTTCTTGGGGGTCAGAGACTACTCTTTGTTGCTAAGAGTTGACCTGAGTCCACATCCTGACCCTTGCTCTCTGCTATCTGATTGTCTCACTTACTCTGACGGCGAGAGATGATTTGGCCCAGCTCATAATCCTCTGGATTCTCCTCAGTAAGGAAGTGTAGGTCGAGGGCGCTGCGGATGACGACAGGAGCCCTATCGTGGCAGGTCACCTGGAGCAGCATGGGAGACAGGCCTTCAGGAAATGGGCCTTGAAGTGACTACTCAAGGACAGTGGGCAGGGGCATTCTGGAGGCACCTCCACTCTAAATACAAGGGCAACATCCATGACCCTACTACCCGAGGCTGACCTCCTGCTCATCGTGTGGGCTCTTCCCACAGGCTACTAGCCCAATCCTTGTACATAGGACTTCCTGGGCCTGCCATTGCTCTTTGTGGAGCTGCACTCCTCTCGGAGTGAAAGGACCCCACGACCTGCATACAGATGCAATCTCATCCCACAAGTTGGGAGGAATGGGACAATAGCCTCCAAGATCCCAGGTCTGTCCGAGGATGCAGGTGGCATTGGGAATGGCCTAGGCACAAAACCTAGAGGCTTTGGTCTGGATTGCCAGGGCCAAAAACAGACCCAGGAACATGACCACACACAGGAGAGCTGAAAGATAGCCACGAGAGCTCCTGGCCTCCAGAGGCTCAGTGCTGGCTGGGATGTAGGAGGGCACCTCATCCGGCAAGGGTGGTCATTGGGTTACCTGGACATTTAGTGTGCTTGCTCCACATCCATATCGACTCTGCAGAGAGACTCTCTCAGCTCCTTGTTCAAGGAACATGGAGAACCTCACACTGCTGTCCTCCTCCATAGACGTCAGCATCCCATACAAGGGAACCTGCAACCTAGTTCCTGTCCTATTCTCATCTGTCACCCATACCTGTCCCTGCCCTTCTGGACTGCATGCTGCCACCTGACACACAGACTCCCTCAGACATGGCAGTGGACAAGCTGCTGCACTCGCTCATCTCAGCTCCAGCCCTTCACACTGACCTCTCCCTTCTTGATTCCCATCTATCCTCCTGATCATCCAGAAGCTCCAAATTCAAGAGGGCATGAGTAGTCCATGGTATTGGACCAGTGTCTGCTCCCCACCCAGGTGTAAGCACCACGGGACACCCCTGCTCCCAGGCTTACCAGAACACTCTTGGCCATCTCTGGACTTTGTGTTTCTAAGTGGACACGAATTAAGCAGGTGTCTCCCACCTGCTTGTGGGAAAGCGGCCTGGAGGACTTGCAGGTTGATTCTGAGAACTGTGGGGGATGGAACATCAGCAAACCCAGAAACAGAAAGCCACCCCAGACTGTCAGTTGGCTCTATGGGCTTCCAGCAAATATGTCCAGGTGCTGAGGCTTCTTATTTCCTCAGGTCGGAGTGGAATGGCAGCACATGCACAGCTTGAATAAGGTAGGTGTTTACCTCCTTTCCCTTGACCTGGGGGCGTTTCCTCACCATGAAATATTGTATTCCCAGATTCATGGACAGACACACGAGTGAGTGGTCAGAGACCTTGATTTCTGCAGAGCGAAGTGGAGAGAATTGTTAGGTGGCACTCAAGGATTATACCACAAAACACCCACAACCCCTGAGAGTCTCCGCCAGGCCCATCACACTTTGGTATTTTGGGGCCAAGGCCCACTTTCCCTTGGCTGTCAGTTATCCTGAGCCCACTGTGGATCATGTCTCCCCACTGTCTGATTGTCCTACTTACTCTCATCCTCAGACATCATATACAGCAGCTCAAAGTTGTCCACATCCTCATGCTGCAACAAATTTTGGTCCAAGGCCCTGCGGATGAGGCTTGTCACCGTCTCCTGAAAGGTCACCTGGATCAGGGTGGGACAAATGTCATCAGAGAATGGCTTTTAGAAGAGCTACCCAGAAGACTGTGGTCAAACATTCAGGAGAAATCTCAGCTACATATACAAGGGCACAATCTTGTTATCCTGCTACCTGAGTGTGTCCTCCATATACCACCTGGGTTCTTGCAATGTGCTACTAGAACAATCCTGGTACAAATATCTGCCTGTACCTGCCATCTCCCCTCCCCCTGGGGAGCCACATTCCACTCATGTCAAAGGACCAAACTGCCTATGCACAGACACACTCTCATCTCACTGAGATGAGAGCAATGGGCCAGGGATCTGCGCACCAAGTGTGATCTGGGATGCAGGCTGCCTTTGTGGGTGGAAGAGGCAGATGCACTGAAAATTTGGGTCCTGACTGCCACGACACAAAACAGACTCAGATACAAGAGTGTGCACTTGAGTGCTTCATGATAGCTTTGAGAGGCCCTGGCCTCTGGAAGCTCGGTGCGGGTCTGGTTGTCATGATGTACTTGACTCAGCACTGGCAGTCACTGAACATGTCTCCTCTGCAGCTGGACACCTGCAGCATTAGCGTGTCTACTGCACATCCATAGAAATTCTGCCAAGAACCCCTTTAGCTCCGTATTTACATACATGCAAAGCCTAACATTCCGAAGCTTTGGCATGACCCCCCAGGTGATCCCGACCCCAAATTCCTACACCTAGTCATGCTAAGGAGGTTCTCTTCCCTGCCACCAGGAACACATCCCCTCCTACACATGTGACAAGTCACTGCCACCTCCTCTGCTCCAACTTCACTCATTGAGAATACCAAGTTCTAGGCACTGCAGCCTGCACCCTGGACATATCTCTGCCTTCATCTGTCCACAGCACTTCCGTCTGCACTTCTGGCCTGCAAAACCCACAATACACAGGCCCACTCACCACTGAAGCTGGGCATGCTGATGCTCTCCCTCCTCAGGTCAAGCCCTTAAGACGGACCTCTCTCTTCTTTATTTCCCACCATAGCCCTGGGGTTGGCTGTGTCTCCTGCCTTCCACTGTGTGGACACCCAGGAGGCAGCCCTGCTGTCGGGCTTACCGGGATGCGCTTTGTCTCCCTCAGGCTCTGTCCCTCTAGGAGGACGTGAACAACGCGGCTGTCTTCCACCTGCTCGCTGGAGTGAAGCAGTGAGGAGCTGCTACTCACAGCTGCTGGGGTCCTGGATGCCACTGCCACAGAAGGTTCCAAGGTCTGTGGGGGATGACAACATCAGCAAAGCCCAGCAACTGCACCCCACCCAGCCTGGCAGTTGGCTCTGTGGGCATTCTACAACATCCATCCAGAACCTGAGGTTCTTGTCCCCTTGGAGGATGTGGAGTGGCACCAGGAGTAAAGACTGAAGAAGGTGGCTGTTTTGGGAACAAGAGATCCAGCACCTGCTGGGTGGGGATGAAATCCCAGGAGATTAACCCCATGTTGCTGCTGAAATGTAGGTTCCTCCCACAAATGACAGGCAGGAGCTCATTCCTAAGCTGGTCCTGCCTGTAAGGTTCAAGGCTCTGAACCCTGAAGGGCTCCTCCGTGTTCTGATCATTTTCACCCTGGGTTGGGACCAAGAATGGTGGGTTCAAAATGGAAATGGTGACAAACAGAAAAATGACTTGTGCCAATACACTAGAGTCAAAGCACAATGGGACAGTTCCCATCAGTACAAACACACACACACACACACACACACACACACACACACACACACACAGAGTCAGAATAGGAGTCCTGGGCCATTCATCAGGGATCAGACTAGAGGGCCTGCTGGGCTCACCTGCCCTGTGCTACTCACTGTTACTCTTGAGCTCCTCTGCGACAATCGCCAGAGGCTCTGGCGTCTAAGATGAAGCCTCACCCAGTGTATCCACAAAAGGGCTAGTTGGCCCCCCTGAGATTCCTGGGAGCCTGAGGCTCGGCATTGTCTGCAACCACAGGAGAACATCCTTCTCCCTCCAGTGGCTCCAACCAAGTGAGCTCGGATGGCTTGGTCAGTGAAGTGGGTGCCTGGATACCAGGGTTCCATGTTCTGTTTGATCCATTGTCAAGGCAATGATGTCATTTCCTGTGCCCATACCTGAGCCTCTTTTCACATAAGACCACTTTCAACAGCGCTATGGGCTGCCGATTTCTCCTCCATGCCTACCCATCTCAGGTGCGCAGGTGTTCACCAACAACTACCCAAACATCCCCACCAGCATCTGCCCTGCTTGGTGCCACTAGAGTTCCAGCTTGGAGCCTTCAAAAATGCATTCACAACCAGTCCTTCCCTCTCAGCAGCTTTTGGACCCTGGTCCCATCATTGTGCAACTCATGGTGTGCCCAGTCTTTTCTGGAAAGTAGGGTAGCATCTAATCTCTAGGGTTTATTGTGTCTATTGGCCCATAACACCCTCTGTTCTCTCTGAAACCAGAGATGGGACTCACAGGTGGCTAAAGCACAAATGTAGAGATGGGATAATCACAAGAAAGGGAGAGACAAAGAATGCACCCTAACTCCATCAGGCCTGTGTCCCACACAGGGACATGGCCAATGTCCGTCCCATCGTGGCTGCAGTTCCCTCTCTACACCATGGCAAGTTGGAGGGGACTGAGATGCAGAGGCTGCTCCCCTCTGCCATACAACTTCCCAAGGCTTCTCCTAAGATTTCAAAAGGGCCAAGTGTGTCTAGTGTTGGGGTCTCACAGAGACTCCGAGGTACCACAGCATCCTGCTGCCCAGAACCGGTTCACCCCTCACCTCAAGGGGGCTCAGCCTCTGGATTCATGGGAATTGAAGTGGGTACAGGTGATGGGATATCACCTCCAAGACTGAGTTATGCCAAGTCCATGACCCCTGTCTGCATCCCTGTCTCCAGCACCACTCCCCCCTCTCTCTTTCCTCCTCAGAGCAAACAAATCCATTTAGCAAGTGTGTCCTGTGATAAAGACATGACGGTCACCCATCCTCTCATTACAAAAACACTGAGGCTCAGCCAACATGGATCCTACAGGGAACACAGGCATAAACTCAGACTCCGATCCTCCCAGCCGAGCCTCAGTGGAGCCTGGACTCCCAGCCTCCTGAGTCAAGGAAACAGAGGTTCCTAGCCGAGCCACCTTGGATGCAGCCGAACACAAACTGAACTCATCAATGCCCCTTGCTCTCAGTTGTGAGTAAGAGGGGAAGTGGTGTTTCACAACCCTGGACATCAAGTGCAGTCTCCAGGCTTTGGGGTGTGCCCTGGCCTCTGTCTATCTGCCCAGGCTCTCCAACCCACACTGGCCTCTTACCCAACCTCCTCCTAGGGCCAAACTCAATCCTGCCTCTCAATTTCTGCTGCCTTCCCCAACACACTGCTCCCCAAAATGAGCAGGGCTGGCTCTCGGTTATCATGCTGGTGCCAGCAGCAATGCCACCCCACTGACATAATTCTGAGTCCCAACCTAGGCACTCCAGCTGTCTTTGCCACACCTGGCCTGTTTGGGCTCTGGCTCTTGCTCTTTTCTTTCATGTGCATGTGTTTTGAGGTTTTGAGTTTCTCCCACTGCAGAACTGCAGCTGTGGCAGGGTAGAGCTCATGAGGGTGACATTCTGAGCCACATCCAATCCCATCAGGACTGTTCACTGGGGGGACTGCTGGAACACAGTGATGAGTGAACACATGGGAGGTGGTTGGACCCACCTTGCCTCTGAGTGGCTTCCTTTCAGGACAGGAATGTAGGCATGGGAGCCCCTGGCGTGGGATGCTTTGCACAAGGCGTGACCATGGGCTCTCTTTCCTGGCAAAAATGGCTCCACTCAGCATGGAGAGCACTGTCATTCCTGGTGGCTAACAACAGCCCTGGACCCCAGAAAGGAACCCACACTCAAGATTAACGTCTGAGTGTGCGTGTCCTCGAGGAAATGAGGTCTCCTGATCCCAGGTGCAAAGGGGTAAGTCCTCTAACTCCAGGGGCCATGAAGGGACATCTGAGTTTCCCTCGTCCTTCTTTCCCTCTCTAACTAACCACAGTTAGGACCCTGGCCTCATTCCCCAGTGAGGATCATTAGGCTCCATAAAGGACAGTCTCTAAGATGCTCAGTGGACCAACACCCTCTGCACAACCCATAACCCTATTCACCCAAGAGGCAAGAGGATTTCTATTCAGGAAAACCAGGAAAGGGAGAGCCTTTCTCAAGGACACAAGGACATTAGTGAGTGAGGGAGTGATTAATGGATGGAGAACTATTTCCAACACCAACTTCCAGGAGCATATATGGCCCCCTGGAGAATTCTGCAGTGTGTTGGTGATTAAGGAGAACGTGTGAATTCAGGGGTCACTAGGTCCTCTCAGCCATAAGGAGGGAAACTGCCATAAAGGAACTAGGACAAGGGTGCGAGGAATGCTCACTGGTGGGAGATCGGAAGGAAGGAAAGTGTACTCATTAGAAAAGTGTCGCCTGAAAATTCTTAGCCAGCCAAAAGTCGTGCGAACTTGTGTGGGAAAAGAGTCTTTGCACAGTGATGAAGCTAAGAGCTCACATGATGGAACACAGCATCAACTGGGACCAAATCCAATATCTGATATTCTTGTAGGAAGAGGAGAGTCTGGACCCAGATACCACGGAGACTGGAGGATACCGGATATGTGAGGTTGGAGCCAGGGCGGGATGCCCATATGGGAACCACAGATCGTGGGCAGCAATAGGAGAGTGGGCAAGGGCTGGGAGAGTTGGGGAGACAGTCCCCTTGAAACCTGGGAGGGGTTATGGCACTGGGACAGCCCAACACCTACTGTGTTGAGCCTCTGGAGCTCAACGGAAGACACTTCCTCTGTTGTCGGCCACCCAGTTAACAGAGTTTGGTTGCAGCAGCCTAGGACCCAGCTGAAGGTCTGAGCATGTTCGCCATGCAGGTTGGATCTGGACCACAGACACCCTCATCAGAGATTGTAGGGTCTCAGCCCTGAGGCAAGACAGGCACTAAGTCAGGCCAGGTGGGGAAACGGATAGGCACACACTCTGGGGGCTGGTGCCTGTGTTACTGGGAGCACTTCTGATCGCAATTCCCTGATCTGCTGCCAACACAGGCTACAGAGGAGGGTACAGAAACACAGACCACGGATCTGCCCCACTCAGTGGGCCCAGGCCAACACCACACCCAGCAGCCTCGTGCCATACCCAATGAGTCTCGAAGCGGCCCCCTCTTCCCATCCTGAGAGCTCTTCCCTTCCTCATGTGCCAATAGCTCCCTACTGTCACTGGCAATATCTACTCTGTGAGATGTCAACATCCGTGGGTACTGTTCTCTCATCCCAGGACAGTGTGGTCCCACACACCCTGGTGAAATGGGCCACCTGGAGGCTGGACCTGGAGGTTGTTGAGGCTGAATGGCAGCGGTGGTCCTCTGGCACTTAATATTATTTAAGTTAAAAAAAAAAAAAACAAAAACAAAAACAAAAAACGGGTCTTGGTGCTCAAAAATGTTTGATTTGCATATTCTCATCCCCTAACCCCAATATTTTCATTATTTCCTCACATATGAAATCTTACTAGCATAAAGGTAATTTCGTATTAAACAAAGTGGATTGAAATAACATTGGTAAAAATAATCAATCACCATACTTTCAATTTTTGTTCTGCTTTCCTATTAGAAACCACTTGGATACAAGAGAACAGAGGACAGACTCATGGAAATGCTTGAAATGACAAGAAGCTCCCACTCAAGCTCAGCATTCAGTCCTGGACAGGGTAAGACCAGGCCACTTTGACATCTGTGCCAAAGAGTCTACCAGACAGAATCCTCTGACTGATCCCTGACTGAGCCATAGGAACTGGCTAGAAAAGCCTTCACATCCTCAATACATTCTTCACGTCAGAATACTTGACAACCATTGATATCCATCTCTCGTTAACTTGCTCCCCAGCCAACCATTCTTCAACAAATTCAAAGGAGTAACTCATGCAAGCACACAGAAAGGGGTGTTCACTACACACATCCATGTGCGAAAAAGACAACTGGTATTTCTTGTTTGGGCTATTTCAAATGAAATCCCTTCTGCATGACCTCCACAAACCAAAGGAAAATATTTGTGAAATTCCCACGTAGAAGACAAGATACACTTGCCAAGGAGGCAGTGGCAAGAATTTTGACACTCCAAATGTAGAGTGTGTGTTTAGGAAGCAGTCACAGTTTCCATGAGAGAGTCCCATGAAATCAATTAGGAAGATCCATGCTCTAGCCCTACCATGCAAGTGATGTGACTTGAAAGAGTCACTTAGTCTTAGTAACCATCATCACTAACAACTAAGTCAATGAATAAAGGTCCTCAGGTGCCAAGCTACAAAATGTGGGATGAGCATGGATGAGGATGGGTGGGAGAAGTCTCCAACTCTAACACAATTAGGGAAGGATGTGCTGACCTCAAGTGGCTGGGGGGCTGGGATCCTGCCACAGAGGGGGATTCCAAACCTCACATCCCCTGACCCAGGCCAGAAGACCAGGTAGAGTCCAAGGACCCTGGGGTGGCCCAATGGCAATAAAGGTCAAAAGGAACTAGGGATCTGCCTGGTCCCTCAATCCCCTACTCTGAGCAGGGCTGCATGACGAGGCCAGAGGCCATCCACAGCAATCTGCCTTTACAGGAAAACAGGGACTGCAGGCTGCCTCTGGCTCACTGAATCAGGGTGGTGTTTTCATAAAGCAAGACCACTTCCTCACATTTGACCAGCAGCTCATGTGTTGACAGCACAATGACTGACTTGACTCCGGCCCTGATGAATGAAATAGAAAATTCATAGCAAACCCATCTTTAGCTCTTCCACATCATCAGGGGCTCTGATTCAATTCCGTCCAGAAAGGTGTCTGAAATGATTTCTAAACATGCTGGGGACTCACCTCTGTGTGGAACTTTTCAGGAAAAAGGGGATCAAATCTCATGAAGCAACTCTTCTCTCTTCTAGCCCATGGGCAATGCAAGGAACCTGCATGATACCAGAGGCTCACTTCTCTCTTCTCATGTCTTCTGGAAAGGATTCGTTAATGCTTCCTGCAAGGTGAAGCAGAAGCCTGCATCCCCAGCTGCACAGAAGTGTTTTAGGGCAGTGTCTCCCTTAAAACCCAAAAATAAAAAAACAGGTCATTCAACAGGCACATGGATTCGAGTACATGTTCAATGATCCCTCCTCCCTGGAGCCTTCCACATGCCCATCTTCCACATTCACAGAGCAATGCTTGGCCATTCTCAAGACCAGGAGACCATGATGCTCATCACCAGGAAGTCAATAAGGAACATGAAGAGAGCAGCATGGATTGCAGAAGGTGGCACATCAAGGATCTTCAGCTCTGCTGCTAGAACACAAGAGCTTAACTTCAGTATTGACTTTTTGCCAACTACCAAGTACGATAGCAGTGTCAAGCCCAATATGCAGATATGCAAGTAGTAGGTGACACCCCGCATCCATTCACAAAAGTGGGCAACATCTGCATCAGAACAAGGAAGTATCTTACCCTTACTCATAAAAATCATCAGAAACAAAATAAAATGGATGCAAGACTTCTCATTTCACTATTAGGTAGCTGTTGGAATTCCCTATTAAATAATACCTCCTCCAAAATAAAAAGTATCTCAGACATGTGTCAACTATTCAATGGATGACATTTTAAAAACTATGGACTTTACTTAATATTTATGTATGCTATATCCCTGCCTAAGGCTCTATGAGAAAGGAGCACATAGAATTGGATCTTTGAAAATCTCACATTTGCTGATAAATATTACTGCTGATCTCAGGCATGGCGAAGTGAAAAGTGGGACTTTGGATATTCCAAGAATGCTATGTTGTGGGATTGGTGTCCCTGATTCATACATAGCATATGGTTTCTATGAAATCCAGTGAGGGAGCAGGAGTAACGAAGCTGATTGCACAGATGACCTCAGGGAATACTGACAGATAGGCCAAATGAAAAATATGCTCCAGCTAACCATTGGTATTTGGGCTTCTGATCCCAGTCCTGTTTTTAAAAAAGGTGCAGACAGGCAGTGTTCATTAAAAACTGTCTACCATGTAAAAGTGGGTAATTTAAATGGCATCTAGTTACACATCTGATAGAATGGTCTGGCAACATATGAATTTCATTCTAACAACAACAACAACAACAAAACATAGAAAATGAGACATAAAGATAAAACCTTGTCTTCACCAGGATGCCTAAAAATAGGTTTTATTTGGCTCATGCCAATAAATACCTTTCAATAGAATTTCTGATTTCTGAATGAATCCATTCAACTTCATACTGCACAGATCACAAGGTTTTCTTTACAGAATATTCTCTTCTTCTTCTTAAAGCCTCACATAGAAAATGTCTCACAGGACATAGGAGGGGAATGACCCAAAGGATGAGAGAATGGCTGGAACCGTTCTCAAATGTGCCCATGTAGCCTAAAGTTTGAAGGCATCTAATTGTACTCTAAAACAATTGTGAACCTATTCGATCCATTATTAATAAATATCACCACTTTACCACTTGAACCAAATCACAGAAAATTGGAAACAGATGATCATTGGCTTTGATACCTTTACTTCTGTTTCATTACTCAGAGTCGATCAACTCTATACTTCAAGTGACACAGATTTATTACAGAATGCCTAAGATCCTAAGGATCTATTTTAGCTCAGCCCATGGTATTGCTTCATTATTTTATTGTTTTGTAAGTAATAAAATATAACTTCATGTTGGATGATATATTCAAGCCATGAATATATCATCCAACATTGTTCTTCCCAAAATATTAGCCCAATTTCTGCGCGCGCTCACTTACTGTTCAGGAATTTTACTAATTGTTTGAAGGTTCTAGAGGACCTGTTAGACTCCTAATGGACAAACCATACAACATACTCCAGAGAACGGACGAGTGCCATAAGAAGAAAATAAGGTCAGCCTACAGCAATGGGCAGCTGCCTGCCCTCGGCTGGGAGGAGCCCTGGCCATGGCACCAGGGCTGCTGGGCAGCAGAAGCCTCCACAGCCCTGCAGGGAGCCTGGAGCACAGCTCTGCCTAACCATGCTCAGCCCTGGACAGATGCACATGAGTTCCCATCACAGGCTCGAGTGTGACAGTCCCAGGTGCATGCCTGTCATGCCAGCCACCAGGGAGGCTGAGGCAAGAGGAACGTTTGAGGTCAGCCTTGGCAACTTAGACCCCGAGGCAAAGGGGAAATACTTTTACAGGGGTCTCTGAGGGTGTAGCTCAGGTAGGTCACTTGCCTCACAGGCTCAAGGCCCTGGGTTCAATCCCCAGAACCCACGTACACACAAAAAGTGAACTTGGAATATTGTTTAAAATGATGGGTCAGGTACACACAAGGACTTCAATATGACCTCTCAGAGGAGCTCAATTTGAGATCAGACTGAACAAAAGACCACCTGGACCATTGACTCAGTGTCTGAAACCCTCTGTGAGCATGGGAAGCACTGCTGGCAAGACACCAGAGGGCCAAAGCACTTGTGCCCCCTGCAGGGGCGTCTCTTGTCTACAGCCAAAGACTGTTCCCCTCCTGGGGCAGCTGAGAGCAAGCTGGGCCTTGGAGCAAGGACTAGTGCTTTAGATATAGACTATGCAAGCAAGGGGCAATGTCTTTAATAAAACTAAAATTAAAAAGTCACATTGAAAAAAATTTAAAAAGAAGAAAATAAGGTCAAGTAGAGGAAGCCCATTTTCACAGGAAAAAATCCCCCAGTGAAAAGCATCAGAATAGATACCAAGAAAAATACCAACAAACACAGTGTGCTCCCCCTATGTATCTACTCAACATGCAAAAGTTAGAAAGCTAGATAATACAATCCTGGCCACAGGTAGAGCTATGCAGAAGAGCCACCTGGCAGTGCTTAGTCAAAGAAGTAAACATGCACACTTTGACCTAGAAATTCCACCTGTGTGTAAACCAGGCGGTGCTTAAGCAGTTTCACAAGGGGACATGCACAGGGAAATTTATCCTCAGGTTCTTATAGAGTTGTCTGTGCTTACAGGGAGTTGATGGTTGTCAAGATGCCCACAGCTGCGAAAGTCAAAAGCTAAAAAAATAATAGATGCCAACCTGGATATATTAATAATCCCGTATCTATGATCACCTTCATAAGGTAGCTTCCCAACTTCTGTGTGGAAGTGTGTTTCTCCTTGGCCCTTACACTGTTGTGGAGACCACTAGGAGTTCAGCTTTGTGCAGGATCATCTGACCTGGACTTTTGGCAAGACCTGTACAGCCCTCACACATGCTCAGATGCTACAGGACTTTTCAGACCAGTCCAGACAACAGTAGGCATCCATTCATTGTCTGCACTCTACAGATTCCTAGATGCACGACATTCATTACCATCAAATGCAGAATTTTCATCAAAAACTAATATATATGTATCATTCCAATCTGAATCAAGAAAATCGGAAATATCCCCAAATCCAAAGAGTGGATCCCCATTGTGATGCTACAAGTTGAAAATTCCACAGCTGACCTCATGGGATGGTTCACAGTCAAAAGACAGCTGCATGAAAAATATTGCATGACCTTCCTGCTATTTGAAAAGTGGCATGTGAAGTACACATGCATGTCTTCCTCAGACATGGGTTCATTTGCAAGACACCTTGTGCAATTGAAAATACTCCAAAAGGGGAGAAATCAGAACCATGTCTCCAAAGTATTTCAGCAGAGACCAACTCCATCTGTCTATCTATCTCTCAGTGAGTGTGTGTGCTCTTGTGTGTGTTTGTGTGTCTTTGTTTGTGTTTGTACCATCATAGCTGATACTTCATTGCCCCCATTGGAAAACTGACTCAGATAATGCCATCTGCCAAACTCCTAAAAACCAAAGTTCTTGCTGATAGAATGAAACATTCCTTCCTGTTGGTTTGGATGTGTCCTTTAGGAATCACTGCTACATTTAGTATACTCAAATCATCACAGTAGATCAGGTAACAAAAACATATATATTTTAAAATAATAATAATATATTAATGGAAACAACAAATACAGGATAGAGTAACAACTGTGTTACTAAACAAGGTCAAGGACAATGGCAAACTATAGATTCAAACTTTGAAGAAAATAGTAATCAATGTAAATATTCCTGGGCTGCCTCAGCCCCGCCCAGGCACACAGCAACAGAATGGTTTTGCAAGCATCCTCAGGAGGGCTGGAGCCTTCTTTGCAGGACGAGAGGGAGGTTGAGGCTCGATCCACCCATCATTCTTTTGGGAGAGGCTCCTTTTCCTCAGCACAAAGTTGGATTTTTTGTGAGGATTCTTGGCATAAAATACGTTGGCCTCTGCTGGAATCCTCAGCTCTGGGGAGAGAGGGGTGTACAAAAAGAAGGTGGCACTCAGGAGGTGCTCCCTAGGACACGCCAACATCTGAGAGCCTGTGCCAGAAAAGGCCAGAGCCACACACCTGAGAGCTCTCCAATTCAGCACCAATACCAACAAAGACAGCCTCCACAGTCCTCCCTGAGGAAGAACTAGGCAGAGCACTTCAACAGACCTAATGTCTGTTCCTACCGAAGGCTTTGGACTCCAGAATATCTCAGGTCCTCTTGCATCTGCCAAAGCACACCACTAGGGTTTGCATCTGAAATCTCCCACAAAAGGCTCCTGTGCCGAAGATTCAGTCCCCACATGAGCCATCTTCATAGGTGGGTTTGGAGGGAAGCACTGGATGGTGAGTGCTCTGATGTCAACATGAAATTCTCATTCAAGATGAATACACTACTGGGGGGTGGGAGGGACTGGAAGAAAGGTTGAGCATGGTTGGAGTAAGACCTAAACAGGGTTGTGCCCTGGGCAACAGTACCTTGTTCCTGTTGGCTCCACTGAATCCTCATTCTCCAAGGAGAGGTCCTCCCTCTCCATCTTTCTCTCTCTCCCTCTCTGCCAGCCTCGTTCTCTCTCTCCCAGTCTATGCCTTTGTGGCAAGGGCTGAGGAGCTCTCCACTGCCACACACTAGAGCTTTATGGACAGCCTCAGTGCACAACCAAAGAGAAAGCTATGAAACCCAGAGAAAAAAGGCCTAGGATTCCTCCTCTGAGTTATTTTCCTCAAGTATGGCCACAGTGAGGACAGGCTGACCAGCACGGATACCACGTTAGAGCCATGCTTCTGCGTTGGTGGAGCCCGCCTCCATGTGAACCAGGCTTCTGAGAATGGAGGCCACATTCCAAATACTGCCCTACTGAGAACAATGGTTCCAAAGACCAGCAAAGGGACTGCTTCCCTCCAACATGGTGTATGGCCCAGTGGTGCCATGACCCCGAGTGGGGGAATACAACAGCCGCTTCTCCTTCCTCTGAACATGTGTTTCCTGTCGCCCTCCTCTAACCTAGAGCCTGTTCTCCATCCCTTCTGGGTTGGATGTGGAGATCTCTGCTATGAATTTCTTAGGCTACCAAGGCCCCAGACAGACTTCCTCTTCCATAGACTCTACTAACCTAACAGTAGGTTAAGATAGGAGACAAGTGATCCTAGAACTCATAGGGATGGTGGTCTTCAGGGTACATAGGCTGGGATAATGGCTGCTGTGGTGTTTGGCTCACAAAAACCAACCAACCAACCAACGAAAAAGCGCTGGCATTATTATCAGATGAGCTCTGTGGCTACGTGCTCAGGAAGCCCTCATCTGACTTTAGTTAGGGATCACAACCTGGCTATTGTGATCACTCCTTGCCTAGTGGACTCAGGTGCGTAAGACCATGGAATTTATGCAAAAACAGATGATTCAGGCTGTCTCCCAGGCTGTGTTTTCTTCCCAATTTCATCCTGTTACTGCTTGCTAGAATCCTGGCAATGCTCTGCCCAGGCAGTGGTTTTTTGGTCACACAGAAGGCTTTCAATAGTACTGCTTCAGTCCACAAAATGCCAGTTCCCTCTTTAGCCCATGCATTCCCATGTTCCTTTGAAACCACTCCTATCCCAGACCATGAAAACATACTGCTCCTGGAGAGAGGCTTTCCTCCTCACTCCTCAAAGATGTCAGCTTTGGATGCCTGTTCATGTCCAGGGGAGGGCACCTGGTGGGGAGCCGCAATATCCACCGGGGTATACCATTGGACCTCAAGACCTTCCACCAGCAGAAGTGCAGTTGGCTTTGTGCACGAACCCAACACACCTGTTGGAGTGTTCTTGGGGGTCAGAGACTACTCTTTGTTGCTAAGAGTTGACCTGAGTCCACATCCTGACCCTTGCTCTCTGCTATCTGATTGTCTCACTTACTCTGACGGCGAGAGATGATTTGGCCCAGCTCATAATCCTCTGGATTCTCCTCAGTAAGGAAGTGTAGGTCGAGGGCGCTGCGGATGACGACAGGAGCCCTATCGTGGCAGGTCACCTGGAGCAGCATGGGAGACAGGCCTTCAGGAAATGGGCCTTGAAGTGACTACTCAAGGACAGTGGGCAGGGGCATTCTGGAGGCACCTCCACTCTAAATACAAGGGCAACATCCATGCCCCTACTACCCGAGGCTGACCTCCTGCTCATCGTGTGGGCTCTTCCCACAGGCTACTAGTCCAATCCTTGTACATAGGACTTCCTGGGCCTGCCATTGCTCTTTGTGGAGCTGCACTCCTCTCGGAGTGAAAGGACCCCACTACCTGCATACAGATGCAATCTCATCCCACAAGTTGGGAGGAATGGGACAATAGCCTCCAAGATCCCAGGTCTGCCCGAGGATGCAGGCGGCATTGGGAATGGCCTAGGCACAAAACCTAGAGGCTTTGGTCTGGATTGCCAGGGCCAAAAACAGACCCAGGAACATGACCACACACAGGAGAGCTGAAAGATAGCCACGAGAGCTCCTGGCCTCCAGAGGCTCAGTGCTGGCTGGGATGTAGGAGGGCACCTCATCCGGCAAGGGTGGTCATTGGGTTACCTGGACATTTAGTGTGCTTGCTCCACATCCATATCGACTCTGCAGAGAGACTCTCTCAGCTCCTTGTTCAAGGAACATGGAGAACCTCACACTGCTGTCCTCCTCCATAGACGTCAGCATCCCATACAAGGGAACCTGCAACCTAGTTCCTGTCCTATTCTCATCTGTCACCCATACCTGTCCCTGCCCTTCTGGACTGCATGCTGCCACCTGACACACAGACTCCCTCAGACATGGCAGTGGACAAGCTGCTGCACTCGCTCATCTCAGCTCCAGCCCTTCACACTGACCTCTCCCTTCTTGATTCCCATCTATCCTCCTGATCATCCAGAAGCTCCAAATTCAAGAGGGCATGAGTAGTCCATGGTATTGGACCAGTGTCTGCTCCCCACCCAGGTGTAAGCACCACGGGACACCCCTGCTCCCAGGCTTACCAGAACACTCTTGGCCATCTCTGGACTTTGTGTTTCTAAGTGGACACGAATTAAGCAGGTGTCTCCCACCTGCTTGTGGGAAAGCGGCCTGGAGGACTTGCAGGTTGATTCTGAGAACTGTGGGGGATGGAACATCAGCAAACCCAGAAACAGAAAGCCACCCCAGACTGTCAGTTGGCTCTATGGGCTTCCAGCAAATATGTCCAGGTGCTGAGGCTTCTTATTTCCTCAGGTCGGAGTGGAACGGCAGCACATGCACAGCTTGAATAAGGTAGGTGTTTACCTCCTTTCCCTTGACCTGGGGGCATTTCCTCACGATGAAATATTGTATTCCCAGATTCATGGACAGACACACGAGTGAGTGGTCAGAGACCTTGATTTCTGCAGAGCGAAGTGGAGAGAATTGTTAGGTGGCACTCAAGGATTATACCACAAAACACCCACAACCCCTGAGAGTCTCCGCCAGGCCCATCACACTTTGGTATTTTGGGGCCAAGGCCCACTTTCTCTTGGCTGTCAGTTATCCTGAGCCCACTGTGGATCATGTCTCCCCACTGTCTGATTGTCCTACTTACTCTCATCCTCAGACATCATATACAGCAGCTCAAAGTTGTCCACATCCTCATGCTGCAACAAATTTTGGTCCAAGGCCCTGCGGATGAGGCTTGTCACCGTCTCCTGAAAGGTCACCTGGATCAGGGTGGGACAAATGTCATCAGAGAATGGCTTTTAGAAGAGCTACCCAGAAGACTGTGGTCAAACATTCAGGAGAAATCTCAGCTACATATACAAGGGCACAATCTTGTTATCCTGCTACCTGAGTGTGTCCTCCATATACCACCTGGGTTCTTGCAATGTGCTACTAGAACAATCCTGGTACAAATATCTGCCTGTACCTGCCATCTCCCCTCCCCCTGGGGAGCCACATTCCACTCATGTCAAAGGACCAAACTGCCTATGCACAGACACACTCTCATCTCACTGAGATGAGAGCAATGGGCCAGGGATCTGCGCACCAAGTGTGATCTGGGATGCAGGCTGCCTTTGTGGGTGGAAGAGGCAGATGCACTGAAAATTTGGGTCCTGACTGCCACGACACAAAACAGACTCAGATACAAGAGTGTGCACTTGAGTGCTTCATGATAGCTTTGAGAGGCCCTGGCCTCTGGAAGCTCGGTGCGGGTCTGGTTGTCATGATGTACTTGACTCAGCACTGGCAGTCACTGAACATGTCTCCTCTGCAGCTGGACACCTGCAGCATTAGCGTGTCTACTGCACATCCATAGAAATTCTGCCAAGAACCCCTTTAGCTCCGTATTTACATACATGCAAAGCCTAACATTCCGAAGCTTTGGCATGACCCCCCAGGTGATCCCGACCCCAAATTCCTACACCTAGTCATGCTAAGGAGGTTCTCTTCCCTGCCACCAGGAACACATCCCCTCCTACACATGTGACAAGTCACTGCCACCTCCTCTGCTCCAACTTCACTCATTGAGAATACCAAGTTCTAGGCACTGCAGCCTGCACCCTGGACATATCTCTGCCTTCATCTGTCCACAGCACTTCCGTCTGCACTTCTGGCCTGCAAAACCCACAATACACAGGCCCACTCACCACTGAATCTGGGCATGCTGATGCTCTCCCTCCTCAGGTCAAGCCCTTAAGACGGACCTCTCTCTTCTTTATTTCCCACCATAGCCCTGGGGTTGGCTGTGTCTCCTGCCTTCCACTGTGTGGACACCCAGGAGGCAGCCCTGCTGTCGGGCTTACCGGGATGCGCTTTGTCTCCCTCAGGCTCTGTCCCTCTAGGAGGACGTGAACAACGCGGCTGTCTTCCACCTGCTCGCTGGAGTGAAGCAGTGAGGAGCTGCTACTCACAGCTGCTGGGGTCCTGGATGCCACTGCCACAGAAGGTTCCAAGAACTGTGGGGGATGACAACATCAGCAAAGCCCAGCAACTGCACCCCACCCAGCCTGGCAGTTGGCTCTGTGGGCATTCTACAACATCCATCCAGAACCTGAGGTTCTTGTCCCCTTGGAGGATGTGGAGTGGCACCAGGAGTAAAGACTGAAGAAGGTGGCTGTTTTGGGAACAAGAGATCCAGCACCTGCTGGGTGGGGATGAAATCCCAGGAGATTAACCCCATGTTGCTGCTGAAATGTAGGTTCCTCCCACAAATGACAGGCAGGAGCTCATTCCTAAGCTGGTCCTGCCTGTAAGGTTCAAGGCTCTGAACCCTGAAGGGCTCCTCCGTGTTCTGATCATTTTCACCCTGGGTTGGGACCAAGAATGGTGGGTTCAAAATGGAAATGGTGACAAACAGAAAAATGACTTGTGCCAATACACTAGAGTCAAAGCACAATGGGACAGTTCCCATCAGTACAAACACACACACACACACACACACACACACACACACACACACACAGAGTCAGAATAGGAGTCCTGGGCCATTCATCAGGGATCAGACTAGAGGGCCTGCTGGGCTCACCTGCCCTGTGCTACTCACTGTTACTCTTGAGCTCCTCTGCGACAATCGCCAGAGGCTCTGGCGTCTAAGATGAAGCCTCACCCAGTGTATCCACAAAAGGGCTAGTTGGCCCCCCTGAGATTCCTGGGAGCCTGAGGCTCGGCATTGTCTGCAACCACAGGAGAACATCCTTCTCCCTCCAGTGGCTCCAACCAAGTGAGCTCGGATGGCTCGGTCAGTGAAGTGGGTGCCTGGATACCAGGGTTCCATGTTCTGTTTGATCCATTGTCAAGGCAATGATGTCATTTCCTGTGCCCATACCTGAGCCTCTTTTCACATAAGACCACTTTCAACAGCCCTATGGGCTGCCGATTTCTCCTCCATGCCTACCCATCTCAGGTGCGCAGGTGTTCACCAACAACTACCCAAACATCCCCACCAGCATCTGCCCTGCTTGGTGCCACTAGAGTTCCAGCTTGGAGCCTTCAAAAATGCATTCACAACCAGTCCTTCCCTCTCAGCAGCTTTTGGACCCTGGTCCCATCATTGTGCAACTCATGGTGTGCCCAGTCTTTTCTGGAAAGTAGGGTAGCATCTAATCTCTAGGGTTTATTGTGTCTATTGGCCCATAACACCCTCTGTTCTCTCTGAAACCAGAGATGGGACTCACAGGTGGCTAAAGCACAAATGTAGAGATGGGATAATCACAAGAAAGGGAGAGACAAAGAATGCACCCTAACTCAATCAGGCCTGTGTCCCACACAGGGACATGGCCAATGTCCGTCCCATCGTGGCTGCAGTTCCCTCTCTACACCATGGCAAGTTGGAGGGGACTGAGATGCAGAGGCTGCTCCCCTCTGCCATACAACTTCCCAAGGCTTCTCCTAAGATTTCAAAAGGGCCAAGTGTGTCTAGTGTTGGGGTCTCACAGAGACTCCGAGGTACCACAGCATCCTGCTGCCCAGAACCGGTTCACCCCTCACCTCAAGGGGGCTCAGCCTCTGGATTCATGGGAATTGAAGTGGGTACAGGGGATGGGATATCACCTCCAAGACTGAGTTATGCCAAGTCCATGACCCCTGTCTGCATCCCTGTCTCCAGCACCACTCCCCCCTCTCTCTTTCCTCCTCAGAGCAAACAAATCCATTTAGCAAGTGTGTCCTGTGATAAAGACATGACGGTCACCCATCCTCTCATTACAAAAACACTGAGGCTCAGCCAACATGGATCCTACAGGGAACACAGGCATAAACTCAGACTCCGATCCTCCCAGCCGAGCCTCAGTGGAGCCTGGACTCCCAGCCTCCTGAGTCAAGGAAACAGAGGTTCCTAGCCGAGCCACCTTGGATGCAGCCGCACACAAACTGAACTCATCAATGCCCCTTGCTCTCAGTTGTGAGTAAGAGGGGAAGTGGTGTTTCACAACCCTGGACATCAAGTGCAGTCTCCAGGCTTTGGGGTGTGCCCTGGCCTCTGTCTATCTGCCCAGGCTCTCCAACCCACACTGGCCTCTTACCCAACCTCCTCCTAGGGCCAAACTCAATCCTGCCTCTCAATTTCTGCTGCCTTCCCCAACACACTGCTCCCCAAAATGAGCAGGGCTGGCTCTCGGTTATCATGCTGGTGCCAGCAGCAATGCCACCCCACTGACATAATTCTGAGTCCCAACCTAGGCACTCCAGCTGTCTTTGCCACACCTGGCCTGTTTGGGCTCTGGCTCTTGCTCTTTTCTTTCATGTGCATGTGTTTTGAGGTTTTGAGTTTCTCCCACTGCAGAACTGCAGCTGTGGCAGGGTAGAGCTCATGAGGGTGACATTCTGAGCCACATCCAATCCCATCAGGACTGTTCACTGGGGTGACTGCTGGAACACAGTGATGAGTGAACACATGGGAGGTGGTTGGACCCACCTTGCCTCTGAGTGGCTTCCTTTCAGGACAGGAATGTAGGCATGGGAGCCCCTGGTGTGGGATGCTTTGCACAAGGCGTGACCATGGGCTCTCTTTCCTGGCAAAAATGGCTCCACTCAGCATGGAGAGCACTGTCATTCCTGGTGGCTAACAACAGCCCTGGACCCCAGAAAGGAACCCACACTCAAGATTAACGTCTGAGTGTGCGTGTCCTCGAGGAAATGAGGTCTCCTGATCCCAGGTGCAAAGGGGTAAGTCCTCTAACTCCAGGGGCCATGAAGGGACATCTGAGTTTCCCTTGTCCTTCTTTCCCTCTCTAACTAACCACAGTTAGGACCCTGGCCTCATTCCCCAGTGAGGATCATTAGGCTCCATAAAGGACAGTCTGTAAGATGCTCAGTGGACCAACACCCTCTGCACAACCCATAACCCTATTCACCCAAGAGGCAAGAGGATTTCTATTCAGGAAAACCAGGAAAGGGAGAGCCTTTCTCAAGGACACAAGGACATTAGAGAGTGAGGGAGTGATTAATGGATGGAGAACTATTTCCAACACCAACTTCCAGGAGCATATATGGCCCCCTGGAGAATTCTGCAGTGTGTTGGTGATTAAGGAGAACGTGTGAATTCAGGGGTCACTAGGTCCTCTCAGCCATAAGGAGGGAAACTGCCATAAAGGAACTAGGACAAGGGTGCGAGGAATGCTCACTGGTGGGAGATCGGAAGGAAGGAAAGTGTACTCATTAGAAAAGTGTCGCCTGAAAATTCTTAGCCAGCCAAAAGTCGTGCGAACTTGTGTGGGAAAAGAGTCTTTGCACAGTGATGAAGCTAAGAGCTCACATGATGGAACACAGCATCAACTGGGACCAAATCCAATATCTGATATTCTTGTAGGAAGAGGAGAGTCTGGACCCAGATACCAGGGAGACTGGGGGATACCGGATATGTGAGGTTGGAGCCAGGGCGGGATGCCCATATGGGAACCACAGATCGTGGGCAGCAATAGGAGAGTGGGCAAGGGCTGGGAGAGTTGGGGAGACAGTCCCCTTGAAACCTGGGAGGGGTTATGGCACTGGGACAGCCCAACACCTACTGTGTTGAGCCTCTGGAGCTCAACGGAAGACACTTCCTCTGTTGTCGGCCACCCAGTTAACAGAGTTTGGTTGCAGCAGCCTAGGACCCAGCTGAAGGTCTGAGCATGTTGGCCATGCAGGTTGGATCTGGACCACAGACACCCTCATCAGAGATTGTAGGGTCTCAGCCCTGAGGCAAGACAGGCACTAAGTCAGGCCAGGTGGGGAAACGGATAGGCACACACTCTGGGGGCTGGTGCCTGTGTTACTGGGAGCACTTCTGATCGCAATTCCCTGATCTGCTGCCAACACAGGCTACAGAGGAGGGTACAGAAACACAGACCACGGATCTGCCCCACTCAGTGGGCCCAGGCCAACACCACACCCAGCAGCCTCGTGCCATACCCAATGAGTCTCGAAGCGGCCCCCTCTTCCCATCCTGAGAGTTCTTCCCTTCCTCATGTGCCAATAGCTCCCTACTGTCACTGGCAATATCTACTCTGTGAGATGTCAACATCCGTGGGTACTGTTCTCTCATCCCAGGACAGTGTGGTCCCACACACCCTGGTGAAATGGGCCACCTGGAGGCGGGACCTGGAGGTTGTTGAGGCTGAATGGCAGCGGTGGTACTCTGGCACTTAATATTATTTAAGTTAAAAAAAAAAAACAAAAACAAAAACAAAAAACGGGTCTTGGTGCTCAAAAATGTTTGATTTGCATATTCTCATCCCCTAACCCCAATATTTTCATTATTTCCTCACATATGAAATCTTACTAGCATAAAGGTAATTTCGTATTAAACAAAGTGGATTGAAATAACATTGGTAAAAATAATCAATCACCATACTTTCAATTTTTGTTCTGCTTTCCTATTAGAAACCACTTGGATACAAGAGAACAGAGGACAGACTCATGGAAATGCTTGAAATGACAAGAAGCTCCCACTCAAGCTCAGCATTCAGTCCTGGACAGGGTAAGACCAGGCCACTTTGACATCTGTGCCAAAGAGTCTACCAGACAGAATCCTCTGACTGATCCCTGACTGAGCCATAGGAACTGGCTAGAAAAGCCTTCACATCCTCAATACATTCTTCACGTCAGAATACTTGACAACCATTGATATCCATCTCTCGTTAACTTGCTCCCCAGCCAACCATTCTTCAACAAATTCAAAGGAGTAACTCATGCAAGCACATAGAAAGGGGTGTTCACTACACACATCCATGTGCGAAAAAGACAACTGGTATTTCTTGTTTGGGCTATTTCAAATGAAATCCCTTCTGCATGACCTCCACAAACCAAAGGAAAATATTTGTGAAATTCCCACGTAGAAGACAAGATACACTTGCCAAGGAGGCAGTGGCAAGAATTTTGACACTCCAAATGTAGAGTGTGTGTTTAGGAAGCAGTCACAGTTTCCATGAGAGAGTCCCATGAAATCAATTAGGAAGATCCATGCTCTAGCCCTACCATGCAAGTGATGTGACTTGAAAGAGTCACTTAGTCTTAGTAACCATCATCACTAACAACTAAGTCAATGAATAAAGGTCCTCAGGTGCCAAGCTACAAAATGTGGGATGAGCATGGATGAGGATGGGTGGGAGAAGTCTCCAACTCTAACACAATTAGGGAAGGATGTGCTGACCTCAAGTGGCTGGGGGGGCTGGGATCCTGCCACAGAGGGGGATTCCAAACCTCACATCCCCTGACCCAGGCCAGAAGACCAGGTAGAGTCCAAGGACCCTGGGGTGGCCCAATGGCAATAAAGGTCAAAAGGAACTAGGGATCTGCCTGGTCCCTCAATCCCCTACTCTGAGCAGGGCTGCATGACGAGGCCAGAGGCCATCCACAGCAATCTGCCTTTACAGGAAAACAGGGACTGCAGGCTGCCTCTGGCTCACTGAATCAGGGTGGTGTTTTCATAAAGCAAGACCACTTCCTCACATTTGACCAGCAGCTCATGTGTTGACAGCACAATGACTGACTTGACTCAGGCCCTGATGAATGAAATAGAAAATTCATAGCAAACCCATCTTTAGCTCTTCCACATCATCAGGGGCTCTGATTCAATTCCGTCCAGAAAGGTGTCTGAAATGATTTCTAAACATGCTGGGGACTCACCTCTGTGTGGAACTTTTCAGGAAAAAGGGGATCAAATCTCATGAAGCAACTCTTCTCTCTTCTAGCCCATGGGCAATGCAAGGAACCTGCATGATACCAGAGGCTCACTTCTCTCTTCTCATGTCTTCTGGAAAGGATTCGTTAATGCTTCCTGCAAGGTGAAGCAGAAGCCTGCATCCCCAGCTGCACAGAAGTGTTTTAGGGCAGTGTCTCCCTTAAAACCCAAAAATAAAAAAACAGGTCATTCAACAGGCACATGGATTCGAGTACATGTTCAATGATCCCTCCTCCCTGGAGCCTTCCACATGCCCATCTTCCACATTCACAGAGCAATGCTTGGCCATTCTCAAGACCAGGAGACCATGATGCTCATCACCAGGAAGTCAATAAGGAACATGAAGAGAGCAGCATGGATTGCAGAAGGTGGCACATCAAGGATCTTCAGCTCTGCTGCTAGAACACAAGAGCTTAACTTCAGTATTGACTTTTTGCCAACTACCAAGTACGATAGCAGTGTCAAGCCCAATATGTAGATATGCAAGTAGTAGGTGACACCCCGCATCCATTCACAAAAGTGGGCAACATCTGCATCAGAACAAGGAAGTATCTTACCCTTACTCATAAAAATCATCAGAAACAAAATAAAATGGATGCAAGACTTCTCATTTCACTATTAGGTAGCTGTTGGAATTCCCTATTAAATAATACCTCCTCCAAAATAAAAAGTATCTCAGACATGTGTCAACTATTCAATGGATGACATTTTAAAAACTATGGACTTTACTTAATATTTATGTATGCTATATCCCTGCCTAAGGCTCTATGAGAAAGGAGCACATAGAATTGGATCTTTGAAAATCTCACATTTGCTGATAAATATTACTGCTGATCTCAGGCATGGCGAAGTGAAAAGTGGGACTTTGGATATTCCAAGAATGCTATGTTGTGGGATTGGTGTCCCTGATTCATACATAGCATATGGTTTCTATGAAATCCAGTGAGGGAGCAGGAGTAACGAAGCTGATTGCACAGATGACCTCAGGGAATACTGACAGATAGGCCAAATGAAAAATATGTTCCAGCTAACCATTGGTATTTGGGCTTCTGATCCCAGTCCTGTTTTTAAAAAAGGTGCAGACAGGCAGTGTTCATTAAAAACTGTCTACCATGTAAAAGTGGGTAATTTAAATGGCATCTAGTTACACATCTGATAGAATGGTCTGGCAACATATGAATTTCATTCTAACAACAACAACAACAACAAAACATAGAAAATGAGACATAAAGATAAAACCTTGTCTTCACCAGGATGCCTAAAAATAGGTTTTATTTGGCTCATGCAAATAAATATCTTTCAATAGAATTTCTGATTTCTGAATGAATCCATTCAACTTCATACTGCACAGATCACAAGGTTTTCTTTACAGAATATTCTCTTCTTCTTCTTAAAGCCTCACATAGAAAATGTCTCACAGGACATAGGAGGGGAATGACCCAAAGGATGAGAGAATGGCTGGAACCGTTCTCAAATGTGCCCATGTAGCCTAAAGTTTGAAGGCATCTAATTGTACTCTAAAACAATTATGAACCTATTCGATCCATTATTAATAAATATCACCACTTTACCACTTGAACCAAATCACAGAAAATTGGAAACAGATGATCATTGGCTTTGATACCTTTACTTCTGTTTCATTACTCAGAGTCGATCAACTCTATACTTCAAGTGACACAGATTTATTACAGAATGCCTAAGATCCTAAGGATCTATTTTAGCTCAGCCCATGGTATTGCTTCATTATTTTATTATTTTGTAAGTAATAAAATATAACTTCATGTTGGATGATATATTCAAGCCATGAATATATCATCCAACATTGTTCTTCCCAAAATATTAGCCCAATTTCTGCGCGCGCTCACTTACTGTTCAGGAATTTTACTAATTGTTTGAAGGTTCTAGAGGACCTGTTAGACTCCTAATGGACAAACCATACAACATACTCCAGAGAACGGACGAGTGCCATAAGAAGAAAATAAGGTCAGCCTACAGCAATGGGCAGCTGCCTGCCCTCGGCTGGGAGGAGCCCTGGCCATGGCACCAGGGCTGCTGGGCAGCAGAAGCCTCCACAGCCCTGCAGGGAGCCTGGAGCACAGCTCTGCCTAACCATGCTCAGCCCTGGACAGATGCACATGAGTTCCCATCACAGGCTCGAGTGTGACAGTCCCAGGTGCATGCCTGTCATGCCAGCCACCAGGGAGGCTGAGGCAAGAGGAACGTTTGAGGTCAGCCTTGGCAACTTAGACCCCGAGGCAAAGGGGAAATACTTTTACAGGGGTCTCTGAGGGTGTAGCTCAGGTAGGTCACTTGCCTCACAGGCTCAAGGCACTGGGTTCAATCCCCAGAACCCACGTACACACAAAAAGTGAACTTGCAATATTGTTTAAAATGATGGGTCAGGTACACACAAGGACTTCAATATGACCTCTCAGAGGAGCTCAATTTGAGATCAGACTGAACAAAAGACCACCTGGACCATTGACTCAGTGTCTGAAACCCTCTGTGAGCATGGGAAGCACTGCTGGCAAGACACCAGAGGGCCAAAGCACTTGTGCCCCCTGCAGGGGCGTCTCTTGTCTACCGCCAAAGACTGTTCCCCTCCTGGGGCAGCTGAGAGCAAGCTGGGCCTTGGAGCAAGGACTAGTGCTTTAGATATAGACTATGCAAGCAAGGGGCAATGTCTTTAATAAACCTAAAATTAAAAAGTCACATTGAAAAAATTTTAAAAAGAAGAAAATAAGGTCAAGTAGAGGAAGCCCATTTTCACAGGAAAAAATCCCCCAGTGAAAAGCATCAGAATAGATACCAAGAAAAATACCAACAAACACAGTGTGCTCCCCCTATGTATCTACTCAACATGCAAAAGTTAGAAAGCTAGATAATACAATCCTGGCCACAGGTAGAGCTATGCAGAAGAGCCACCTGGCAGTGCTTAGTCAAAGAAGTAAACATGCACACTTTGACCTAGAAATTCCACCTGTGTGTAAACCAGGCGGTGCTTAAGCAGTTTCACAAGGGGACATGCACAGGGAAATTTATCCTCAGGTTCTTATAGAGTTGTCTGTGCTTACAGGGAGTTGATGGTTGTCAAGATGCCCACAGCTGCGAAAGTCAAAAGCTAAAAAAATAATAGATGCCAACCTGGATATATTAATAATCCCGTATCTATGATCACCTTCATAAGGTAGCTTCCCAACTTCTGTGTGGAAGTGTGTTTCTCCTTGGCCCTTACACTGTTGTGGAGACCACTAGGAGTTCAGCTTTGTGCAGGATCATCTGACCTGGACTTTTGGCAAGACCTGTACAGCCCTCACACATGCTCAGATGCTACAGGACTTTTCAGACCAGTCCAGACAACAGTAGGCATCCATTCATTGTCTGCACTCTACAGATTCCTAGATGCACGACATTCATTACCATCAAATGCAGAATTTTCATCAAAAACTAATATATATATCATTCCAATCTGAATCAAGAAAATCGGAAATATCCCCAAATCCAAAGAGTGGATCCCCATTGTGATGCTACAAGTTGAAAATTCCACAGCTGACCTCATGGGATGGTTCACAGTCAAAAGACAGCTGCATGAAAAATATTGCATGACCTTCCTGCTATTTGAAAAGTGGCATGTGAAGTACACATGCATGTCTTCCTCAGACATGGGTTCATTTGCAAGACACCTTGTGCAATTGAAAATACTCCAAAAGGGGAGAAATCAGAACCATGTCTCCAAAGTATTTCAGCAGAGACCAACTCCATCTGTCTATCTATCTCTCAGTGAGTGTGTGTGCTCTTGTGTGTGTTTGTGTGTCTTTGTTTGTGTTTGTACCATCATAGCTGATACTTCATTGCCCCCATTGGAAAACTGACTCAGATAATGCCATCTGCCAAACTCCTAAAAACCAAAGTTCTTGCTGATAGAATGAAACATTCCTTCCTGTTGGTTTGGATGTGTCCTTTAGGAATCACTGCTACATTTAGTATACTCAAATCATCACAGTAGATCAGGTAACAAAAACATATATATTTTAAAATAATAATAATATATTAATGGAAACAACAAATACAGGATAGAGTAACAACTGTGTTACTAAACAAGGTCAAGGACAATGGCAAACTATAGATTCAAACTTTGAAGAAAATAGTAATCAATGTAAATATTCCTGGGCTGCCTCAGCCCCGCCCAGGCACACAGCAACAGAATGGTTTTGCAAGCATCCTCAGGAGGGCAGGAGCCTTCTTTGCAGGACGAGAGGGAGGTTGAGGCTCGATCCACCCATCATTCTTTTGGGAGAGGCTCCTTTTCCTCAGCACAAAGTTGGATTTTTTGTGAGGATTCTTGGCATAAAATACGTTGGCCTCTGCTGGAATCCTCAGCTCTGGGGAGAGAGGGGTGTACAAAAAGAAGGTGGCACTCAGGAGGTGCTCCCTAGGACACGCCAACATCTGAGAGCCTGTGCCAGAAAAGGCCAGAGCCACACACCTGAGAGCTCTCCAATTCAGCACCAATACCAACAAAGACAGCCTCCACAGTCCTCCCTGAGGAAGAACTAGGCAGAGCACTTCAACAGACCTAATGTCTGTTCCTACCGAAGGCTTTGGACTCCAGAATATCTCAGGTCCTCTTGCATCTGCCAAAGCACACCACTAGGGTTTGCATCTGAAATCTCCCACAAAAGGCTCCTGTGCCGAAGATTCAGTCCCCACATGAGCCATCTTCATAGGTGGGTTTGGAGGGAAGCACTGGATGGTGAGTGCTCTGATGTCAACATGAAATTCTCATTCAAGATGAATACACTACTGGGGGGTGGGAGGGACTGGAAGAAAGGTTGAGCATGGTTGGAGTAAGACCTAAACAGGGTTGTGCCCTGGGCAACAGTACCTTGTTCCTGTTGGCTCCACTGAATCCTCATTCTCCAAGGAGAGGTCCTCCCTCTCCATCTTTCTCTCTCTCCCTCTCTGCCAGCCTCGTTCTCTCTCTCCCAGTCTATGCCTTTGTGGCAAGGGCTGAGGAGCTCTCCACTGCCACACACTAGAGCTTTATGGACAGCCTCAGTGCACAACCAAAGAGAAAGCTATGAAACCCAGAGAAAAAAGGCCTAGGATTCCTCCTCTGAGTTATTTTCCTCAAGTATGGCCACAGTGAGGACAGGCTGACCAGCACGGATACCACGTTAGAGCCATGCCTCTGCGTTGGTGGAGCCCGCCTCCATGTGAACCAGGCTTCTGAGAATGGAGGCCACATTCCAAATACTGCCCTACTGAGAACAATGGTTCCAAAGACCAGCAAAGGGACTGCTTCCCTCCAACATGGTGTATGGCCCAGTGGTGCCATGACCCCGAGTGGGGGAATACAACAGCCGCTTCTCCTTCCTCTGAACATGTGTATCCTGTCGCCCTCCTCTAACCTAGAGCCTGTTCTCCATCCCTTCTGGGTTGGATGTGGAGATCTCTGCTATGAATTTCTTAGGCTACCAAGGCCCCAGACAGACTTCCTCTTCCATAGACTCTACTAACCTAACAGTAGGTTAAGATAGGAGACAAGTGATCCTAGAACTCATAGGGATGGTGGTCTTCAGGGTACATAGGCTGGGATAATGGCTGCTGTGGTGTTTGGCTCACAAAAACCAACCAACCAACCAACGAAAAAGCGCTGGCATTATTATCAGATGAGCTCTGTGGCTACGTGCTCAGGAAGCCCTCATCTGACTTTAGTTAGGGATCACAACCTGGCTATTGTGATCACTCCTTGCCTAGTGGACTCAGGTGCGTAAGACCATGGAATTTATGCAAAAACAGATGATTCAGGCTGTCTCCCAGGCTGTGTTTTCTTCCCAATTTCATCCTTTTACTGCTTGCTAGAATCCTGGCAATGCTCTGCCCAGGCAGTGGTTTTTTGGTCACACAGAAGGCTTTCAATAGTACTGCTTCAGTCCACAAAATGCCAGTTCCCTCTTTAGCCCATGCATTCCCATGTTTCTTTGAAACCACTCCTATCCCAGACCATGAAAACATACTGGTCCTGGAGAGAGGCTTTCCTCCTCACTCCTCAAAGATGTCAGCTTTGGATGCCTGTTCATGTCCAGGGGAGGGCACCTGGTGGGGAGCCGCAATATCCACCGGGGTATACCATTGGACCTCAAGACCTTCCACCAGCAGAAGTGCAGTTGGCTTTGTGCACGAACCCAACACACCTGTTGGAGTGTTCTTGGGGGTCAGAGACTACTCTTTGTTGCTAAGAGTTGACCTGAGTCCACATCCTGACCCTTGCTCTCTGCTATCTGATTGTCTCACTTACTCTGACGGCGAGAGATGATTTGGCCCAGCTCATAATCCTCTGGATTCTCCTCAGTAAGGAAGTGTAGGTCGAGGGCGCTGCGGATGACGACAGGAGCCCTATCGTGGCAGGTAACCTGGAGCAGAATGGGAGACAGGCCTTCAGGAAATGGGCCTTGAAGTGACTACTCAAGGACAGTGGGCAGGGGCATTCTGGAGGCACCTCCACTCTAAATACAAGGGCAACATCCATGCCCCTACTACCCGAGGCTGACCTCCTGCTCATCGTGTGGGCTCTTCCCACAGGCTACTAGCCCAATCCTTGTACATAGGACTTCCTGGGCCTGCCATTGCTCTTTGTGGAGCTGCACTCCTCTCGGAGTGAAAGGACCCCACTACCTGCATACAGATGCAATCTCATCCCACAAGTTGGGAGGAATGGGACAATAGCCTCCAAGATCCCAGGTCTGCCCCAGGATGCAGGCGGCATTGGGAATGGCCTAGGCACAAAACCTAGAGGCTTTGGTCTGGATTGCCAGGGCCAAAAACAGACCCAGGAACATGACCACACACAGGAGAGCTGAAAGATAGCCACGAGAGCTCCTGGCCTCCAGAGGCTCAGTGCTGGCTGGGATGTAGGAGGGCACCTCATCCGGCAAGGGTGGTCATTGGGTTACCTGGACATTTAGTGTGCTTGCTCCACATCCATATCGACTCTGCAGAGAGACTCTCTCAGCTCCTTGTTCAAGGAACATGGAGAACCTCACACTGCTGTCCTCCTCCATAGACGTCAGCATCCCATACAAGGGAACCTGCAACCTAGTTCCTGTCCTATTCTCATCTGTCACCCATACCTGTCCCTGCCCTTCTGGACTGCATGCTGCCACCTGACACACAGACTCCCTCAGACATGGCAGTGGACAAGCTGTTGCACTCGCTCATCTCAGCTCCAGCCCTTCACACTGACCTCTCCCTTCTTGATTCCCATCTATCCTCCTGATCATCCAGAAGCTAAAATTCAAGAGGGCATGAGTAGTCCATGGTATTGGACCAGTGTCTGCTCCCCACCCAGGTGTAAGCACCACGGGACACCCCTGCTCCCAGGCTTACCAGAACACTCTTGGCCATCTCTGGACTTTGTGTTTCTAAGTGGACACGAATTAAGCAGGTGTCTCCCACCTGCTTGTGGGAAAGCGGCCTGGAGGACTTGCAGGTTGATTCTGAGAACTGTGGGGGATGGAACATCAGCAAACCCAGAAACAGAAAGCCACCCCAGACTGTCAGTTGGCTCTATGGGCTTCCAGCAAATATGTCCAGGTGCTGAGGCTTCTTATTTCCTCAGGTCGGAGTGGAATGGCAGCACATGCACAGCTTGAATAAGGTAGGTGTTTACCTCCTTTCCCTTGACCTGGGGGCGTTTCCTCACCATGAAATATTGTATTCCCAGATTCATGGACAGACACACGAGTGAGTGGTCAGAGACCTTGATTTCTGCAGAGCGAAGTGGAGAGAATTGTTAGGTGGCACTCAAGGATTATACCACAAAACACCCACAAACCCTGAGAGTCTCCGCCAGGCCCATCACACTTTGGTATTTTGGGGCCAAGGCCCACTTTCTCTTGGCTGTCAGTTATCCTGAGCCCACTGTGGATCATGTCTCCCCACTGTCTGATTGTCCTACTTACTCTCATCCTCAGACATCATATACAGCAGCTCAAAGTTGTCCACATCCTCATGCTGCAACAAATTTTGGTCCTAGGCCCTGCGGATGAGGCTTGTCACCGTCTCCTGAAAGGTCACCTGGATCAGGGTGGGACAAATGTCATCAGAGAATGGCTTTTAGAAGAGCTACCCAGAAGACTGTGGTCAAACATTCAGGAGAAATCTCAGCTACATATACAAGGGCACAATCTTGTTATCCTGCTACCTGAGTGTGTCCTCCATATACCACCTGGGTTCTTGCAATGTGCTACTAGAACAATCCTGGTACAAATATCTGCCTGTACCTGCCATCTCCCCTCCCCCTGGGGAGCCACATTCCACTCATGTCAAAGGACCAAACTGCCTATGCACAGACACACTCTCATCTCACTGAGATGAGAGCAATGGGCCAGGGATCTGTGCACCAAGTGTGATCTGGGATGCAGGCTGCCTTTGTGGGTGGAAGAGGCAGATGCACTGAAAATTTGGGTCCTGACTGCCACGACACAAAACAGACTCAGATACAAGAGTGTGCACTTGAGTGCTTCATGATAGCTTTGAGAGGCCCTGGCCTCTGGAAGCTCGGTGCGGGTCTGGTTGTCATGATGTACTTGACTCAGCACTGGCAGTCACTGAACATGTCTCCTCTGCAGCTGGACACCTGCAGCATTAGCGTGTCTACTGCACATCCATAGAAATTCTGCCAAGAACCCCTTTAGCTCCGTATTTACATACATGCAAAGCCTAACATTCCGAAGCTTTGGCATGACCCCCCAGGTGATCCCGACCCCAAATTCCTACACCTAGTCATGCTAAGGAGGTTCTCTTCCCTGCCACCAGGAACACATCCCCTCCTACACATGTGACAAGTCACTGCCACCTCCTCTGCTCCAACTTCACTCATTGAGAATACCAAGTTCTAGGCACTGCAGCCTGCACCCTGGACATATCTCTGCCTTCATCTGTCCACAGCACTTCCGTCTGCACTTCTGGCCTGCAAAACCCACAATACACAGGCCCACTCACCACTGAATCTGGGCATGCTGATGCTCTCCCTCCTCAGGTCAAGCCCTTAAGACGGACCTCTCTCTTCTTTATTTCCCACCATAGCCCTGGGGTTGGCTGTGTCTCCTGCCTTCCACTGTGTGGACACCCAGGAGGCAGCCCTGCTGTCGGGCTTACCGGGATGCGCTTTGTCTCCCTCAGGCTCTGTCCCTCTAGGAGGACGTGAACAACGCGGCTGTCTTCCACCTGCTCGCTGGAGTGAAGCAGTGAGGAGCTGCTACTCACAGCTGCTGGGGTCCTGGATGCCACTGCCACAGAAGGTTCCAAGAACTGTGGGGGATGACAACATCAGCAAAGCCCAGCAACTGCACCCCACCCAGCCTGGCAGTTGGCTCTGTGGGCATTCTACAACATCCATCCAGAACCTGAGGTTCTTGTCCCCTTAGAGGATGTGGAGTGGCACCAGGAGTAAAGACTGAAGAAGGTGGCTGTTTTGGGAACAAGAGATCCAGCACCTGCTGGGTGGGGATGAAATCCCAGGAGATTAACCCCATGTTGCTGCTGAAATGTAGGTTCCTCCCACAAATGACAGGCAGGAGCTCATTCCTAAGCTGGTCCTGCCTGTAAGGTTCAAGGCTCTGAACCCTGAAGGGCTCCTCCGTGTTCTGATCATTTTCACCATGGGTTGGGACCAAGAATGGTGGGTTCAAAATGGAAATGGTGACAAACAGGAAAATGACTTGTGCCAATACACTAGAGTCAAAGCACAATGGGACAGTTCCCATCAGTACAAACACACACACACACACACACACACACACACACACACACACACACAGAGTCAGAATAGGAGTCCTGGGCCATTCATCAGGGATCAGACTAGAGGGCCTGCTGGGCTCACCTGCCCTGTGCTACTCACTGTTACTCTTGAGCTCCTCTGCGACAATCGCCAGAGGCTCTGGCGTCTAAGATGAAGCCTCACCCAGTGTATCCACAAAAGGGCTAGTTGGCCCCCCTGAGATTCCTGGGAGCCTGAGGCTCGGCATTGTCTGCAACCACAGGAGAACATCCTTCTCCCTCCAGTGGCTCCAACCAAGTGAGCTCGGATGGCTTGGTCAGTGAAGTGGGTGCCTGGATACCAGGGTTCCATGTTCTGTTTGATCCATTGTCAAGGCAATGATGTCATTTCCTGTGCCCATACCTGAGCCTCTTTTCACATAAGACCACTTTCAACAGCCCTATGGGCTGCCGATTTCTCCTCCATGCCTACCCATCTCAGGTGCGCAGGTGTTCACCAACAACTACCCAAACATCCCCACCAGCATCTGCCCTGCTTGGTGCCACTAGAGTTCCAGCTTGGAGCCTTCAAAAATGCATTCACAACCAGTCCTTCCCTCTCAGCAGCTTTTGGACCCTGGTCCCATCATTGTGCAACTCATGGTGTGCCCAGTCTTTTCTGGAAAGTAGGGTAGCATCTAATCTCTAGGGTTTATTGTGTCTATTGGCCCATAACACCCTCTGTTCTCTCTGAAACCAGAGATGGGACTCACAGGTGGCTAAAGCACAAATGTAGAGATGGGATAATCACAAGAAAGGGAGAGACAAAGAATGCACCCTAACTCAATCAGGCCTGTGTCCCACACAGGGACATGGCCAATGTCCGTCCCATCGTGGCTGCAGTTCCCTCTCTACACCATGGCAAGTTGGAGGGGACTGAGATGCAGAGGCTGCTCCCCTCTGCCACACAACTTCCCAAGGCTTCTCCTAAGATTTCAAAAGGGCCAAGTGTGTCTAGTGTTGGGGTCTCACAGAGACTCCGAGGTACCACAGCATCCTGCTGCCCAGAACCGGTTCACCCCTCACCTCAAGGGGGCTCAGCCTCTGGATTCATGGGAATTGAAGTGGGTACAGGTGATGGGATATCACCTCCAAGACTGAGTTATGCCAAGTCCATGACCCCTGTCTGCATCCCTGTCTCCAGCACCACTCCCCCCTCTCTCTTTCCTCCTCAGAGCAAACAAATCCATTTAGCAAGTGTGTCCTGTGATAAAGACATGACGGTCACCCATCCTCTCATTACAAAAACACTGAGGCTCAGCCAACATGGATCCTACAGGGAACACAGGCATAAACTCAGACTCCGATCCTCCCAGCCGAGCCTCAGTGGAGCCTGGACTCCCAGCCTCCTGAGTCAAGGAAACAGAGGTTCCTAGCCGAGCCACCTTGGATGCAGCCGCACACAAACTGAACTCATCAATGCCCCTTGCTCTCAGTTGTGAGTAAGAGGGGAAGTGGTGTTTCACAACCCTGGACATCAAGTGCAGTCTCCAGGCTTTGGGGTGTGCCCTGGCCTCTGTCTATCTGCCCAGGCTCTCCAACCCACACTGGCCTCTTACCCAACCTCCTCCTAGGGCCAAACTCAATCCTGCCTCTCAATTTCTGCTGCCTTCCCCAACACACTGCTCCCCAAAATGAGCAGGGCTGGCTCTCGGTTATCATGCTGGTGCCAGCAGCAATGCCACCCCACTGACATAATTCTGAGTCCCAACCTAGGCACTCCAGCTGTCTTTGCCACACCTGGCCTGTTTGGGCTCTGGCTCTTGCTCTTTTCTTTCATGTGCATGTGTTTTGAGGTTTTGAGTTTCTCCCACTGCAGAACTGCAGCTGTGGCAGGGTAGAGCTCATGAGGGTGACATTCTGAGCCACATCCAATCCCATCAGGACTGTTCACTGGGGTGACTGCTGGAACACAGTGATGAGTGAACACATGGGAGGTGGTTGGACCCACCTTGCCTCTGAGTGGCTTCCTTTCAGGACAGGAATGTAGGCATGGGAGCCCCTGGCGTGGGATGCTTTGCACAAGGCGTGACCATGGGCTCTCTTTCCTGGCAAAAATGGCTCCACTCAGCATGGAGAGCACTGTCATTCCTGGTGGCTAACAACAGCCCTGGACCCCAGAAAGGAACCCACACTCAAGATTAACGTCTGAGTGTGCGTGTCCTCGAGGAAATGAGGTCTCCTGATCCCAGGTGCAAAGGGGTAAGTCCTCTAACTCCAGGGGCCATGAAGGGACATCTGAGTTTCCCTTGTCCTTCTTTCCCTCTCTAACTAACCACAGTTAGGACCCTGGCCTCATTCCCCAGTGAGGATCATTAGGCTCCATAAAGGACAGTCTCTAAGATGCTCAGTGGACCAACACCCTCTGCACAACCCATAACCCTATTCACCCAAGAGGCAAGAGGATTTCTATTCAGGAAAACCAGGAAAGGGAGAGCCTTTCTCAAGGACACAAGGACATTAGTGAGTGAGGGAGTGATTAATGGATGGAGAACTATTTCCAACACCAACTTCCAGGAGCATATATGGCCCCCTGGAGAATTCTGCAGTGTGTTGGTGATTAAGGAGAACGTGTGAATTCAGGGGTCACTAGGTCCTCTCAGCCATAAGGAGGGAAACTGCCATAAAGGAACTAGGACAAGGGTGCGAGGAATGCTCACTGGTGGGAGATCGGAAGGAAGGAAAGTGTACTCATTAGAAAAGTGTCGCCTGAAAATTCTTAGCCAGCCAAAAGTCGTGCGAACTTGTGTGGGAAAAGAGTCTTTGCACAGTGATGAAGCTAAGAGCTCACATGATGGAACACAGCATCAACTGGGACCAAATCCAATATCTGATATTCTTGTAGGAAGAGGAGAGTCTGGACCCAGATACCAGGGAGACTGGGGGATACCTGATATGTGAGGTTGGAGCCAGGGCGGGATGCCCATATGGGAACCACAGATCGTGGGCAGCAATAGGAGAGTGGGCAAGGGCTGGGAGAGTTGGGGAGACAGTCCCCTTGAAACCTGGGAGGGGTTATGGCACTGGGACAGCCCAACACCTACTGTGTTGAGCCTCTGGAGCTCAACGGAAGACACTTCCTCTGTTGTCGGCCACCCAGTTAACAGAGTTTGGTTGCAGCAGCATAGGACCCAGCTGAAGGTCTGAGCATGTTGGCCATGCAGGTTGGATCTGGACCACAGACACCCTCATCAGAGATTGTAGGGTCTCAGCCCTGAGGCAAGACAGGCACTAAGTCAGGCCAGGTGGGGAAACGGATAGGCACACACTCTGGGGGCTGGTGCCTGTGTTACTGGGAGCACTTCTGATCGCAATTCCCTGATCTGCTGCCAACACAGGCTACAGAGGAGGGTACAGAAACACAGACCACGGATCTGCCCACTCAGTGGGCCCAGGCCAACACCACACCCAGCAGCCTCGTGCCATACCCAATGAGTCTCGAAGCGGCCCCCTCTTCCCATCCTGAGAGCTCTTCCCTTCCTCATGTGCCAATAGCTCCCTACTGTCACTGGCAATATCTACTCTGTGAGATGTCAACATCCGTGGGTACTGTTCTCTCATCCCAGGACAGTGTGGTCCCACACACCCTGGTGAAATGGGCCACCTGGAGGCTGGACCTGGAGGTTGTTGAGGCTGAATGGCAGCGGTGGTACTCTGGCACTTAATATTATTTAAGTTAAAAAAAAAAAACAAAACAAAAACAAAAAACGGGTCTTGGTGCTCAAAAATGTTTGATTTGCATATTCTCATCCCCTAACCCCAATATTTTCATTATTTCCTCACATATGAAATCTTACTAGCATAAAGGTAATTTCGTATTAAACAAAGTGGATTGAAATAACATTGGTAAAAATAATCAATCACCATACTTTCAATTTTTGTTCTGCTTTCCTATTAGAAACCACTTGGATACAAGAGAACAGAGGACAGACTCATGGAAATGCTTGAAATGACAAGAAGCTCCCACTCAAGCTCAGCATTCAGTCCTGGACAGGGTAAGACCAGGCCACTTTGACATCTGTGCCAAAGAGTCTACCAGACAGAATCCTCTGACTGATCCCTGACTGAGCCATAGGAACTGGCTAGAAAAGCCTTCACATCCTCAATACATTCTTCACGTCAGAATACTTGACAACCATTGATATCCATCTCTCGTTAACTTGCTCCCCAGCCAACCATTCTTCAACAAATTCAAAGGAGTAACTCATGCAAGCACACAGAAAGGGGTGTTCACTACACACATCCATGTGCGAAAAAGACAACTGGTATTTCTTGTTTGGGCTATTTCAAATGAAATCCCTTCTGCATGACCTCCACAAACCAAAGGAAAATATTTGTGAAATTCCCACGTAGAAGACAAGATACACTTGCCAAGGAGGCAGTGGCAAGAATTTTGACACTCCAAATGTAGAGTGTGTGTTTAGGAAGCAGTCACAGTTTCCATGAGAGAGTCCCATGAAATCAATTAGGAAGATCCATGCTCTAGCCCTACCATGCAAGTGATGTGACTTGAAAGAGTCACTTAGTCTTAGTAACCATCATCACTAACAACTAAGTCAATGAATAAAGGTCCTCAGGTGCCAAGCTACAAAATGTGGGATGAGCATGGATGAGGATGGGTGGGAGAAGTCTCCAACTCTAACACAATTAGGGAAGGATGTGCTGACCTCAAGTGGCTGGGGGGCTGGGATCCTGCCACAGAGGGGGATTCCAAACCTCACATCCCCTGACCCAGGCCAGAAGACCAGGTAGAGTCCAAGGACCCTGGGGTGGCCCAATGGCAATAAAGGTCAAAAGGAACTAGGGATCTGCCTGGTCCCTCAATCCCCTACTCTGAGCAGGGCTGCATGACAAGGCCAGAGGCCATCCACAGCAATCTGCCTTTACAGGAAAACAGGGACTGCAGGCTGCCTCTGGCTCACTGAATCAGGGTGGTGTTTTCATAAAGCAAGACCACTTCCTCACATTTGACCAGCAGCTCATGTGTTGACAGCACAATGACTGACTTGACTCAGGCCCTGATGAATGAAATAGAAAATTCATAGCAAACCCATCTTTAGCTCTTCCACATCATCAGGGGCTCTTATTCAATTCCGTCCAGAAAGGTGTCTGAAATGATTTCTAAACATGCTGGGGACTCACCTCTGTGTGGAACTTTTCAGGAAAAAGGGGATCAAATCTCATGAAGCAACTCTTCTCTCTTCTAGCCCATGGGCAATGCAAGGAACCTGCATGATACCAGAGGCTCACTTCTCTCTTCTCATGTCTTCTGGAAAGGATTCGTTAATGCTTCCTGCAAGGTGAAGCAGAAGCCTGCATCCCCAGCTGCACAGAAGTGTTTTAGGGCAGTGTCTCCCTTAAAACTCAAAAATAAAAAAAACAGGTCATTCAACAGGCACATGGATTCGAGTACATGTTCAATGATCCCTCCTCCCTGGAGCCTTCCACATGCCCATCTTCCACATTCACAGAGCAATGCTTGGCCATTCTCAAGACCAGGAGACCATGATGCTCATCACCAGGAAGTCAATAAGGAACATGAAGAGAGCAGCATGGATTGCAGAAGGTGGCACATCAAGGATCTTCAGCTCTGCTGCTAGAACACAAGAGCTTAACTTCAGTATTGACTTTTTGCCAGCTACCAAGTACGATAGCAGTGTCAAGCCCAATATGCAGATATGCAAGTAGTAGGTGACACCCCGCATCCATTCACAAAAGTGGGCAACATCTGCATCAGAACAAGGAAGTATCTTACCCTTACTCATAAAAATCATCAGAAACAAAATAAAATGGATGCAAGACTTCTCATTTCACTATTAGGTAGCTGTTGGAATTCCCTATTAAATAATACCTCCTCCAAAATAAAAAAGTATCTCAGACATGTGTCAACTATTCAATGGATGACATTTTAAAAACTATGGACTTTACTTAATATTTATGTATGCTATATCCCTGCCTAAGGCTCTATGAGAAAGGAGCACATAGAATTGGATCTTTGAAAATCTCACATTTGCTGATAAATATTACTGCTGATCTCAGGCATGGCGAAGTGAAAAGTGGGACTTTGGATATTCCAAGAATGCTATGTTGTGGGATTGGTGTCCCTGATTCATACATAGCATATGGTTTCTATGAAATCCAGTGAGGGAGCAGGAGTAACGAAGCTGATTGCACAGATGACCTCAGGGAATACTGACAGATAGGCCAAATGAAAAATATGCTCCAGCTAACCATTGGTATTTGGGCTTCTGATCCCAGTCCTGTTTTTAAAAAAGGTGCAGACAGGCAGTGTTCATTAAAAACTGTCTACCATGTAAAAGTGGGTAATTTAAATGGCATCTAGTTACACATCTGATAGAATGGTCTGGCAACATATGAATTTCATTCTAACAACAACAACAACAACAAAACATAGAAAATGAGACATAAAGATAAAACCTTGTCTTCACCAGGATGCCTAAAAATAGGTTTTATTTGGCTCATGCCAATAAATATCTTTCAACAGAATTTCTGATTTCTGAATGAATCCATTCAACTTCATACTGCACAGATCACAAGGTTTTCTTTACAGAATATTCTCTTCTTCTTCTTAAAGCCTCACATAGAAAATGTCTCACAGGACATAGGAGGGGAATGACCCAAAGGATGAGAGAATGGCTGGAACCGTTCTCAAATGTGCCCATGTAGCCTAAAGTTTGAAGGCATCTAATTGTACTCTAAAACAATTATGAACCTATTCGATCCATTATTAATAAATATCACCACTTTACCACTTGAACCAAATCACAGAAAATTGGAAACAGATGATCATTGGCTTTGATACCTTTACTTCTGTTTCATTACTCAGAGTCGATCAACTCTATACTTCAAGTGACACAGATTTATTACAGAATGCCTAAGATCCTAAGGATCTATTTTAGCTCAGCCCATGGTATTGCTTCATTATTTTATTATTTTGTAAGTAATAAAATATAACTTCATGTTGGATGATATATTCAAGCCATGAATATATCATCCAACATTGTTCTTCCCAAAATATTAGCCCAATTTCTGCGCGCGCTCACTTACTGTTCAGGAATTTTACTAATTGTTTGAAGGTTCTAGAGGACCTGTTAGACTCCTAATGGACAAACCATACAACATACTCCAGAGAACGGACGAGTGCCATAAGAAGAAAATAAGGTTAGCCTACAGCAATGGGCAGCTGCCTGCCCTCGGCTGGGAGGAGCCCTGGCCATGGCACCAGGGCTGCTGGGCAGCAGAAGCCTCCACAGCCCTGCAGGGAGCCTGGAGCACAGCTCTGCCTAACCATGCTCAGCCCTGGACAGATGCACATGAGTTCCCATCACAGGCTCGAGTGTGACAGTCCCAGGTGCATGCCTGTCATGCCAGCCACCAGGGAGGCTGAGGCAAGAGGAACGTTTGAGGTCAGCCTTGGCAACTTAGACCCCGAGGCAAAGGGGAAATACTTTTACAGGGGTCTCTGAGGGTGTAGCTCAGGTAGGTCACTTGCCTCACAGGCTCAAGGCCCTGGGTTCAATCCCCAGAACCCACGTACACACAAAAAGTGAACTTGGAATATTGTTTAAAATGATGGGTCAGGTACACACAAGGACTTCAATATGACCTCTCAGAGGAGCTCAATTTGAGATCAGACTGAACAAAAGACCACCTGGACCATTGACTCAGTGTCTGAAACCCTCTGTGAGCATGGGAAGCACTGCTGGCAAGACACCAGAGGGCCAAAGCACTTGTGCCCCCTGCAGGGGCGTCTCTTGTCTACAGCCAAAGACTGTTCCCCTCCTGGGGCAGCTGAGAGCAAGCTGGGCCTTGGAGCAAGGACTAGTGCTTTAGATATAGACTATGCAAGCAAGGGGCAATGTCTTTAATAAAACTAAAATTAAAAAGTCACATTGAAAAAATTTTAAAAAGAAGAAAATAAGGTCAAGTAGAGGAAGCCCATTTTCACAGGAAAAAATCCCCCACTGAAAAGCATCAGAATAGATACCAAGAAAAATACCAACAAACACAGTGTGCTCCCCCTATGTATCTACTCAACATGCAAAAGTTAGAAAGCTAGATAATACAATCCTGGCCACAGGTAGAGCTATGCAGAAGAGCCACCTGGCAGTGCTTAGTCAAAGAAGTAAACATGCACACTTTGACCTAGAAATTCCACCTGTGTGTAAACCAGGCGGTGCTTAAGCAGTTTCACAAGGGGACATGCACAGGGAAATTTATCCTCAGGTTCTTATAGAGTTGTCTGTGCTTACAGGGAGTTGATGGTTGTCAAGATGCCCACAGCTGCGAAAGTCAAAAGCTAAAAAAATAATAGATGCCAACCTGGATATATTAATAATCCCGTATCTATGATCACCTTCATAAGGTAGCTTCCCAACTTCTGTGTGGAAGTGTGTTTCTCCTTGGCCCTTACACTGTTGTGGAGACCACTAGGAGTTCAGCTTTGTGCAGGATCATCTGACCTGGACTTTTGGCAAGACCTGTACAGCCCTCACACATGCTCAGATGCTACAGGACTTTTCAGACCAGTCCAGACAACAGTAGGCATCCATTCATTGTCTGCACTCTACAGATTCCTAGATGCACGACATTCATTACCATCAAATGCAGAATTTTCATCAAAAACTAATATATATATCATTCCAATCTGAATCAAGAAAATCGGAAATATCCCCAAATCCAAAGAGTGGATCCCCATTGTGATGCTACAAGTTGAAAATTCCACAGCTGACCTCATGGGATGGTTCACAGTCAAAAGACAGCTGCATGAAAAATATTACATGACCTTCCTGCTATGTGAAAAGTGGCATGTGAAGTACACATGCATGTCTTCCTCAGACATGGGTTCATTTGCAAGACACCTTGTGCAATTGAAAATACTCCAAAAGGGGAGAAATCAGAACCATGTCTCCAAAGTATTTCAGCAGAGACCAACTCCATCTGTCTATCTATCTCTCAGTGAGTGTGTGTGCTCTTGTGTGTGTTTGTGTGTCTTTGTTTGTGTTTGTACCATCATAGCTGATACTTCATTGCCCCCATTGGAAAACTGACTCAGATAATGCCATCTGCCAAACTCCTAAAAACCAAAGTTCTTGCTGATAGAATGAAACATTCCTTCCTGTTGGTTTGGATGTGTCCTTTAGGAATCACTGCTACATTTAGTATACTCAAATCATCACAGTAGATCAGGTAACAAAAACATATATATTTTAAAATAATAATAATATATTAATGGAAACAACAAATACAGGATAGAGTAACAACAGTGTTACTAAACAAGGTCAAGGACAATGGCAAACTATAGATTCAAACTTTGAAGAAAATAGTAATCAATGTAAATATTCCTGGGCTGCCTCAGCCCCGCCCAGGCACACAGCAACAGAATGGTTTTGCAAGCATCCTCAGGAGGGCAGGAGCCTTCTTTGCAGGACGAGAGGGAGGTTGAGGCTCGATCCACCCATCATTCTTTTGGGAGAGGCTCCTTTTCCTCAGCACAAAGTTGGATTTTTTGTGAGGATTCTTGGCATAAAATACGTTGGCCTCTGCTGGAATCCTCAGCTCTGGGGAGAGAGGGGTGTACAAAAAGAAGGTGGCACTCAGGAGGTGCTCCCTAGGACACGCCAACATCTGAGAGCCTGTGCCAGAAAAGGCCAGAGCCACACACCTGAGAGCTCTCCAATTCAGCACCAATACCAACAAAGACAGCCTCCACAGTCCTCCCTGAGGAAGAACTAGGCAGAGCACTTCAACAGACCTAATGTCTGTTCCTACCGAAGGCTTTGGACTCCAGAATATCTCAGGTCCTCTTGCATCTGCCAAAGAACACCACTAGGGTTTGCATCTGAAATCTCCCACAAAAGGCTCCTGTGCCGAAGATTCAGTCCCCACATGAGCCATCTTCATAGGTGGGTTTGGAGGGAAGCACTGGATGGTGAGTGCTCTGATGTCAACATGAAATTCTCATTCAAGATGAATACACTACTGGGGGGTGGGAGGGACTGGAAGAAAGGTTGAGCATGGTTGGAGTAAGACCTAAACAGGGTTGTGCCCTGGGCAACAGTACCTTGTTCCTGTTGGCTCCACTGAATCCTCATTCTCCAAGGAGAGGTCCTCCCTCTCCATCTTTCTCTCTCTCCCTCTCTGCCAGCCTCGTTCTCTCTCTCCCAGTCTATGCCTTTGTGGCAAGGGCTGAGGAGCTCTCCACTGCCACACACTAGAGCTTTATGGACAGCCTCAGTGCACAACCAAAGAGAAAGCTATGAAACCCAGAGAAAAAAGGCCTAGGATTCCTCCTCTGAGTTATTTTCCTCAAGTATGGCCACAGTGAGGACAGGCTGACCAGCGCGGATACCACGTTAGAGCCATGCCTCTGCGTTGGTGGAGCCCGCCTCCATGTGAACCAGGCTTCTGAGATTGGAGGCCACATTCCAAATACTGCCCTACTGAGAACAATGGTTCCAAAGACCAGCAAAGGGACTGCTTCCCTCCAACATGGTGTATGGCCCAGTGGTGCCATGACCCCGAGTGGGGGAATACAACAGCCGCTTCTCCTTCCTCTGAACATGTGTATCCTGTCGCCCTCCTCTAACCTAGAGCCTGTTCTCCATCCCTTCTGGGTTGGATGTGGAGATCTCTGCTATGAATTTCTTAGGCTACCAAGGCCCCAGACAGACTTCCTCTTCCATAGACTCTACTAACCTAACAGTAGGTTAAGATAGGAGACAAGTGATCCTAGAACTCATAGGGATGGTGGTCTTCAGGGTACATAGGCTGGGATAATGGCTGCTGTGGTGTTTGGCTCACAAAAACCAACCAACCAACCAACGAAAAAGCGCTGGCATTATTATCAGATGAGCTCTGTGGCTACGTGCTCAGGAAGCCCTCATCTGACTTTAGTTAGGGATCACAACCTGGCTATTGTGATCACTCCTTGCCTAGTGGACTCAGGTGCGTAAGACCATGGAATTTATGCAAAAACAGATGATTCAGGCTGTCTCCCAGGCTGTGTTTTCTTCCCAATTTCATCCTGTTACTGCTTGCTAGAATCCTGGCAATGCTCTGCCCAGGCAGTGGTTTTTTGGTCACACAGAAGGCTTTCAATAGTACTGCTTCAGTTCACAAAATGCCAGTTCCCTCTTTAGCCCATGCATTCCCATGTTCCTTTGAAACCACTCCTATCCCAGACCATGAAAACATACTGCTCCTGGAGAGAGGCTTTCCTCCTCACTCCTCAAAGATGTCAGCTTTGGATGCCTGTTCATGTCCAGGGGAGGGCACCTGGTGGGGAGCCGCAATATCCACCGGGGTATACCATTGGACCTCAAGACCTTCCACCAGCAGAAGTGCAGTTGGCTTTGTGCACGAACCCAACACACCTGTTGGAGTGTTCTTGGGGGTCAGAGACTACTCTTTGTTGCTAAGAGTTGACCTGAGTCCACATCCTGACCCTTGCTCTCTGCTATCTGATTGTCTCACTTACTCTGACGGCGAGAGATGATTTGGCCCAGCTCATAATCCTCTGGAGTCTCCTCAGTAAGGAAGTGTAGGTCGAGGGCGCTGCGGATGACGACAGGAGCCCTATCGTGGCAGGTAACCTGGAGCAGAATGGGAGACAGGCCTTCAGGAAATGGGCCTTGAAGTGACTACTCAAGGACAGTGGGCAGGGGCATTCTGGAGGCACCTCCACTCTAAATACAAGGGCAACATCCATGACCCTACTACCCGAGGCTGACCTCCTGCTCATCGTGTGGGCTCTTCCCACAGGCTACTAGCCCAATCCTTGTACATAGGACTTCCTGGGCCTGCCATTGCTCTTTGTGGAGCTGCACTCCTCTCGGAGTGAAAGGACCCCACTACCTGCATACAGATGCAATCTCATCCCACAAGTTGGGAGGAATGGGACAATAGCCTCCAAGATCCCAGGTCTGCCCGAGGATGCAGGCGGCATTGGGAATGGCCTAGGCACAAAACCTAGAGGCTTTGGTCTGGATTGCCAGGGCCAAAAACAGACCCAGGAACATGACCACACACAGGAGAGCTGAAAGATAGCCACGAGAGCTCCTGGCCTCCAGAGGCTCAGTGCTGGCTGGGATGTAGGAGGGCACCTCATCCGGCAAGGGTGGTCATTGGGTTACCTGGACATTTAGTGTGCTTGCTCCACATCCATATCGACTCTGCAGAGAGACTCTCTCAGCTCCTTGCTCAAGGAACATGGAGAACCTCACACTGCTGTCCTCCTCCATAGACGTCAGCATCCCATACAAGGGAACCTGCAACCTAGTTCCTGTCCTATTCTCATCTGTCACCCATACCTGTCCCTGCCCTTCTGGACTGCATGCTGCCACCTGACACACAGACTCCCTCAGACATGGCAGTGGACAAGCTGCTGCACTCGCTCATCTCAGCTCCAGCCCTTCACACTGACCTCTCCCTTCTTGATTCCCATCTATCCTCCTGATCATCCAGAAGCTCCAAATTCAAGAGGGCATGAGTAGTCCATGGTATTGGACCAGTGTCTGCTCCCCACCCAGGTGTAAGCACCACGGGACACCCCTGCTCCCAGGCTTACCAGAACACTCTTGGCCATCTCTGGACTTTGTGTTTCTAAGTGGACACGAATTAAGCAGGTGTCTCCCACCTGCTTGTGGGAAAGCGGCCTGGAGGACTTGCAGGTTGATTCTGAGAACTGTGGGGGATGGAACATCAGCAAACCCAGAAACAGAAAGCCACCCCAGACTGTCAGTTGGCTCTATGGGCTTCCAGCAAATATGTCCAGGTGCTGAGGCTTCTTATTTCCTCAGGTCGGAGTGGAATGGCAGCACATGCACAGCTTGAATAAGGTAGGTGTTTACCTCCTTTCCCTTGACCTGGGGGCGTTTCCTCACCATGAAATATTGTATTCCCAGATTCATGGACAGACACACGAGTGAGTGGTCAGAGACCTTGATTTCTGCAGAGCGAAGTGGAGAGAATTGTTAGGTGGCACTCAAGGATTATACCACAAAACACCCACAACCCCTGAGAGTCTCCGCCAGGCCCATCACACTTTGGTATTTTGGGGCCAAGGCCCACTTTCTCTTGGCTGTCAGTTATCCTGAGCCCACTGTGGATCATGTCTCCCCACTGTCTGATTGTCCTACTTACTCTCATCCTCAGACATCATATACAGCAGCTCAAAGTTGTCCACATCCTCATGCTGCAACAAATTTTGGTCCAAGGCCCTGCGGATGAGGCTTGTCACCGTCTCCTGAAAGGTCACCTGGATCAGGGTGGGACAAATGTCATCAGAGAATGGCTTTTAGAAGAGCTACCCAGAAGACTGTGGTCAAACATTCAGGAGAAATCTCAGCTACATATACAAGGGCACAATCTTGTTATCCTGCTACCTGAGTGTGTCCTCCATATACCACCTGGGTTCTTGCAATGTGCTACTAGAACAATCCTGGTACAAATATCTGCCTGTACCTGCCATCTCCCCTCCCCCTGGGGAGCCACATTCCACTCATGTCAAAGGACCAAACTGCCTATGCACAGACACACTCTCATCTCACTGAGATGAGAGCAATGGGCCAGGGATCTGCGCACCAAGTGTGATCTGGGATGCAGGCTGCCTTTGTGGGTGGAAGAGGCAGATGCACTGAAAATTTGGGTCCTGACTGCCACGACACAAAACAGACTCAGATACAAGAGTGTGCACTTGAGTGCTTCATGATAGCTTTGAGAGGCCCTGGCCTCTGGAAGCTCGGTGCGGGTCTGGTTGTCATGATGTACTTGACTCAGCACTGGCAGTCACTGAACATGTCTCCTCTGCAGCTGGACACCTGCAGCATTAGCGTGTCTACTGCACATCCATAGAAATTCTGCCAAGAACCCCTTTAGCTCCGTATTTACATACATGCAAAGCCTAACATTCCGAAGCTTTGGCATGACCCCCCAGGTGATCCCGACCCCAAATTCCTACACCTAGTCATGCTAAGGAGGTTCTCTTCCCTGCCACCAGGAACACATCCCCTCCTACACATGTGACAAGTCACTGCCACCTCCTCTGCTCCAACTTCACTCATTGAGAATACCAAGTTCTAGGCACTGCAGCCTGCACCCTGGACATATCTCTGCCTTCATCTGTCCACAGCACTTCCGTCTGCACTTCTGGCCTGCAAAACCCACAATACACAGGCCCACTCACCACTGAAGCTGGGCATGCTGATGCTCTCCCTCCTCAGGTCAAGCCCTTAAGACGGACCTCTCTCTTCTTTATTTCCCACCATAGCCCTGGGGTTGGCTGTGTCTCCTGCCTTCCACTGTGTGGACACCCAGGAGGCAGCCCTGCTGTCGGGCTTACCGGGATGCGCTTTGTCTCCCTCAGGCTCTGTCCCTCTAGGAGGACGTGAACAACGCGGCTGTCTTCCACCTGCTCGCTGGAGTGAAGCAGTGAGGAGCTGCTACTCACAGCTGCTGGGGTCCTGGATGCCACTGCCACAGAAGGTTCCAAGAACTGTGGGGGATGACAACATCAGCAAAGCCCAGCAACTGCACCCCACCCAGCCTGGCAGTTGGCTCTGTGGGCATTCTACAACATCCATCCAGAACCTGAGGTTCTTGTCCCCTTGGAGGATGTGGAGTGGCACCAGGAGTAAAGACTGAAGAAGGTGGCTGTTTTGGGAACAAGAGATCCAGCACCTGCTGGGTGGGGATGAAATCCCAGGAGATTAACCCCATGTTGCTGCTGAAATGTAGGTTCCTCCCACAAATGACAGGCAGGAGCTCATTCCTAAGCTGGTCCTGCCTGTAAGGTTCAAGGCTCTGAACCCTGAAGGGCTCCTCCGTGTTCTGATCATTTTCACCCTGGGTTGGGACCAAGAATGGTGGGTTCAAAATGGAAATGGTGACAAACAGAAAAATGACTTGTGCCAATACACTAGAGTCAAAGCACAATGGGACAGTTCCCATCAGTACAAACACACACACACACACACACACACACACACACACACACACACACAGTCAGAATAGGAGTCCTGGGCCATTCATCAGGGATCAGACTAGAGGGCCTGCTGGGCTCACCTGCCCTGTGCTACTCACTGTTACTCTTGAGCTCCTCTGCGACAATCGCCAGAGGCTCTGGCGTCTAAGATGAAGCCTCACCCAGTGTATCCACAAAAGGGCTAGTTGGCCCCCCTGAGATTCCTGGGAGCCTGAGGCTCGGCATTGTCTGCAACCACAGGAGAACATCCTTCTCCCTCCAGTGGCTCCAACCAAGTGAGCTCGGATGGCTTGGTCAGTGAAGTGGGTGCCTGGATACCAGGGTTCCATGTTCTGTTTGATCCATTGTCAAGGCAATGATGTCATTTCCTGTGCCCATACCTGAGCCTCTTTTCACATAAGACCACTTTCAACAGCCCTATGGGCTGCCGATTTCTCCTCCATGCCTACCCATCTCAGGTGCGCAGGTGTTCACCAACAACTACCCAAACATCCCCACCAGCATCTGCCCTGCTTGGTGCCACTAGAGTTCCAGCTTGGAGCCTTCAAAAATGCATTCACAACCAGTCCTTCCCTCTCAGCAGCTTTTGGACCCTGGTCCCATCATTGTGCAACTCATGGTGTGCCCAGTCTTTTCTGGAAAGTAGGGTAGCATCTAATCTCTAGGGTTTATTGTGTCTATTGGCCCATAACACCCTCTGTTCTCTCTGAAACCAGAGATGGGACTCACAGGTGGCTAAAGCACAAATGTAGAGATGGGATAATCACAAGAAAGGGAGAGACAAAGAATGCACCCTAACTCCATCAGGCCTGTGTCCCACACAGGGACATGGCCAATGTCCGTCCCATCGTGGCTGCAGTTCCCTCTCTACACCATGGCAAGTTGGAGGGGACTGAGATGCAGAGGCTGCTCCCCTCTGCCACACAACTTCCCAAGGCTTCTCCTAAGATTTCAAAAGGGCCAAGTGTGTCTAGTGTTGGGGTCTCACAGAGACTCCGAGGTACCACAGCATCCTGCTGCCCAGAACCGGTTCACCCCTCACCTCAAGGGGGCTCAGCCTCTGGATTCATGGGAATTGAAGTGGGTACAGGTGATGGGATATCACCTCCAAGACTGAGTTATGCCAAGTCCATGACCCCTGTCTGCATCCCTGTCTCCAGCACCACTCCCCCCTCTCTCTTTCCTCCTCAGAGCAAACAAATCCATTTAGCAAGTGTGTCCTGTGATAAAGACATGACGGTCACCCATCCTCTCATTACAAAAACACTGAGGCTCAGCCAACATGGATCCTACAGGGAACACAGGCATAAACTCAGACTCCGATCCTCCCAGCCGAGCCTCAGTGGAGCCTGGACTCCCAGCCTCCTGAGTCAAGGAAACAGAGGTTCCTAGCCGAGCCACCTTGGATGCAGCCGCACACAAACTGAACTCATCAATGCCCCTTGCTCTCAGTTGTGAGTAAGAGGGGAAGTGGTGTTTCACAACCCTGGACATCAAGTGCAGTCTCCAGGCTTTGGGGTGTGCCCTGGCCTCTGTCTATCTGCCCAGGCTCTCCAACCCACACTGGCCTCTTACCCAACCTCCTCCTAGGGCCAAACTCAATCCTGCCTCTCAATTTCTGCTGCCTTCCCCAACACACTGCTCCCCAAAATGAGCAGGGCTGGCTCTCGGTTATCATGCTGGTGCCAGCAGCAATGCCACCCCACTGACATAATTCTGAGTCCCAACCTAGGCACTCCAGCTGTCTTTGCCACACCTGGCCTGTTTGGGCTCTGGCTCTTGCTCTTTTCTTTCATGTGCATGTGTTTTGAGGTTTTGAGTTTCTCCCACTGCAGAACTGCAGCTGTGGCAGGGTAGAGCTCATGAGGGTGACATTCTGAGCCACATCCAATCCCATCAGGACTGTTCACTGGGGTGACTGCTGGAACACAGTGATGAGTGAACACATGGGAGGTGGTTGGACCCACCTTGCCTCTGAGTGGCTTCCTTTCAGGACAGGAATGTAGGCATGGGAGCCCCTGGCGTGGGATGCTTTGCACAAGGCGTGACCATGGGCTCTCTTTCCTGGCAAAAATGGCTCCACTCAGCATGGAGAGCACTGTCATTCCTGGTGGCTAACAACAGCCCTGGACCCCAGAAAGGAACCCACACTCAAGATTAACGTCTGAGTGTGCGTGTCCTCGAGGAAATGAGGTCTCCTGATCCCAGGTGCAAAGGGGTAAGTCCTCTAACTCCAGGGGCCATGAAGGGACATCTGAGTTTCCCTTGTCCTTCTTTCCCTCTCTAACTAACCACAGTTAGGACCCTGGCCTCATTCCCCAGTGAGGATCATTAGGCTCCATAAAGGACAGTCTCTAAGATGCTCAGTGGACCAACACCCTCTGCACAACCCATAACCCTATTCACCCAAGAGGCAAGAGGATTTCTATTCAGGAAAACCAGGAAAGGGAGAGCCTTTCTCAAGGACACAAGGACATTAGTGAGTGAGGGAGTGATTAATGGATGGAGAACTATTTCCAACACCAACTTCCAGGAGCATATATGGCCCCCTGGAGAATTCTGCAGTGTGTTGGTGATTAAGGAGAACGTGTGAATTCAGGGGTCACTAGGTCCTCTCAGCCATAAGGAGGGAAACTGCCATAAAGGAACTAGGACAAGGGTGCGAGGAATGCTCACTGGTGGGAGATCGGAAGGAAGGAAAGTGTACTCATTAGAAAAGTGTCGCCTGAAAATTCTTAGCCAGCCAAAAGCCGTGCGAACTTGTGTGGGAAAAGAGTCTTTGCACAGTGATGAAGCTAAGAGCTCACATGATGGAACACAGCATCAACTGGGACCAAATCCAATATCTGATATTCTTGTAGGAAGAGGAGAGTCTGGACCCAGATACCACGGAGACTGGGGGATACCGGATATGTGAGGTTGGAGCCAGGGCGGGATGCCCATATGGGAACCACAGATCGTGGGCAGCAATAGGAGAGTGGGCAAGGGCTGGGAGAGTTGGGGAGACAGTCCCCTTGAAACCTGGGAGGGGTTATGGCACTGGGACAGCCCATCACCTACTGTGTTGAGCCTCTGGAGCTCAACGGAAGACACTTCCTCTGTTGTCGGCCACCCAGTTAACAGAGTTTGGTTGCAGCAGCCTAGGACCCAGCTGAAGGTCTGAGCATGTTGGCCATGCAGGTTGGATCTGGACCACAGACACCCTCATCAGAGATTGTAGGGTCTCAGCCCTGAGGCAAGACAGGCACTAAGTCAGGCCAGGTGGGGAAACGGATAGGCACACACTCTGGGGGCTGGTGCCTGTGTTACTGGGAGCACTTCTGATCGCAATTCCCTGATCTGCTGCCAACACAGGCTACAGAGGAGGGTACAGAAACACAGACCACGGATCTGCCCCACTCAGTGGGCCCAGGCCAACACCACACCCAGCAGCCTCGTGCCATACCCAATGAGTCTCGAAGCGGCCCCCTCTTCCCATCCTGAGAGCTCTTCCCTTCCTCATGTGCCAATAGCTCCCTACTGTCACTGGCAATATCTACTCTGTGAGATGTCAACATCCGTGGGTACTGTTCTCTCATCCCAGGACAGTGTGGTCCCACACACCCTGGTGAAATGGGCCACCTGGAGGCTGGACCTGGAGGTTGTTGAGGCTGAATGGCAGCGGTGGTCCTCTGGCACTTAATATTATTTAAGTTAAAAAAAAAAACAAAAACAAAAACAAAAACAAAAAACGGGTCTTGGTGCTCAAAAATGTTTGATTTGCATATTCTCATCCCCTAACCCCAAT